>NC_143489.1:39122879-39484546 GCF_027475165.1 Benincasa hispida | reverse complement strand
ATCCATGTAGTCAAATTCATTAATATCTCGTATATATTTTCCTCCTAAAGTAAATCTTTATAGGTTGCAAATGGATCTAAAGTAAAAGGAATATAGATCATATTGAAATGCTTCACTCACTTTAAGGTCAAGATTTGTAGCAAAGGATCGTATCCAACAAGAGCGAGTTGTAAAATGACTTGAAAAAGATCCTTGACGATCTAAAATGCATTTTAGATAGGGTTGAATCCTATTGCCCTATAATGATAATAAATTAATAACAACGATGTATTAATTAATTTGAAAAGAGACCTGAAAGCCATAATCTTGAAAAACAAATATTTAGATAGCCTTAAGTAACAAATATGTTGATTTGTTTACAACAAATGCTCTCCAACCAAAGTATTCGAAAGTCATTTGGTCATTAGAGAATAATAATACATAAAAACATGTTTTAAATTGTGAACAAATGTATAAAGGTATATTGTGGGTAGGCAAAAGATCCCATTGACTTTAATACAAGTGAAAGATTACTAGATTTATATATTAAAGTCTAGTAATTTATAAAATCTTTCATTAAATACTGATAAGATCAACTTTTTTTAGTCAAAATGACCAAAATTCAAATGATGTAATGTGTAATACTTGTTGGATTAACTTTGAAGTTTGATTCCTCATCCTATATATCTTAAAAAGAAAACAATTTTCCCATAGCTAAGATACTTTACTTAAATATTCTTTTCATCTTATAAAAATACCCAATATTCAGCCAGAAAAAAACTCCTTGGGCAGTGTGTTTCAAGACTTTTATACTTTCATCACATTCATTTTCTTTAATTAGACAAAGAGAAAGAAATATGTGTGAGGGAGAGGAGACCAATACAGGTAGATACCCTATCAAGAGAAGCTGGAAGAATTAAAAAAAAAAAAAAACAAAAAACAGAACAACAAAAAGGAAGCAAAGAGACACAGTACTGCCTTACTTTGATTTGAAGTTCATTATGAATCAATGGAAGAAAAGAATTATTTTAAAGAGCAAAATAAAAAGAAGAAGAAAAGCTTGATCTTAAAGAAGAAAGGATCCAATGCAATGAAATGGCATTTGATTTGGCAATAGAGCCACCATTCCAAGCAACCAAACTCCAAACCAACTTGGATTCCAGCCTTTCACTTTGTGTTTGTTTGTTCTTTTTTTTTTTCTTTATTTTTTTTTTTCTGACAGTCCTTTTGTTTTTCTGACAGTTTGTGGTCCCCCACACCCCCCATGTGCTTCCCCTTCATTTCTGCCACCCTTTCCACCCTTCACTTTGCCCCATAATCCCATCTCTATCCCCTAAACTAATTATTTGAGAGGATTTAGTAATCTCAAAGGGTTGAATGTAAAAACATTGAACACTTACTTAAAAAAATATGCATTTTTAAGTAGTTAAAACAATGTGATTGACTATTAATAGATTATAATGTAAAAAGGAAGTAGATTGTGAAAGGTGTATCATATCATCCATGAGTTACTTACTATTACTAATGAAACCCATCCATTAATAACTTTTGCTCTGTGTTGCAACTTGAAACTACTCTCTCTCTCTCTCTCTCTCTCTCTCTCCCCCATTGTTTCTTTCTTCTACCTTCTTCTCCACCAGAGCTCCAAGCTATGCTTTAATCCATCTTCTTCCTATTTCCTGTTCTCTCATACTCTGTTTCTCTTTCTCTATGGAGAAGAAACCCCATTTGGGAAACAACCATTTTCTCCTCATTAATCTCTTAGCCCTCTTCTCAATCTTCCTCTCTGCAGAACCTCAAGAACTAAGCCCTGATGCCCCTGCAATGGCGGCTCTGAAAAAGAGCCTTAACCCAACTGAATCCCTTGGCTGGTCCGACCCCAACCCTTGCAAATGGAATCACGTCCTCTGTTCCGACGACAATCGAGTCACTCGAATCCAAATCGGCCGCCAAAATCTTCAAGGTACGCTCCCTTCAAATCTCCAAAATCTCACTGCTCTAGAGCGATTAGAGCTTCAATGGAACAAAATCTCTGGCCCTTTACCAAGCTTGAGTGGATTAACCTCTTTGCAAGTGCTTTTGCTTAGTGGGAATCAGTTCACTTCGATTCCAGTCGATTTCTTCGCCGGAATGAGCTCTCTTCAAGCCGTTGAGATCGACGATAACCCCTTTTCAGCTTGGGAGATTCCGGCGAGTCTTCGAAATGCTTCTACTCTGCAGAACTTCTCAGCCAACTCTGCCAATGTTACCGGACGGATACCGGAGTTTCTCGGCGGCGAAGACATTCCAGGACTGACGAATTTGCATCTGGCTTTTAATAATCTTGAAGGGGGCCTTCCTTCTAGCTTCTCTGGATCTCAATTGGAGTCATTGTGGGTTAATGGACAAAAGAGTATTGATAAGCTTAGTGGGAGTATTGATGTTTTACAGAACATGACTTCTTTGATTGAAGTTTGGTTGCATTCGAATTCGTTTTCGGGTCCTTTACCAGATTTTTCGAGGTTAAAGGATTTGCAGGTGTTGAATTTGAGAGATAACAAGTTTACTGGTCCTGTTCCAAGTTCTTTAGTGAAATCTGAGTCGTTGAAAGTGGTGAATTTGACTAATAATCTGCTTCAGGGTCCAATTCCTCTGTTTAAAACAGGGGTTTCTGTGGATATGACTGATGATTCTAACAGTTTTTGTTTGTCAGTTCCTGGAGAGTGTGATACACGAGTGAATACATTGCTTTCCATTGTGAAATTTATGGGTTATCCTCAAAGATTTGCTGAGAATTGGAAGGGAAATGATCCATGTGCTGAGTGGATTGGAATCTCTTGCAGAAATCAGAACATAACCATCATAAACTTTCAGAAAATGGGGCTTTCTGGTTTGATTTCTCCAGAATTTGCCTCTCTTAAAGGGCTGGAGAGATTGGTTCTTGCTGAAAATAACCTCACAGGTTCAATTCCTGAGGAGCTTACAACCCTTCCTTTTCTAACTGAATTGGATGTTTCGAACAATCGGCTTTCTGGGAAGATTCCTAAGTTTAGGAGTAATGTAATGGTGAAGACCAATGGCAACCCTGATATTGGAAAAGAAAATAGTGATTCTTCTTCCAAGGGTGCTCCATCGTCGGGAAGTTCGAGTGACACAAAGGTAGTGGGTTCTAATGGTGGTGGAAACTCCAGTGATGGGGAGAAGAAACCTAGTTCCATGATTGGAGTCATTGTGCTTTCTGTTGTTGGTGGTGTGTTTGTTCTGTTCTTGATTGGATTGGTGGTTTTGTGTGTGTATAAAATGAAGCAGAAACGATTTAGCCAGGTGCAAAGCCCAAACGCGATGGTTATTCATCCGCGCCATTCAGGTTCCGATAATGAGAGTGTAAAGATCACGGTTGCTGGATCGAGTGTTAGTGTAGGTGCAATTAGTGAAACACAATATGGTGCTAGCAGTGAGACTGGTGATATTCAAATGGTTGAAGCAGGGAACATGGTGATTTCGATTCAGGTGTTGAAAAATGTCACCAATAATTTCAGTGAAGAGAACATTTTGGGACAGGGAGGGTTCGGAACTGTCTACAAAGGAGAGTTGCACGACGGGACGAAGATTGCAGTGAAGAGAATGGAGTCAGGAGTCATTAAAGGCAAGGGACTAACAGAGTTCAAGTCTGAAATCGCTGTTTTGACAAAAGTTCGGCACCGACATCTTGTCGCTCTTCTCGGGTACTGCTTAGACGGAAACGAGAAGCTTCTCGTCTACGAGTATATGCCTCAAGGTACACTTAGCAGACATCTTTTCAACTGGCCGGAGGAAGGATTGAAACCTTTGGAATGGACAAAGAGGCTGACCATTGCATTAGATGTTGCAAGGGGGGTTGAGTATCTTCATGGTTTGGCACATCAAAGCTTTATACATAGGGATTTGAAGCCTTCAAACATTCTTCTTGGAGATGATATGAGAGCTAAGGTTGCAGACTTCGGTCTTGTCCGTCTAGCACCGGAAGGTAAGGGTTCTATTGAGACGAGGATTGCCGGGACCTTCGGATATTTGGCACCAGAATACGCAGGTACTTGCCTTTGAATTTCTACCATTAGCTTTTGTTTACCACTTGCTTTTTGTAGAAATAACTTCACTGCATTTTCAATCAAGGTTAAGAAGCAGTACACTAATATGTGACTGTTTCATGCTCTGCCATCTATGTCAAAACATCTTCAATGTTAGATACAAAGTAAATCTTCTTCCATGGCTTAGTTAGAACTTAGAATGTACTTCGTTGGTGTACGGCAAATGCGTAGCGACAGATAGAAAGGAAGTGAATGGCCAATGGATCAAACTCTTTTGCCTGCAATTAAGTTTGTTCCGTTGGAATATATCTGCCATTGTTGTCTTTCTTCTTGAATCACCTTTTCATGGCAATGCAAATACTATAGACAGTGCAATAAAGTTAGGAAGCATAGAGTTTGTGCCATGCCTTTCATACAGCCATTGGTCCTTCAAGATTCTGAGATTCTCTAATCTTGTTAGGGTTCTTGAGCCCATTTTTGTGATGACTTGATACTAATGTAAAAGTCTTGTTCTGCAGTTACCGGTCGAGTAACAACTAAAGTCGATGTATTCAGCTTCGGTGTGATTCTAATGGAGCTAATCACTGGGAGAAGGGCCCTTGACGAGAGCCAGCCTGAGGAGAGCATGCACCTTGTAACTTGGTTCCGTCGGATGCAAATCAACAAGGATTCCTTCCACAAGGCCATTGATCCGACCATTGATCTTACCGAAGAAACGTTTGCCAGCATCAACACCGTGGCTGAGTTAGCGGGTCATTGTTGTGCTAGGGAGCCATATCAAAGGCCAGATATGGGTCATGCAGTCAATGTTCTATCATCCCTTGTTGAGTTTTGGAAACCAACTGACCAGAACTCCGAAGATATATACGGCATCGACCTTGAGATGTCATTGCCTCAAGCTCTCAAGAAATGGCAGGCTTATGAAGGTAGAAGTCAAATGGAATCGTCTTCGTCGTCCCTCCTTCCTAGCTTTGACAACACGCAGACCAGCATACCGACACGGCCATATGGGTTTGCAGAATCTTTCACTTCTGCAGATGGGAGATGAAACCTATTTCTCGTGTAAAAGGTCATCTTTTTGGCCTTGCAAGTTCTCATTTACTTCTTGCAAAATAGTGTTTATATGTAATTGTTCTCAACACTTCGATTTCCACCTATTTTTCATGTTTTTAGTATGTGTATTAGTATTTTGAAACAGAAGAGTGTGAAGAGATGGGGAAAAGGGATATTTTGATTCATCTCTTTAACTGTATAACACTTCGGGTGCACTTTTTTAGAATTAAAACCTCCATTCTTTTTCTTTAGTCTCCAAGATTAAGTTTGGTTCTAATAAAAATTTCTCGAGAATAAATGACATGAAAGTATCTGTCATGATGTTTAAAAATTAGCTTAAAAACATTCTCACACAAAGTAAATCATAGAATTTGCAGGTCAGTGCATTTTGTGAGTTTCGTCAAAACATTCCAACATAATGGTATTGGAGATTTGGAGCAAGGTTAAAAGATATTGGAAAAAGTATCTTTTTTATCATTAAATTTTATCCGCTTTCTATTTGGATCTTAAGTTTCAAGTTAGATTCGATTTTGGTTTAATCCTTAGATTTCAAAATGTTACAATTATCGAGATTTGAGTTACATTTTAATTTGGTTTCTAGATTTCAAGATTTGCACTTTTAATCTCGATTTTTCACTAAATACTCACTTTTGATTAATTTAAAAGAATGAAAAGAGTTATAATTAATTAAATCTGACTATTTTTTGCATCACTATTAAAATCAATTTAAATTTTCCCTTCATAATTATTTTAATTTAATTAATAGTCATTAATGCAAAAGAAGAAGTGAGTAGTTAGTGAAAGTTGAAGATAAAAGTATAAAAACTTACTAACCAAATTGAAACAAAATTCAAATCTCAAAAGTAAAATCGTAGCATTTTAAAAATTATGGACTAAAAGCTAAAGGTATGACATTTTGAAACTTAGAGGCCAAATGAAAACTAAACTTTTAATCTAGGACCAAAAAAGTATTTTATCCAAAGATATTTGATGAGATTCAACAATCATCAGAGTCAAACTGGCCAACTCAAATACCAAGGGGGTAGATCTCCATCTAAGATTACTTTCAAATTGAGACTATGTTTACTACTTTTAGAATCATCCAAATAATAATGTTGGAATGGCCTAAAAGGGTGCTATTAGGATTCCCCTAACAAAAAATACAATAGAAGAACTACGTTGCAATATCAAGAGAAATTAAAAGATCAAATCTTTCGAGAGGGTTATCTCTCCCAAAGTCCCATACTCCACAATACCCAAAATCGTTCTCCCTTCTAAGGTGCCCAACTTCCCTTATAAGTAACCAAGATACCATTTTCCAATTACTATTATACCCTTAGTACTATCCTACTAATATTTCCAATACATCCCTTACTAGTAATCTCATAGGTCCCCCTAAGTCAGCTAATGCCCAAATTGCATGGTGGACACCTATTACTCCATAATGTACACATACATGCTCAAACTTGATATACAAAGTCAATGCCTTTGCTCACACACATTCATAGTAAACAAGCACAAGCTCAATCATGCAAAACTAATCTCAACAACCAAAGATATTTGCATGCTTAAAAACAAAAGATCTCCTGTAGAATCCACTCAAAAAGATTCTGTCAGCAACCTAATTTCTATTTGGGTCTTCTTCTACAACTTGGATCTAGGACCAAATCATTACTCAACAGTGTAAATCCAACCATTCAATATCACCTTTCTTTGGAGGCAATGATATGATCCAGAAACAAGTACAATCCAACCATTCAATATCACCCACTACAATTAGTTCAAGACATGTTCCTTGGAACTAACTTGACCATCCAACTAATAAGCAAATACTAATGATGATACCTGTCAACTCAACAAACATTCCTTTTCCTTTACAGGCTATCCAACAAGGACCAAAATTTGCTGCATCCAGATAAAGAATGTACCAATTTGATCTAAACTTAACTTCTGCCTATGCTTTGCTCGTTTCGTTTAATGCTGAGTTGGGTTTCAGCATACTTCCTGTTGAGCAAACATAAACAATCTGCAAGATGGGTTAGTGTTAACATTAATGAATTGAGAAAGATTTGTATGTCCCCCGATGGTTTTGGCTGAATAAGGGACAGAATGGGATTCGTGAGTTTCATTCATGAACGTTGGTAGAAAAAAAATGTGTAATATGATAATTTTTCTATCATCCGACTCTATAAACATTTTTTAACTCGGGAGTAAAACGGGAAAATGTCGGTTTGTACCTATTTGATCCAATGGAACCGACTAAAAAAGGAATCAGACATTCTTAACGGCATATAAGATTTTGTTTCGTAAATCAAATGGCCCAATAAATAGAAGAAGACATAATTTATTGGGCTATTTGATTTAACAGAAACAAATTCCTGGACTGTGCCAACATTGACTAGATAAGCACAGTTTAGGAACAGTTATAAGGACTATGTTAGTTATAGAGCTTACATGACAGACAGAAGCATAAAATGACTATAGTATGAAAGGGATAGTCCTCACAACATTCTTCTTTGCATTACAGAATGATCGTAGACTATCTTCATCAACAATGCCGAGGCTCGATAAATGAACTCCATAATTCTCCATTCTTTTAATGTCTCGTGGAATGGGAGATTGCCAAAGTCCATCCCACCATGCCGGAGGGAGAACAGGGGTAAAAGCACACTGATTAGGCTGACTCGGACAGCTTAAAGGACCTGCAAACCTGTTCCAGATATGCCCCCAGCCAACCTGGTTCTTTAAACCTTCTCTCAGCAAATTACTTTGGTAGCTACTCAAGAATGAAAAGTCTGAACCAGTAGAACTGTTCCCTGAGCATATTTGAAATGTTATGTAAGAAACGGTTGAACAGATGTTCCTCAAAGAAATTGTTCTTTTCCTACATTATCCAACATGTAAAATGAATTAGGGATTTTTTCACAATACCGAGATTGTCAAGATTGTGTGCTGCAGCCAATGCCGCAATTAGCTGAGCATAGGTAGTACCAACACGCCGGTGAGCACCAGATATAACAGCATGCTTGGCACGGGATGCAAGAAAGAAATCCACAAAAGCAACCCATCTTGGTGATGGGCCCCAGTCCTTCACTCTGAAGTCCAATTTATGGAATTCATCGTGCGTTCCAGAGATGTTTCCTCGGAAGTGTTCATAATCAAAATGAATAACCTGAAAATAAATTACTAATAAAATTAGACCGAAATTCTATTTACAAGCGTACAAAATATCTGGGAGGCTATGACTGATCAATTATTTGATTGAGCATTGAGCATGTATTCTGAAAGTGGAGCTAACAACAGTTGTCCAGAAGTGATTCCATTCGAAGAAATGAAATTGCGCAATGTGGCAATTACCTCTGCAAATTCGCCTAAGATGAGCATGATACTTTTTACAAAATTTGGGGTATCTGATACTAAAACCAATCTAGGTTTTGAGACTGTGGTTAGATTAAGCATGGCTTTTCTGATGCACTGCACTGCAGCCTGTAAACCTCTGACAGACCTGAAATATGTATGCACGTTACTTAGTTAAAGGATTACAAAAGTGAGGGAAACTTCCCTATACTACGCGGTATTATGGATACAAATACAACTCCCGTTAATTAATTATAATGTCAGCATTCCTTAAGAATGATGTAAGATCTAGCAACATTGAATATTCTTTATGAAAGAAAAAATCCTAGTGCGAATTTAAGATTAAAGAGTAGGTACAATGGGAGCACTAGAAATTTTCCCCAAAGCTGATTGTACTGGATTTCTATCAATTTAAATGGAATCTATTGGAAGATGACATTCAAGATTGAATTCATAGCTAGTGGCAGTAGAGAGAGAAGGAAATAACAGTAGTTTAGTAAGACCACCTATTCATAAGCATCCGCATGTGCAAGGAAATATCAGGATCAGCCCCACTTTTCAGGACTGAGATCACTGCTTCTTCAACATCCTTTGAAGGAGATATAAGAACTCTCATCAGCTCTCCAAATACATTAGGTCTAGATTCTAAAACCTCTGGCCACCCAAATAAATTAGAAGCAGCAGCCCTCATAGCGGGATGTACATTCTTCAAGAAAAATTGAGCAGCCACTGCATCAGTTGTACCTTGGAACCTGATGCACTTTGGTCAGCATAAACAGAGTACAGATTGAGTACCAGTTTAATGTAAACTGAAAATTAAACATACCATATGATAGGATGCTCCCATTCCTTCCAATTACTGCATAGAACATTTGTCTGAGCAGGTTTTTCAAAATCATCAATTCGCATAATCAAATGCCTATTGAATTTCCTAACACAACCGTTAAGTCTCCACAAATGCTTGATTTCTTTCAAGGTAAACGTGATATCAGAATAAGAAATGTAGTCACCGAAAGGGAACTTTCCCCTGAAAATAGAAGTAATAACATAACTACTGTAAATATAGAGGGGAAAAATAGAGGAAAAAAGGAGGAAAAAGAATCATGAGAATAGGTCAAGTTCACATGCCCAACTACAACCCTATTCCATAGATATAGCACAGTTTCTTCTGATATTTGTCTGACCACTTCTTTGAAGCTATGCCATCCATTTAATAACATTTTTTTTTTAAAGGTATTGTAATTAAAGTGTAGGGTGGGGGATCAAACCTCAAACCACGAGATTTGTAATTAGAGTGCTTAACCCAAAAGTGTGAGGTGGGAGAATCGAACCTCAGACCTCGAGGTCGATACTACAGTTACTATGCTAGTTGAGCTACGCTCTTGTTAAATATGAAATCTGGTTAATTATAATTTATTATTTATAATAATTTTGATTATTGTTTTTTTTTTGGGGAAATTAATGTTAGTATTCACTTCAATAACTAAATCATAGCTAGAATCTTTTTTTTTTTTTTTGAAGCGGTATTGTAATTAAAGTGTGGGGTGGGGGAATCAAACCTCAAACCACGAGGTTGATAGTATGAACATTATGTCAGTTGAGCTACGCTCTTGTTGGCCATTTAATAACATTTTAACTGAGGAAAGTTAACGAATTTTTATATACTATACAAGATGCACTACTAGTTTGCCTATAACTTAAAATGTCAGTGAGAAATAGGAACTGTCATAGACACTAGATGCTTCTAACAACTCGATGCAATTATCGTATTCAAAACCAATATTTAAATAGAAATAAAAAGGCTCAATATACAACCAACATGCCTGGTTTGCCCAATAATCAAGGATCTGTTCAGCATTATACTTAAAGCTCCAGCAGTTAGAATCTTGTACATCTCATTCCCAAAGCCTGCCTCGGAGGATTTGCCCATGACAAAACCATGTTTGCAAAACTGCTCAGGAGGAAGTTGTCGCACTCTTGAAGCACCTACAATGAAAGCTATGTGAGCAATTATAGATCACAAAAAGCTAACAAGTTTTCCACCAGAAAACCATTGTGACAAAAGGTTTGAAAGTGAAGGAAAAGCCAAAATGGTTCATCACATAATTATCCATGGAAACAAATAGAAGATGAGATCATTATTAAGTTCAAGAAACCAAAAGTCAAGAGGTGGCAATCAAGACGATTAGCTTTAAAATTGTATTTGAATAAAGATTGTGCATAGACTCAAGCAAGTATCCACACCATCAGACGAAAACCAGTACTAACGTTCCTATGACTATTCTAATTCTAAGGAATGAATTATATGGGTTTCCTCCCTTCTGTATTATTTCATCAGAGGGTACACTACAACTTGAAAGATTCAATACGTTCCAATTTGAGGTCTCAGTACAACTGCTTAGCTTCACAAAAAGTCCTTGTGTGAAATCTTTATTCAATTCAAAGGTAGCGGTTCAAAGCCATTTCACTTGTTTTAAGGCTGTCTGTCTCTTTTACTAACACAGTGGACTACTTAAGAATCCAGTAAATAAACTATTAGTTACTACTGACTATACTAGCTGATAAACTAAAATAGTAAACTAGTGGCTGCAATTAACTACTAAGCATTGAACTAAACCAAACCAACCAGCAATTCATTTTCAATTTACTCCATCGAGTCCTCAACCTCAATTTCAATGCAGCTCAAGGAGACCATTCCTGCTGCTCATACCGAACCATAATGTAATCATGATTACTTTTAACCACACAATAATCTATTATTATCATTATGGGATTATTACCCCCCACCAACCAAGTGATGTGGTCTCTTTGACCTGCCAGAGAAAGAATGATAATGATATTCCGCTCTTCTGCTAATTTTTTTTTTAAAAATATATATACATATAGTAAGAAGCTGAATCTATCATTAAGCACAAGAAACAAAAAAACAGCCCAGGGTTGGGATACAGGGAAAAGTTGATTAAAGACTTTCTTTTGCACCAGTCCATTGGCATCTGTCTTCCTATAAACTTCTAGCCAGGTGAAAAAAATATTCTCTTCCGGAACTTTGACTTTCCAAATTACATTTGGGAAGCCCAAGGTCTTCTCAAGTTTCATCCACTGCCCTTTTTCAACTACTTTCCCCCCTTACTCCCTCGTTCTTCCTCATTCCTCCATTTTGATTCTACTTTCGTCTATTTTCACAGTCCATACCAATATGAAATCAAACCTTCATGAAATGTAGGATACCATCTTCATGACGAGAGATTAATGTAATGGAGAGACTTGAGAGTGGCAATGAAGGAAAGCTAATGGGATTGAAAGAAGATGCAAGAAGACAAACAGATTCATAAGGTATTTTCATAAAAGATATGACATTCTTAATTAAATTAGTGAGCATGGACAAAATACCTTAGTTTTTTATCTTGGACATTGTTCTCAACACCTCCAAATCATCAGTATTTTAAATTCAACCGATTCTCCTAATACACTCACTATAGAACGTATCAGAGGACCATTAGAATGGCAAAAAATCGAAAAACGCCCTCGTAGTCATGGAAAATGAAAACAATCAATTCACTAACCTGGCCTAAGAACCAAAAAGGAACTGATTTCCCGCAACTATTAATTACTATTAATTATTCATATAACTATATGACGATCAACAAAGTGAGTGCAAACAATTATCAGAAAAGAATATAAGGAAACATTACCATTCAAATAAAAGTGATTTTGAATAATTGTTCTTACTCTCAGGCTTTCCTTCCAGACACCATCTTTAAAGGACTCTCCCATCTGCTCCACCGTCGCGCAGGAGCTCCGGCTTCCCTCCATTCCACTCTGAGCCGGAGTTTCCTCAACGTCGTCGCCATTACCAAACTGATCAGAGGTCGATTCTGATTCTCGAGCTTCCAGCCTCATAAGAATATTGAGCATCAAAAATCCAATTGCAGCACCGACAGCGCATAGAACAACGACATATCGCACAAAGGATGAGGATCTCTTCCTCCGGGATCCACCATGTCTCATTCTTCCTTTGGTTTCACGATCTGCTGCTAGAGATTCAGATTATCATTCCCCAAACGGAAATATGAATTGGAGCTCAGTGTGAACTTTTTTTTGTAATTCGTGGCTTAATACTTCATGTCTAATCCAGCTTAAAGCTAGGGGTTTCCCGACGGCCAAATCGGAGAGAATTAACTAATTACAAACAAATTATCTTATAAGCATAGTATTAAATGATGGGTTAAAAAATATTTTTAGTCCTAGAATTTGATGAAAGTAATAATTAAATTTGAGTTTGTGACGATTTAGTCTCTGAATTTTTAATTTTGTAACAATTTAGTCTCCAAATTTTAGTTTGTAACGATTTTTTCTCTGAATTTTACATTTTATAATAATTTAATTCATGAACGTAATAATTTAGCCCTTATGGCTTATACTTTTAAACTCGTAACCATTTAGTCCCTTACATAAACAAATTTATTAAAATTAGATGTTAATTTTTATTATTTTATGATGTAGAATTTATATTTTATAAAAAAAAATATCAAGTTTCTAATTAGTTTATCATTTTATTTAGACAAGAAATCTCATTATATCTTCACATTAATTTTTATAATAAGGACTAAATTGTTACAAATCTTAAAGTACAATGACTAAATAATTACATTGTAAAGTTCAAAGACTAAATTGTTACAATATTAAAAGTTCAGGGACTAAATTGTTTCAAACCAAAGTTCAGGGACTAAATTATAACTTTTATGAAAATTTATGGACTAAAAAGTGATTTTTAAACTTAAATGATATTTCCATCGTATTTTCACGTTTCTATATGTTAAAATCTACATGAAAAGTGAATCGATATTTACATCATGTAGTAGAAAAAATTTACAAAACATAAAACATAAGTAACAAAATATCATTAATGTAAAGATAGTATAAATAATAGACTTGATAACTTGTTTAAAAATCATAAAATATTTCTTTATTAATTTAAAAAAAAATTGAATTTTTTTTAAATTTCTAAAAATATCCATTAAAATCGACATTGTATCGATATTTACATCGGCATTTCCGTTAGATTAAGACCTTGATATTTTTGTTAAGGTCGACATTTTAAACCTTACTTATAAGTTATAAATATTAGTCTGTCACATACGAATTTATACTAATCAAATATCAATTTCATAGCTCAACCTTAATTGGCACTTAAATTAAATGAATCCTATTGAATAGTTTTAATTATAATATAAAAAGGTTTAGTACATCCCACGAAGAGCTTTCATTATAACATAAAGATAAAAGTACTTAAATTTTTAATAATATGAAATAAGTATCCATCAAAATGTACATATATAATCTAATTATTTAACCATCATCCGTATTAAAAAGAACCATCACTCAAACATATCCATTGTCTTGACCTTAAACTTTAAACAATAATAGATTTTGATAAACATAATATGGCAATTAAACATTTAACACTATAAAAAAAGAGGCTCTCCCGACGACGTAAGAGAAGCATCGGGAGTTAGAACTAACTCCCAACGCCGTATACTAGTCGTCAGGAGATTGGTGGCCACTGCCCGTTGAACTCCTAACGAACTATTTTACTTGTCAGGAGTTTTCGACGAATCTCCCGACGGCACACGATAGCCATCAAGAGATCTATTATATAACATCTTCTTCAAGCCCTAGTCGCCGCACACTCCTTCATCTTCAAATCTTCTTCTTCAAATCGATAACACAACACCGTCGAACGTCTTCTTCTTCTTCTTCCTTTGCGCCTCATGCCAAACGCTGAACGCCTGCGCCTCACGTCGAACACCTCACTAAAAACACCGAACGTCAAACGCCGCTCACAACTGCTATTGAGCTCGTCGTCGACCAGCTCTGCTACCCGTTCGACCTGTTCTGCAACTCGTTCGACTTGCTTCGAAGCCACCAACAAATACTTCATTCGTTGTTTTGTTTATTGAATATATGTGCTTTGATTGTTTTTGTGGCATAATCAAAATCAAAATCTAATATTTGTTTTGTTATTGTTTTGAATATACATATTAATTTTGTTTTTGTTATTGTTGTTGAATATACATATTAATTTTTTTATTGTTATTGTTATTGAATATACTTATTAATTTTGTTAATGATATTGTTATTGAATATGCATATTAGTTTTGTTATTGTTATTGTTATTGAACATACATATTAATTTTGTTATTGTTAATTGTTATTGAATATACATATTATGATTGAAAGTTTGCTTTGATTGTTTTGCGCCAGTAGTTGGAGGAAAAATTATGGTGCATTGTTGAACTTTGAAATTGAGTTGAAAATGTTATTATGTGTTTTGATCACAACAAGTTTAACTTAGAGTACAAGGGTCGTTATGATGCATCGGCAGTTCTCGAACAACTCTCGATGCCCTGTTTTATGCGCGAGAGTTCCTCTCCCGACGGATTTTTTCCGACCAAACTCTCGGCGATCCATCTTTTGTCGGAAGAGGATCTCCCAACACATTTTTCACCCTTTCCCCACGATTTGTGGCATCGGGAGAAGTGTGATTTCTTGTAATGTAATCATCACTTTTTTTTAAAAGAAGGAAACAAAACCACAAGCAAACTAAAGGATTACATCATGAGACAAGAATGAAAAACTACTTTGGATAAGGAGAAATGAAAATAGAAGAATCGAGCTCTTTCACTGCCCTCCTCACAAGGGAATGAGCTAGAAATTTAAGGGATCGCATCACGTACAAGAAGAAAATAGAGTGCAACTCAATTGCAATGGACTTAACCTCCTCAATGAAGAGGGAAACTACTGAAAAATTTAAAGACTATTAATTGACTAAACTATCAACCTCTAAATAATCAGACTCCACTATGTAACGTTATTTTGATTAATAGAATACTATCCCAAATGTAATGAATAATCAAAGCTTTCAAAACTTTGATCACCTACATATAATATAAGATGTAATTGTACGATAAAAAGAAAGTATATTTAGTTACAATCTTTTCTTGGGCAAAATTCTAAATTTCATTATAAGATGTAATTGTTTTTTTTTTTTTTACTAATTAGGCATGGACGCGAAATTAATTAGTTTTAGATATGTTATGAAATTAATGTGACACTTGTTTTATTTTGTTTTTTTTTCTGTAATTGTTTTTATTTTACTAATGTGCAATTGTGGCAAGAAATGAAGAAAAATACAAAACTTTTCTAAGACAAGATTTATCTCTTTTGCCCTTTTTTAGAACTTTCTTTTATTTATTATCTATTGCACTTCACTTACAAAGAAGAAAAATACAACTTGAATCCCTACCCATATTGTACTAAATAATAATAATAATTAAAAAAAAAAAAAAACTCATTTCTCTAAGTTGTGGAGGTTCTTGTACTTAAAACTATTTAGGAAAATTATCCTTTTACTTTTTAAGTTTTAAAAAATATATGCATTTGGACTTTGATGTTTTAAATTCATCATTTTAATCCAGAGTTATCAAGAATAAGTTCAAAAGGTCCTTCTATTTATATCGTCATTAAATTTGAAAAATATAAATAACTAAATAGCTGATGTGGTAGGATGATTTGAAAAGAAACGATAGATTTAATATTTTAACTTATTTCTTTCATCTCTCTTATTCTCTCTCCTCTCTCATCATTCTCTCTTTCTCTCTCTATCCACTTAGATAGAGAGAACGATGAGAGAAGGAAGAGAGATGAAAGAAATAAGCTAAAATATTAAAACTATCATTTCTTTCTAAATTATCCTACCTCATCAGCTATCTAGTCATTTAACATTTTAAACTTATTCTTGATAACTCAAGGTTAAAATAGTCAATTTGAAACATCATAAACAAATTCATAACTTTCCCAAAGTATTATAAAGAGGATGGGTCCAACATGAACGTTGTACATTTATTTGTACTAGGAAAAAATACCTTTTTTTTGTCATATTTCAAAATGACCAATTTAATCTCGAGTTTTTAAGAATAGAATTAAATGATCTCTCAACTAAAAAAACAATTAAAATAAAAATAGATGGGCTGACATGGCAACTATATCTGAAAAAATTATATATTTTTAAATTTTTTTTCTCTCTCCTTCCTCCCTCCTCTGGTGTTCTCTCTTCCCTCCCCATTCTCTCACTTTCTAACTAAACAGAGAGAAATGCTCAAAATCAATTAGGAGAATCACAGGAGAAGATTTTTGAGAAAAAGAAGAAAAATGGGGAAGAAGATGAAACTGCTTCCATTCTCTTTTCAAGAACAAAGAATAGATGGACTGGCCATGGCAATGGCTGATTTGAGGAAGCTCCGAAACTCCATCATTCTGAGCCGGCGACCAAGAAATTTTCACTACAGTCAACTTCCTATTCATAGACAATTTTCTCTCCGATCGAATCCAAATGCCCGATTCTTCGTTCGCAAACTCTTGACTGTTCGAATCCGCTAGATTTCAACCGATTTCGATGACAATTTGGAGGTGGTGGTTCGAGGCAATTTTGAAAATACTGAAAAAAAAACTAGATAACAAAATAAGAAATTTAGAAGTTAAATGAGTATTAGTAATCTTAATTTTAAAAACTTAAAACTAAAAAAAATTGTACCTACAAGGACCTAAACTTTCGATTTTATATTTAATAAGTTATAAGACTTTTAAAGTTATGTCTAACAAGCTTTAAAAAAAAAAAAAATTATGTCTAATAGGTCATTCACCTATTCTACATTTTTTAAAAATTCACAAATCTATAAGACACAAAGATAAAATTTTAATTAAAATTTTGTTTGGTAACTATTGTAATTAGTGTTGAGAGCTAAGTGACTTTTAAAAACTTTTTAAGTTATTTTCAGAGACGAAGTATCACTTAGATACTTTTAAGAAACTTTTTAAGTTGTTTTGAGAATCAAAAGAGTCACTTATACACTTTTTAAAAACTTTTTAGGTTGTTTTGAAAATGAAAATGACACTTAATTTTTTAAAGTTATTTTAAGAGTTAAAGTGTCACTTGCACACTTTTTAGAATAGTGAAAGTGACACTTAGACATTTTTCAGATTATTTTTAGAGTTAAAATGTCACTTACACACTTTTAGAAAATTTTCTTAAGGAACAGAAATAAAAATTCTTGTACATCCCTTTTAAAGTTTAAGAATTTATTTGATCCAAACTAATTTAACTGTTTAAAGACTTAAACTTATAACTTAACTTAAATTAAACTTGTAACTTAACTTAAATCCTTATAGATTTCAATGACAAAGTGTTAGGATGATGGGTGGTAGGAGGGAAAATTTAGATTCACATTAAGATTGTTTTTTTTCCTTTCTTTTCTTTTATTTTTTTCTTTTCTTTTTATCATCACTTTAGTTAGTAGCACGAGTGTGTAGCAACAACACGAACATCTAAGTTTTTTTTTGGCCGAGAGTATATATTTTTACCAGTTGAGATATATCCACATCACAAGTTTTCTCAAAGAATCACTTGTGTAGCCAAAGTGAGTATAGTTGAACTACTATGTATTAGTGACCAAGGCATATGTGGTTCAAATTAACCATGCACATTGTACTAAAAAAGTATATATATATATATTGTTGAGGGTTCCCCAAAGCAAGGTTCAAGCCCAAAGAAAAATAGAAACTTTCGTTGGAGTCTACTCATCCCAAAAGGGAATGTCAACCCCCCAGGTTATAGATCGACCAACTGAACTCGTGGAGTTTCACCAAAGGGGAAATGAACAAGCCGAGCTAGCCGTTGGAACTCTGCAACCTCGAGAGTCACACCCATTCTAACAATACCGCTAATGCACAAATCTCCAAGAGTGTGTTAAAGGAAGACTATTCTTTCTCTGCTTAGTCGACTACATACTTACTATACTAATTTAGACATCAGAATTGTGCTTAACTTAGCATCACACTACACGTGAGTACTCTTGAACAGGTCAATCGAACTAGAGAAATGAGTCAGAAGAACTCTGAAGGCCCACATACGAGTTTCCCGCACGAATATAAATAATTTTACTCTAGCAAAACCTACATTCGAATTGATAAATAAATACTAAATAAACAACACGTCGTGGGCAATATGAAGTTGTCAACCAAGGAAAAAGATTTAGCCATGTGGCTAGATTTGTGCGTTTCTTTTCTCTCATTTTCATTTTCTTTATGTTTTTCGTGAGCAAATATTTGTCTACTGTCTAACATAATGCACCCTATCCCATTTCGATTTTGATTTTTTTTTCGTTTATTATATTTTAAATCTTAAATTTTCATTTCAATTCTTAAATTTCCAATAATTTTTTTCTTCAAATAAAAAATTATAATAATGTGTTATTTCATTACATGCTATTTTTATTTTTTTAACTAGTAATAATTTAGTATTTAATTTGTTAAATAAAAGACTCTTATTAAATAGCATATACAAATAAAATTTGGTTATATTTTGGAAATGCAAATTTACTTTAATCTTTGTGTTGATGTAGTTTTATTTTAGTTAGTAATTATTTATTGGTACCAAATAAATTATTCAAATAGAATCTAGGAAAATTCTTATAAATAAAAAAATGCTGAAAGTGTTTTGTACTTTTGAAACTTTTTGCTATAAAGTGTAAATATTTTTAAATATTTTTTATATTTAAAAGGCCTCGAGAATCTATTATAATTAAATATCGTTATATTGGTATTTGCTAGTTGTTGTCATTTTATTTTAATTAGTTATTATTCTTATTATTAAACCATTATATATATATATAAAAGAAAGTAATAAAACAAATAAGATTTTTATTAATATTCATTCTTTAAAAAAAAATCTACATTTTGATATTATTTAATAATGCATTTAATTAGTTTAATTAATATGGCATGGGTATTCTAGTAATTGTGTTATGCATAATTCCTATTTCGTTACCTGGCATATAACTTCTAAACAACACCGAGAAAAAAATAATAATAATAAAACACTATGATTTCTAGTAAGTGAACTACTTTTCAACCAATTCACGAGACTAAAAATGAAGTTCACTTCAAGAATCGTTTGATTGGAAGGTTTTTTTTTCATGGCAATTGACACAAATATATAAAATTCATGTTTATTTTATAATTTTCAATACTTACCTAGAAATAACCCTAGACAAGAATTTTCTATTCCCTTAAAAATATTGTGAGTTTTCTCCCTTTTCCCTTTTCATTATATATATAATTTTCTTTTCGAATATAATTAATTAATTTTAATAAAATAAATATAAATATTAATAAATCAATAATAATCTGTTAAAATATTTACTTCCTTTATTTTTACCATAAAAATTTATTAATCAAGTAATTTTTTTTTTTTATAATCAAAACAATTATTTGTTGAGATTACTTTTAGTTTGATCTTTCGATAAAAACATATAATCATTATTTATTATTTATAGTCAGTTAATTATTTATTATAATTAATTTATATTACTTCATTCAATATTAACCTATCATATTATAAAACATTTTAGTATTCTTTATTAATATTATTTATTAACATATCATATTTTTGTCTCATTTTTACTTTTTATATAATACATTGTTTATTAAAATATATTTTCTTATATTATTTAATTAAAATTATAATTACTAATGGAGAACTTAATTAATTATAAAAAGGATTAAACATTAAATTATAATTAACACAATGTTCACTAAATATATTAATCGGAAAATTTGAATTATAAATTACTCAATTTTCAAATATTTATAATTAAAATTATTATTGAATCTTAATTAATTAATTTTTATCAATATATTAAATGACATGTTTTTAATTAATTAACATATTACAATTATATAAGATTGTCAGACTTAATTTCATAAATTAAATACAAAGATAATCTTTGTTCATAAAATTCTAGTAACATTTTTTTATGTATAACCAAATATAGTCCTTTTTAATTCTCAGACATCCTATTCCCATATGTCTATAAAATCTCAAAATCAAACGGTCCGTTAGATATATAAAGCAATGAGTTAAGAAGTAGGAAGTTGCCAATTAGTCTAAGGAGTTTGTGAATCCCACAACTAAAAGATATTAATTTTATACTTTATTAACCCTTTCGATTTCATAACTTCATAAAATTTACAATTCTACCCCTTACCATTCGCGTCACGGCAGATATCTTAGTGCCTAAGGAGTTTAGGCACAAAATTTCACCCCCATTTATTATATTGAAATAATAAAAATAAAATTTCGAGGGCTAAGACAAACCGATGGAAAGTGAAAAGAAAAACTTTGAAACACAAAGTGAAATGAAAAGATTGTGTCTATTTATTAGTAGTTTTAAAAGTATTTAATAAGATTTTTGGAAATTCAGATTGCGTTTCTTGTTAATCCCGATATAACCTTCCCATCGACCCTATTAGTCAATTTAAACGTATCTCAACTAATTTAAATATATATTCTCGAGTAAAGAAATATAGATCCAAATCTTTAAACAATTAAAAAAATAAATATTAAAACAGTCCTACTTAAAAATCGTTATTGAAAAAAAATTATAAAAACTAATTGAAAATTTTTAGAAAATTAGTATTCTAGTCATCGAATTTTGAAAGATGAAAATGTTTGATACTCAAGTTTTATATCTTTTCACCCTCAAATTTTTAAGAATATGTTTAAAAGGTATATAAAGTTTTTTACTTATTTAAATAATTATATAACATTTTAAATTAAAAAAATAGAAAATTGAGTTAAAAATGATCAATTCTCACTATAATTTTTTTTTTCTAATTTAATATGTTATACAATTATTTAAAATAATAATAATAATAAAAACCAATTCAATGGCATTCTAAATTTATTCTTAAAAATTCGAAAACTAAAAAGTTACATTTTAAAAACTTAGAGACCAAAAACACATGTTATTGAAATCTCGTACATTTTAAAAAATTCAAGAACTAAACATGCATATTCTTAAAACTTCGTAGACTAAAAAAATATTTTTTTTATAAATACACTTTTGACCCCTAAACTTTCATATAAACAATAATTTAATCCCCCAACTTTCATTCATAATGGTCTAGTCCTTAAACTTTAGTATGTGACAATTTGGTTCTTATACTTTCAAATTCGTAACGGTTAGTCCCTAATGGAAAAAATTCATCAAAACCAGATAATTTTTAATATTTTTTTATATATACCTTGTATTTTATAAATATATTGAGCCTCTAAATAGTTTATCGAATTTATTTATATAAGAAATATCATTAAATCTTAACACTAATTTGTATGATAGAGAATAAATCGTTACAGATTTTAAATACAAGAACTAAAATATACATAATGAAGTTCAAAGACTAAAACCCTATTTGGTAACCATTTGATTTTTAATTTTTGTTTTTGAAAATTGAACCTATTCCATTTCTATTTTTTTAAAGCTACTTTTTTTAGTTTTCAAAATTTGACTTAGTTTTTTAAATTATTAGTAAAAAGTAGATAATAAATGAAGTAGAAGTAGTGTCCATAAGCTTAATTTTCAAAAACAAAATAAAAAAAATAAAATAGTTGTTATACAATTCAAAGTATATAAACTAATCGATATAACACAAAGTTCAAAGACTAAATTGTCTATATATATATATATATATATATGTATGTATGTATGTATAGAGTTCTATAAGTAGATAACGAACTAAGGGGAAAAAAAAAAGGAAAATGGGAAGAAAGAAAAAGAGGGGTTTTTTTTAGGGGTAGTAGAAAGTCGGACCACAGAATTGAGGGGGTGGCCTGCAGGGTCCAAATAACTAAATTCCTCTAAACTCCCGCTCTCTCTCGCCTCTCCTCTCCTTCACAACGACCATTTCAAATCCCACCACAAAAAGTCAAATAACACAAAAAAAACTCAAATAAAAAACAATAACACACTTAACAAAATCAAATTTTCCCCTTATCATGGATCTTTTTCTTCACAATTCCCATCTCTTTTCTTGAAACTCTCCTCCTTTTTCGTTCTTCCAATTCCCACTTTCAATTACAATGGAGAACAACCAACCTGAGAATCAACACCCTCTTCACAAAACCACTAGCTTCACCACCACCACCACCAACAACAACGATGATGCCAATCCCATTGTTCCTCTTCCTCATCCCCACCCTGCTGTTCTACAAACCGACGCTGGTGTAAAATCTGCTGAAAAATTGGAAGATCAGGATCAGGACCAGAATCAGGATCAGGAGGAGAAGGAGAAGAAGGCCAAGCAAGAGGAGAAGGAAGAGAAGAAGGAGGAGGAGGGAGAAGAAAAGAAGGAGGGGGACGAAAAGACGGAGGAGGAAGAAACCCAGGACGAACCGGATCTTCATTACAATCTGCATTCCATTCTTGAAGATGTTGATCAATTTCTGTCAACTCCTCACGCTTCTCCTGATCGAGAGGAAGATTCTGCTGTTGAAATTCCGAAGTTCATCGACAAATTCTTGGATCTCGTGGATGCAAAGATTGAGCAATACAATAACGAAGAATCAAATGCGAAGGAGAAAGAGTATAGAGTGCCGGAGGACGAGTCCACGTTTCTCGAAGCGGTTGATCGGATATCCAAGCTGAAAACTGCAATTCACGAAATGAAATTGGAAGAGGAGAAGACTGCATTGATCAATCGCATCGGGAGCACTCAACAGCAAGCGATTACTTACTTGGAAGAAGAGTTCAGATTCTTTCTTGAGGAATCTAGAAATGGCGATGCCGATCCTGCTGCCGATACGAAAGGGAAACAAGAACAGGATCGTTGTGCATTATCGGACGCTGAATCCGATCAGTTCCAGTTTCCAGGTTACTCCGAGGAGATCGTTAGCTATTTGAACAAAATCGCTAAACAAATGATTTCAGGTGGATACGAATCGGAATGTTGCCAAGTCTACATGGTTGCGAGAAGAAACATATTCGAAGAAGCCTTACTGAAGCTTGGATTCGAGAAACACAGCATCGATGATATCCAGAAGATGAACTGGGAATCAATGGAGAGGGAGATCGCTACATGGATTAAAACCTTCAAGCAATGCGCCACCATTTTATTCTCCGGCGAACGGAATCTCGCCGAATCTGTATTTTCAGCGTATCCTCCGATTTCCGCCAGTCTGTTTAGCAATCTCACTCGCGGCATTGTGATTCAACTCCTAAATTTCTCAGAAGGTGTCGCAATGACAAAACGCTCCGCCGAGAAATTGTTCAAGCTTCTTGATATGTACGAAACTCTTCGCGATATGGTCCCAAAAATGGAGACCTTATTTCCAGAAGAGTCCGCCAACGAGATCAAAACAGAAACCACAACCGCTCGAACTCGTCTAGGCGAAGCAGCGATTTGCATATTTTGCGATCTCGAAAACTCAATCAAAGCAGACACCGGAAAAACTCCGGTACCAGGCGGCGCCGTTCATCCATTAACACGATACACCATAAACTACTTGAAATACGCTTGTGAGTACAGGAACACACTGGAACAGATTTTCAAAGAACACTCAAAGATCGAACGAGCCGATTCAACAAGTCGACCACACTTCGAAGGCGAACAAGCACCAAATTACAACCCTAGCGCTGACAATCAATCACTATTCTCGGTGGAACTGACGCGAGTAATGGAACTCCTGGACTCAAATCTGGAAGCAAAATCAAAGCTATACAGAGACATAGCACTGAGTTCAATTTTCATGATGAACAACGGACGATACATCTTACAAAAGATCAAAGGATCTGCAGATATCCATGAACTAGTAGGCGATACGTGGTACAGGAAGAGATCTTCAGATCTACGTCAGTACCACAAGAATTACCAGAGAGAAACGTGGGGGAGATTGTTAGGTTGTTTGAACCACGAAGGATTGACGGTGCACGGGAAAGTGGTAAAGCCAGTGCTGAAAGAGAGGTTTAAAGGATTCAACGCGCTGTTCGAAGAGATTCACAAAACACAAAGCTCGTGGATCATAAGCGACGAGCAACTTCAATCGGAGCTCCGAGTATCGATATCGGCGGTGATGATTCCGGCGTACAGATCATTTTTAGCTAGGTTTTCGCAGTACTTGGATCCAGGGAGACAAACAGAGAAATACATAAAGTTTCAGCCTGAAGATATAGAAACTTACATAGATGATCTATTTGATGGAAATCCAAGCTCCATGGCAAGAAGGAGAACATAAAAGCTGGAAGCTCTTGCAACCAATTTGAAAAAAGGCAAGACTCCACTCCATCTCTCTTCTTCTTCATCATCATCATCATCATCTTCTTCTTCTTCTTGTTCTATATGTTGTTTTTTGGGAAGCCCACTGTGTGCTGAGGCTAATTTTGTCATTTCAGCTTATTGCAATTCATCAATTGCAATTGCAGTTGCAAATTCTCTTGTTCCTTGGCTTCAACTTGCTGAATTGCTGCTGGGCTGCTCCATTCCTTTTTTCTTTTTATATTATGTTACATTTTTTTTTTCCTCTCTCTCTCTCTCATTTTTTCAAATGATTGTTTGTAATTGTCACAAATTAACAATGTAATTCATTTGTTTTTGGCCTTCCCTCCATTCTTGGCTCCACCCCCAGTCCCACTACCATTAGATTTTTATTGTTTTTTATTTAATTAATAGATTTTGCCTTTTTCTATTATAGCCAAAGGACATTTGGTACGTAAACTTCAACTTCAAGTTTATCTATGCAACTATGCAGTTACTTAAAGATTTTGAAATTTGGATGGTCGACCAGAAGGGGCTAATTATTATTATTATTATTATTATTATTATTTTATTACAACGAGCAGAAATGGAGATTTGACCGAAAGGTTTGATTTTAAATTTTCAATCAAACTTTAGTTTTTCTTTCCTCGAACTATAAGTTTTAACTCCTCAACTTTCAAATTGAATCTAAAATATCCTTTTAAAAATATCACATATACAGTTGGACTTTTGTGTTTTTTTAAAAGAATCTACCAACTTTCAATTTTGTGAAAAGTTGAGCTTTTCTGTTTGTGTTTTCTTAAAAAAAAAAAGGTTAAACTTTTGTTATAAAGCTTTTAGCATAGAAATATTGTTGGTTTGGGAGTTCGAGGCTAAAGGTCGAACGTTGAGAACTCGACTAATGTGGAGGTCGAACGTTGAGAACTCGACGAACAAAAAAAAACTTGGAAACAATACATAAGCCGAAACTTCAACCCTCGACAAGGGGAATCTTGCTTAGGTTGTCGAAGGTTGAAGTTTCGACACACATCCACCCTCGAGAGATTGCAGGTTTATTACTTTTCTTTTTCCCTCATAGAGGAAATAAAGTAATGAGATGGTATATTAAATATATCTGTGTACTCGAACGGCTTCTAACAACCTATCCATTTTGTTATCATTTCGAATTAGACGAAGGCTTATGAGATTGATGTGAGGGGGTGGGGATGACTATATTTCTGGGAGCGAACTCGCACATGGATACAAGTTATGCCTTAAAATGAAAGACAATTCTGAATTAGCTTTGTCTACAAACAAAATTTTGTATATTAGGTTGTCCAAGGTTACACACATGTCGAAACTTCAAAGCGATTAAGGAGATAAGTGGGCTCAAGGAGAGCGAGATTCAAAGCGAGATAGTAGGAGAGAGCGAGATGTTGAACGAGATTTTAAGAGAGAGCGAGATTCAAAGCGAGAATGTTGGAGAGAGCGAGATTTAGTTTATATTGACTAATCTGACTAACATTAAACTTGGTAAAATGAAATTGTTGAATAATTGAAAAATGAGATTATTCAGGAATACACATTGAATGCTAAGATTATGCATTGAGTTTCTGGTAGTAGATCCATAATCAAAAAAGTGTTTGTGATTGTTCCAGAAGAAATGAAAGCTAGTAATCATTAATGGAAAAATAACAACAATAACAGAGAGAGCGAGAACGAGATCTTAGGAGAGAGCGAAAGTGCGAGAGCGAGATTAGGAGAGAGCAAGATCTTAGGAGAGAGCGAGATTAGGAGAGTCTTCACTTTATTTGAACTTTCCATAGAAATATATATAAAAAAATAAAAAATAAAAAAAGAAGAAGAAATAGCTAATAATCATACTATAATTGAATAATCATTAGACTATAATTGAATATATTATATTATTATACTATAATTGAATAATTATTAGACAACAAATTGAATATATTAGACTATTATACTATAATTGAATAATCATTAGATAACAAATTGAATATATTAGACTATTATACTATAATTGAATAATCATTAGACAATAAATTAAATAAATTGAATACATTAGATTACTATACTATAAATTGAATATATTAGATTATCATAATGTAAAACTTTATTGATTAAAAAAAAAAATTGAATATACAGTAGATTATTATAAAAAAATTGAATATACAATAAATTTTAATAAAAAAAATTGAATATACAATAAAATGAATATATAATTAAAAAAAATTATTTATTATTCAATACCTAACTATCTGGAGTCCGTCTTAGTAACAAAGGACGCTTCCTTCGATTATGTCCTAACTGGTTACAAAACACTTCCTTCGATTATGTCCTAACTGGTTACAAAATCCATATCGTTGTCGAGTGACTAGTTCTGTCCAATCCATCTCGTTGTGATAACGTGAACTTTTCGGTCTACCAGGTCTTCTCAACAGGATCAGGATGTAAGACAGACATATTAGGGTGGATGATCCAGTAATCTTCATGCGGTACAGGTTGAAATTGAGGAGAGTAACATCTAGCATACGTTGACAATTTATAGTAGTTCTCAATAAAATCTTTGTAATTCATGTTAAAATGTGAGCAAACGTCCATAAAATGCGAGCATGGAATGTCGAATGCTTGCCACTTGTTACATGAACAGTATCGCTCGGTATGATGGTTTGTTCGAGATCACTAAGTCATTTTGTTCACTTGATGTTCCTGCCACTGTTAGCTAACCTCCATGATGCGGGGCGGGGCGATATTCGTGGGGTGGAGCATGCTTGGCATGGTTGTATAGACAACTATGCAAAGCAACAAGACCTGAGGTTCGAGAGATAGCTGGACCTAGATATTCGTGGGGTGGAGCATGCTTGGCATGGTTGTATAGACAAATATGCAAAGCAACAAGACCTGAGGTTCGAGAGATAGCTGGACCTCTCATACTTTTGCAACTATGGGCTTGGGAGCGATTTCCAAGACGCTCAGTTAGTTGGACAAGCCTACGGTTCTCAATATGTTGTTTTAATTCAATTTAATTTTTATATCACTAATCTAGTTAATTTAAATTCTAAATTATCAATTTAAAAATTTAGGTGGAGAAACAAATTTTGTGTGACTAGAACAGCCACACATGTAGTCAACCAATATAGATACATGTTTGATCTACTTTACTTCGAACAGGTACATTGCACTAAACCTAATTGATTATTTTATTTATATTTTTATTGTATTTGTCTTTAATATTCTCTAATATAATATTTTGTGTTTCAGGTTATTTGGGAGTCGTATAAAATTATTGTGCATACTTTGCCTAATTTTTGTACGAATGGTCAAAACATATGGCGGACGATAAGTCATCTCATATGTTTTCACATTGGTGAGTGGCATCTTCCTAATAGGGTGATGGCATCTTCCTAATAGGGTGATGAAACAATTCAGTTTTCAGCAGGATGTCCCATCGCCTTGTAATATTGAACCCGTACTGCATGATATTGACCTAAGGACTGGAGATTGGTCCGAAAAAGTTGCACATTTGGTAGTTCGATAGCACTATCATGCAAGGTTTATTATCTTGCAATGGGGGTTTCTCTTGAAGAGTACACATATTCACTCCAGAATATATTCATTAGTATAATAATATCACAAGGCGCTATGTCACTCGTCCGGGAGCAATTGTGGGTCATCGGGTAAATGAATGAATATTATCTATTTTTTTAATTTAAATTTATTTTAAATGTTGTCTAATTGTTTTATAATTCATAGAGATCGATCCGAACCAGGTTATTGCTATATGTAGTGACAACCAAAGCTATATGGAGGAAATTCATTATATGTACGATATACCTATTGTTCCTCCACCAGCTCCTAGATGTAGAGGACCTGTTCGGAAAGAGGATGAGTTTGATGAGGTTGCACATAATGTGGAAGAGTTGCCCCCTATGATGCAGACGTAAAGAAACTGATTATGTTAGTCCAATGATGATGATGCCAATATTTGGTTCAGGACATTATGACTCAAAGGCTGGTCCTTCGTCTTCATACGTGCAGTCGGGGTCATGAAGAGCATAATGAATATTTATATTATGAAGCGCCTGCAGAGCTACCAGAGCAACATCAAGAAGAACCCGAGCAACCTTAAGTTCGAAGTCGACACAACGACAACTAACTCGAAATCGATGACGTCCGCCTTGTGAGACACATTGATTTTTGTAATTATTTTTATATAAATGAGATATTTAATTTAATTTTTTTTTTATTTTTATGAGTTATTATTATTTTTAATTTATTCTTTTTAGAATTTAAATAAAATAATAAAATATTTTTAGAAATTGTTTTTATAAAATAGAAAATTAAAAAAAAAAAAAAAGAAGATTAGAATGAAGAAGGTAGAATGTGTAATAATTAAAAAGGAAAAAAAAAAAAGAAATTTGTACGGTATTCTCGCTCTCTATCAAAATCTCGCTATTTCGCTCTCGCTCAAAATCCCGCAATGGTAAAAAGGAGATTCATTAGCCCGTTATTTAGTGAATTCCAGAGGACCTTTTGAAAATTTAGAAATACGATCTTTTGATAGAGGAAGGTCTCCAGAATGATAATTAAACAGGCTCAATAATAATGTTAGGACAAGGCCGATGGTTCAAAGTTCAACGTATAAATGAAATGAAGGTCGAGAATTATAAATTCGACCTATCTAGATCGAATTTTCAACCCTCGACTTATTTTTTTAAAAAAAAAACAATATTTTTACAAATAGTTTGAAAACAACAATATTTTCCTAAATAGTTTCTAAAAGAACAATATCCTTTTAACTTTTCCGTTTATGAGCCAAATAGATACAAACATTGAAATTCATAAATCAAATTTGTATTTAATTCTTTTTTCTCTTTTGGAACTTCTTGATCCTTACTTTTATTAACTAGAACCAACAATAAAACCTCAAAATTTCTATATATTTTTAAAAAAATGTAAAAATACTATTTTTACTATGTACTTTAAAGTTTATTCCATTAGTCTTTTTACTGTCAAATATCTAATTTTAATTGTATACAAATACGTAACAATTTAATTTTCAAACATGATAAACCAAATCTCACCAAAATGATCGATTTTTATTACCTAATGATTAAGTGATTATATAATTTATAAACAAATTTAAATAATTCTCACTGATTCATCGATAGTACTTTTTGACTCAAATCATATAGAAACTTTGGTTATTTATCAAAGTTACAGAATTAAATTGTTACAGTTTTAAAAGGACTAAATTATTAGAAATTAAATGTTTTGGAACTATTCAGAGACCAAAATAGTGTTTTCAAACTCTCCCAAAAAGAGAAGAAAATCTAAGACCAACAAAATTCAGGAGCAATCTATACCATTTACCTATATGTTATGAAAAGTGTATCTAAAACACAGTTGAAAACAACTAAAAAAAAACAGCCCATTATTTATGTTACACACAGGAACAACACATCATTGATGGCATTGTATTCTAACTCCAAAAGCTTAAGCATTGATGAACTCTTATTAGTTTCACATCTTAAAGCTTGCTAATAATGTTGATTTTCCTGACCTTTGATGGCCTTGGGGCTGTATCTTTGGGGACAACAATGGTGAGAAGTCCATTTTCAAGCTGAGCTTTAATCTGATCCAACTTAACATTTTCAGGCAGTTCAATCTCCCTGGAAAAACTTCTCTTCCCTGTTTGTCTTTCACCCAAATGCCAAATGGCCTCTTTCCCAACACCTTCCTCTTTACCACTGATTCCTGTTATGTGCATAACATTTCCCTCTTCAACCTCTACCTTTAACTCATCTTTACTAAATCCTGAACAAATTTCAAATAGCAACAACCAGTTAATATTCTATCAAATAGATAACACAGGATGAATGTCGTGTTTTTAGCAGATGTGTGGAGAAGAAAAACAAGGAGAATCAAGTATTTGAGTTTAAAGGGAAGGGTTGAGTAGTAGTAGTCCTAACGACACAATTGTTTAGAGCTTTAATAGCACAACCATTTCATTCAATCCTTAGCGGCCCAAGTCATGTATTCCGTTACCAAATGAAACATCTTTACAAGCTATGAAATGTGGCAAATCCAGTGTTTGTTAAAGATAAGTGCAATACAACGCAATAGTCTTCTAGGACTTACACATAAGAAAGCTCATGAAGCAATGCTACGTAAAGAAAAGAAAGCATAGTTGAAGTAGAACATCATCCTAAATACAAGGGATTTCGCTTAATAAATTTAATTTCATTATGATGAATATAGAAGGAAGAACCTATAAATTATTGTTTTTGTTTTAATAATGAAAAAGCTCCAAGGCCTGAGGCGTGCTTTCTTGTGCACCATGTGCCAAGCGCGCCTGTGAGGATTTTTTAAAACATTGTTCAGGGGTACGTCCAAACTTCATACTATTTTCAATTGTCTGATACAAACTTGAGCATCATAGAGTGTGACTTGACCCCCACACCGGTGCACAGTTCTTTGTGTTTTGCTGGCTAAGTTCGATTCCTGTTATACAAATTTATTCTTGATTCATGTTTCGGTATCAATAAAACTCCCTATGAACATTTAATCCACCTTAAAATAAACAAAATACATAAACACTCAATTAAGCACTGTGTTTATCTAAAACTCAAACCGTGTTCAATATTTCTTAATTTTCAACAAATTTCGCAGGCGACAGCCAATTCAATAATCCAAGACAGAAAGCACTTTCCAAAACTCGAACTCATTAAACTGACTGCTCGATTTCGCATCGAATCTAAGCTACAAACAATAATACGATTCCTTATAATCACTCCGACTGAGCCGAACAAGTCAAGAATCCAGGATAAATAACAAAAAAAAAAAAAAAAAACTTGGACAAACAATTCAATCCACAAAACCTAGAGGAACTCCACTCCGCAGAGACATTACAAACAGAAATTTCACATACCTCGAGTAAAATTAAATCGGCATTCAAGGCCAAGCGGCAATAAAAGAAAAAGAAAAGAAAAAAAAAAAAAAAAAGAATCAGAAAAGGTACCTGGAACGTCAACCTTAAAGATGTGAGCATTGGATGTTTCGAGCCAATCCAAAAGCGCAACGGCGCCGGACGGCTGCCGGAACACGGCGGGGCTCCAAAGGAAACGCCGGAGAGGATGTTCAAACAAATCATTCGCCATTAAAAGCAGACTTGGGATGAAGTTTCAGAGAAAGGCAGCGATAATTGTATTTATGGAGGGAATCGATTAATCTCTAGAAATTGAAATGATCTCTAGACTCTTCTTAGCCTCGTCTCTTTCAATCAATTTATACGGCACTCGTTTCTAGAGACTTCTTCTACATTTTTAAAACCTCATAATCGTCCATCACGTGTCATCTTCGTGCAATATGGGCTCTCAGTTTTAAAACAAATGATATTTTCTATTTTCTACACTAAACTTCGGTGAGTTTTTGGGATTAAGTATTAAAATAGGTCTCTTTTGAAAAGTATTAGCAAAATTCTTGTAGGGTTCATACTAAAAAAAACAACTTATCAGAAAAATAGTAAATTTTAAAGTTATTATTAAATGATAAAACTATCATAAAATAATAAAATAAGTATAAATGATAATGTAAAGAAACACTGTTTCAAAAATAACTCAAATACCACAAATACACTTTACCTAAACATTCTAGAACCATATTGAAAATGTGATTGTGTTTGACACCAAACTAGTTGTAGGGAGTTTCATTGCCTTCATTTCATGTGACCATTTTTCTCATAGGATATTGAAAGCTAACTTTAAACACTATCAATCTCAGAATGTCATTATCGAAAGTAGAAACAAAAGTAGGAAACATATGTGCGAGTGAAAAAAGTTGATGACCTAGCAAAGGTGGTTAGTCAAGACGATGAAATTCAAGAAAAGTTGTTGAGATTGATAATGAGAAAAAGAGATTTTGAGGACGACTAAGTGAATAAGATGAAGAATGTGAGATTTAGGGTTTTTTAATCTTATTTTAATAATGATAATGATAATAATAACATTAATATTAATAATAAATCGAACAATATATATATGTGCACATGTTTCAAACATTTAAAATTTAATTCTCATTTATATGTTTCTTTTTAAGTACAACAACTTATTTTTACATGTTTCTATATGAAAAATTTAAAACATCGAAAATATGAAAAAAAAAATCAAATTATTTTGATAGCAATATGTATAAAATAATGAAAAAATATTTAGATACAATTGAATTTGTAACAAACATTTGAACAAATAGAAAGTTAGATAAAATCAAATTTGATAATAAAAAGATAAATTCAAATATAAATTGGAGAGAAAATCATAAAGCTTTTGTTTATTGTGATTAATTCGATAAGTAACTAAATAAAATATAAATTCAAATATAATTTGAGAGAGAAAAATCAAGAAGAGAGTTCGTTTATTTATAATTACACTATATTTATAAATCCATCAACCACAATATATGAAGGAAGCCTAACTCGTTGTAGAGACGTAGCAAAAACAGCAAGTCTGCAAAAGTGAATATTTATTTGTTTGTCAAAAAGACAAATTAATCGTATAATAACATAATAAAATGACAATGAATAAAAGGTGATTAAAAAAATGATAAAATTTAAATGAAATATATATTTTGTTAAAAGATAATATATATAAAAATATTAAATAAAATCCTAATCAAGATAAAAAAAAATATTTTGAATTTAAAATAATATAAAATCTAAAGATATATTATAAAATAAAATCAAAATTGTGATAAACAAATTAAAGATGGATTAATTCTGAATATTTTCGAAAAGTTATTAAATCAAATCAAAACAAATATTAAACTATCCATTCAAATTTTAAATTGAGAGAAAAAGTTGACACCTTTATCTCTTTATCTCTTGAACCCGTTAGGTTGAAGTTTCGTAACCAACAATTTCATTTACACTATATTTCTATTGAGAATTGATACATGGTCTCATAACAGACGATTCTATTTACACCGTATTTTTATTGAGAATTTATACACAATATAGAAATTATATAGTACTTGAAAAAACTGTTAAATCGACCATACCAGGGGCAATTTGGGGATTAAAAAAATATATGAAAAACTACCATTAATAGCACGTTATTGATGGTAGAAACTACCACTGATAACATGTTATTGGTGATAGAGATCTATCACTGGTAACATGATATCAATGATATTATTGATAGCATGAAATCAGTGAGATCATTGATAGCATGATATCAGTGAGATCATTGATAGCATCTTATTAACGATGTTATCAGTGAAAGAAGCTATCACTGATAACCACGATATGAGTGATATGAGTGATATTAGTGATATCGGTGATAGAATTTAGGTGAAATCTATATATCGAGTTTCTTTGAAAGTTCACAACTAGTTATAGAAGTCTATCATTGCTAGTCTTAAATCTTAATATTTCAAGGTTGATTCTAATTGATGAAAGTCTATCAGTGATAGCGACCGATAGCTGTTATCAGTAATGGTCATAATAGAAGATTATTAGTAATAGTTACTGTGTTAATCTTTCAAAGTTGTTAGTCATTTATGAAAGTCTATAAGTGATAGACACTAATAGTTTTCCATCATTGGTATGACTCAATCTTTCAAAGTTGTTGGTTTTCTTTCAATATCGATAATTATTTATAAAAGTCCATCATTGATAGCACTGATAGTCTTAACTGTTAATATTTCAAGGTTGATTCCAATTGATGAAAGTGTGTCAATGATAGCCACTGATAACTGTTTGCAAACTAAAAGCTAATATTTAAAGATTGTATTAATATTTCTCAAATTGAAAGCTATCACTGAAAGCAACTATCAGTGATAGTCACTCATAGCTCAGTGATAGCAACTATCAGTGGCTATCATCAATAGTTGTTATTAGCGATAGCTTTCCATTTGAGAAAATTGGAAAGAAGCGAGCAAAATGGTGGCTAGGCATGAGCTTTTTAGTCTTTTACCAATTTTTGTTCTATATATGCAATTATTTTATCATTATATTACATATTTTATATTTTGGGTTTGAATTCCATTTATGCAACTAGCTTTGTTTTTTTGTCATTGGTTTTTGAAAAATTAAGTGTATTTCCTTCACATTTCTTACAATCATTTCATCTTTATTAAGTACAATGGTTGAATTCTTAACCAATTTCCAAAAACAAAAATAAGTTTTTAAAAGCTACTTTTTTTAGTTTTCAAATTTATTTATTTATTTATTTTTTTTTAAACAATCGTTAAAACATAGAAAATAAAGGAATAAATTTAGAGGTGACAGTAGTGTCTATAGCCTTAGTTTCTGAAAACAAAAACAAAAAAATCAAATGGTTATCAAACGGGGATGACTTTTTTTAACTTATTTTTATTTATGAAATTTGACTAAGAATATAACACTCTTATACTTAATAAGTTGCAACTCATTGTAAAAAAAATTGAGAAAAAATAAGCTTAAATGTTAAAAACAAAGAACTAAGAACGAAATGGTTACCAAATGAGCTTTATTAATTGGATAAAGAATGTAATCTCTATTCTGTTAATGATTAACTTTTCAATACATATCATCTCATACTTGAAATATTGTGATATAGATAGAATATTGATGAAATACAATTTTTTTAAGAATAAATGATTAAATTCTTAGTCAAATTTTAAAAAGAAAATTTATTTTTTTAAAATTACTTTTTTAGGTCTCGCTTGGTAACCATTTTATTTTTTGTTTTTGAAAACAGTTCTATTTTCTCCCCATTTCTTACAATGATTTGCATCTCTCTTTAAGTATAATGGTTGAATTCTTTGCCAAATTTCAAAAACAAAAACAAAATTTTAAAAGCTACTTTTTTTTAGTTTTTAAAATTTGACTTGATTTTTTAAACCATTGAAGTAGATAATAAATAAAGAAATTTAGAGGTAGAAGTAGTGTCTATAGGCGTAATTTTTAAAAACAAAAACTCAAAAACCAAATCGTTATCAAATGGGGACTTAGTTTCTATAATTTAACTTAGGTTTTAGAGAATGTTGGTGGAAAGTGTATTAACAAAACAAAAAAACATATAAATAGGTGTAATGTTTATACACTTAATTTAAAAAACATATCAAATGGTTATTAAATGAGTCTTATTATTATTATTTTTTTAGTCTTAAAAATTTGGTTAATTAGATATGACTTTTTCAGTCTCTTTAAACGGGCTGCAATATAATATCTATAATTTATCATGTGTCATCTTTTCTTTTCTTTCTTCTTTTTTGTCAAGGATTGTATCAAATTATATAGCTTAAAACTAATATTTGAATCAATTTAAATTTTATATTTTTATAAGTGAATCAATTTAGACGTTTTGTTAGCTATTTCACTTGATTTTATTTAAAATTGTTGGTGACAATTTATATATATTTTTTTAAATGAAGGAAACGGAAAGTGGAGAATCCACATTGGTTAAATCAATAAAGAATACCTCCTAATTTGTCTCTACCTTTCTTTGTGGGTTTGGATTTGAAGGGATACCTAGGTTTTAGAAGGGGTGAAAATGTAAGTAAATATGGGTTTGATGGTCATTCCACATGCCGCTTCCATCTAGTCAGGCGGGCGAGGAATGTGTGTAGAATATTTTTTTATTTAAAAAAGTTTTATTTATTAAATAATAATAATAATAATAATAATATTCTTTAAGTCATCCGTTCTTTTCAGTCGTCCGAATTTTCCATGGTCTTTCGGGTTTGCCGTTCCATATGAACGGTCCGCTCTGTGCGTACGTATGTACGTTACGACTTATTTGTACACTCAAAAGGCCTATAAATTGACTTTAGTGCTTCAGAAGAAAGGCAGAATCCAGAAATCGTATTCTTTCCCTCCCTGCTTTTCTTCTCCTTTCTCTTCACGTTTTTCGAGCATAGTCAGTCTAGAGGAGTGTGAGAATTTTGATCGACTTTTGGTGCAGTTCCGATCGAGTCAAGTTTTAATTTGGGCTGTTTTATGCTGGAGACGACGTGACATCCTTTATGAACTACTTGCACATCAGGCAAAACCGCAAAATGTCTTAAAGATAGCAAGACCTGCGACTCAGCCTTCTTTTCACGAGTTTCTGTTTTGCATATTTTTTCGTTCACTGCTACCGATTCCATCGCCTCCGTTCTTGTCGCAGTTCATTGGACCCTTCGTTCCTATCACGGTTCACTGGAGCCTCCGTTCTTGTTATGGTTCTACGAGTAGTTGTTTGATAAAAAATCAACTCAAAATCACCTAAATAAATTTATACAAAAATCAAATTTTTAGTCCCTGAGTTTTTAGGATTTTCATAAATCAAAATCAAAATCAATTTTGACAGTAACATGGACTAAAAAGGTAATTTTTACTAAAATTATTATTTTTCAAAAACTCTGACCAAAATACCAAGAAAAATTATTACGTAATTCCTCATAAATAAGTAAAGAAAAATAGAGGAAGACAAGCAAATATAAAATGACTAAACGTTAATGAAAAACTGCTTCTACATCCCACCTATTTTGTTCTTGTATTTTTCTCTAGTTAGATGGAAAAAAAAATTATGATGAAAATGATACAACTTGACAAGTTTAGAGATGAAAAGTAACATTTTTTTCTAAAAATTTTTAACGAGTGAAATGATTGTTTATTAGTTTAGATATTTTTAACACACTTTTGTTGATATCCGACGTTTAAAACATTGGGTCATATGCTTTTATAATAGATTGCTAAAGTTAGCATTTTTTTTTTTATAATCCTAAAGTTAGCATTTGAATGTTGAATATAATTTGCTTATCTAACACATCTGTTTGAAAAACAGTAGAAAAATGTCGTATTAGTGGTTGATATTACATATTGGTCCATTAAGAGAGGTTAAAAATATATAGCCAAACTGGTTCCAATTCTAAGACCACAAAAAACAACAATTATAAGAGAAAAGAGTTCCCACCTCCATTTAAATTCTTCCTTGCAAAATTCCTTATTTAATTTATTCTTCCTTGCAACAACAATTATACATACACTACACATAATATAAAAATAAAAATAAAAATAAAATAATAGGGTTAATTTCCATTTCTGACCTAATTTAGTCAACAGAGAGAAAATCCTCCCTACTCCCTCCCCATTCTCCGTATAAATGAGGATTTTCGAGTGATTCCCATAGGACAAATGGACATCTCTAGCTGAGAAGTTGCTAATCATGTTATGGAAGATTTGAAAGTAGAGGAACAAATGCGTCTTTCAAGGAGATCACCTAAATATTCACATGCATAAGGAGTTGATTCACTGCCATATTTCCTAAACCAGGAACATTTCAAATAGAAGCATGGTTTCTACATCACTTGCTATACAAGTCAACTATTCAACTTCTTTGGATAATGACTCGCATGCCTCATGGATCTTGCTTCGGTTTGAGAAATTGAATACCGATGCTTTTTGAAGTGACAATAATCAGATGAGAGGTTTCGGGAGGATAATTTTCTAACTATGAGGGAAACGCTATTGAAGTAGGATTTAGGGCTAATTTCTAGGAACCTAGTTATTAAAGTTCTTGAATTGCAAGTCATTGCGAAAGGTTTGAAGATGGTCATTCTGAAGAGACATTGCCATATTATTGTAGAATCTAATTGTCTAAGAGTTATTCTGCTTCAAAGAAGTCGAACAATATTGTCGAATTTGTACACACCAAGCAGGGGAAAGGAATTCAATTGTTGATGGGTGGCTCACAAAGTGGATGATGAACTTTTGAGTTTTGGAAAGCCAATATTCTTGAATGGTTGCATAACTCTATTTGTTCTAATCTGATCTATTGTTGTTTGATGATATGTATTGTCTTAGAAAAAAGCAAAAAGATTTTATAAATGATTAAATTTAGGAAGGAAAAAAAAGGGTGAAATGTGTCTTCAGAAACTAAGAAGGTATAGTTTTTAATCATAAAAAAACAAAAAAAAAAAACAAAAAAACAAATGCATCTCTTTTAAGAGAACCCGTCTTATAATGATAAAAAAAAAAATGTGGCTTATTTTCTAATCAACTTCAAACCAACCATTTCTTACCCTTTGTCTTAATAGCAATGCTGATGATTAAATGGTAAAATAGGGTTCTTAGGCAAAATATTAGCAAAAATTAAGGTATTTCAAAAACTATTTGCAAAGGTAAGGTGATTGTTTTTGTTTTCATTGGATTGGAATGACACAACATATAAAAAAACGAACGACTTTTTTGGTAAACTAATGTGCTAATGCGGATTTGGTTGCATCTCTTGAAAAGACACAATCCATGTGACATTAATCTTTTTTTATTTATTATTTTTTTTAGTTCTTCTCTCATCTTTTAACTCGTTTTTTTAAAAGTTAATTTGACATCATATTTTTAATTTGCTTCTCGTTTTCTTTAATTATTTTTTCTCAAAGTTAACACGCTATCATTTTTCTTTTACTAAATGCTAAAACATTACATTTTATAAAATTAGAAAAAGCTAGGGTACTTAAAAATCTATTTGCTTCTTTATTGGGTATGAACAATCAGTGGTATTGAAAATTTAAAATAAAAAGATTTAGGAACATAAATGATATTTTAATCAAAGACATTCAAATTAGACAATGATCCAACTTTTTCAACTCAATAAAATCTCTAAGATTTTCTACGATGAAAATGACTTATTATTTTATGTCTTTAAAATAAAAGTAAAGAATAATTTGGGTGTTTTTTTAAAGAAAAAATAGGATTTAACAATTGTATAGTCTTAAGGCCATTTTGAACCTAAAATAAAATACTTTCTAAAAAAATAATTAAAGCTAATTATACCAAGATTTTAAGGAGTTGTACGAACAAAATATTCTTGTTCATTACTAAAAGATGATCTACTTTGATGATGCTTAGATCATCCCTACTAAGTCATGTATTGTCCACAATTATTGCATCTTCGTATAGACGATGATTGACCTTCGTCCCAACTCTCATTATCGACTCATATTGGGCATGTAAGGAATGACCTATATCCATAGTAATTATATTTAGTTTGTCAAATGACGGGATTTTCGTTGAGGACAAAAAAATTCACCTTATTTTTTCAAATAGTTTTCGAAGTATCCTTCTAATTGCTAATATTTTGTCAAAGAATTCTAGTTTAGCATTTAACACTCGAGATGACCTCATTTATCAACTAAAGATTTTAATATTATCTACTTAATAAGCCAACAATTAACAAATAAAATAAACTAATTAACTAACATTTATTATTATTATTATTATTGTAAAAGTTGAGCTAAAAATAAAATATTGGGGGACCATTGATTTTGGCCTAAAACTATAATTAAAAATAAAGATATGGTCCCAGAATTAGGGGAGGATTATACATAGAAAGCATAGATAGTGTTAGCCATGTTGTAAAGAAAATCTTTGTACTGTAACCAGCTCATCATTTGGTTTTCATTTTCAATCACCCTTTTGGATATTTAATTAAATTTTTGTCTTTTTCTTATTTTATATTTGGAAATTCCCCATTTAATTAAATTAATATTTTCTTTCCATATCAAACAGAATTACCAAAAATTCTAACAAATCATTCCAGATTGGAAAACTGACCACATTCAAGCTAATTTCTTAATAAGTTTTTGTTTTTATTTTTATTTTTTTAAAAGTTAAACCTAAACATCCAACCAACATGTGTATTAAAATTTTTGGATGTGTTTGATTTTTTCCCTCTAAAAAAATCATTTTAGAAAAAGAAAAATGAAATATTTGATAACCATTTAAAATAACTATATTTTAAACTCTTTTTATCAAAAGAGTTTAAATAAAAATAACTTTTTCAAAAAACATTTTCTCTCGTTAATCTAAATAGGTTTTTCATCTTATTCATTCTCATAGTTAAAATTTTAATTTTTCAATTTAAACACTAAATTCCGTGGGAATGTAAGGGGTTTTTTTATTGGCGGGACGAGTAGGAAAGTGGTTTTTTTATTGGTTCGACGGGACGAGTAGGACCTTCCCTTGAACCTAATTCAACTGTTGGGTGTAGGGGCTTTCTTGTACCGCCATACGCACCCAGACATTACACCAATTGTGGCGAGTTATATCAATTCAAATAGAATCCATAATTGTATCAATTTGAACTTAAACTTTTATAGATGTGTTAATTTGTACCATCTTCTAAATTTGAAAAATATTGTGAGACTTAAAATTGTTTCAATTAATGTGATAAATTAGCATAAGTGAATCAATTTAGAATATTAATTAAATTTGACAAACCTTTTCAAATGTTGAACAATTAGAATTGAAACATGAACAATTTTCAAAAAGAAATTTTAATTGAGTTGAAATTGATTAGTTTAGAAAAATTTAGAAGTTCAATAGATAAAATTGATTAAATTAGTACAATTACTAGTTCATAATTTTAATTGATACAACCTCAAATATAAATTGATATTTTTACATCTCTGTGAGAAAATATATGAAACTACATGTTAATATATTAGGTTAAATTTTTAAGATTTTTCACATTAGATTTTTATTATATATTAAAACTAAAAGTAAACATTTGATAAATTTACATACAAAAATAGACTAAAAAGAAAATACAAAATGAGATGAAAGAGAGTTTAAAATGTAGGCCAAAGAATAATCTTAGACACAGCCAAAGTCAATAAACAATACACAAACAATGACTTGGTGAATCTTTGAAACACGACCAATAACATGGTTTTAAATTACGAAGAAAATGTAAAAATGTGATGAAAAAACCAAGGTTTATAACAAAAGAGACATAAATCCAAAGAATCAACAAACAATTTTATGTTCAATTAGTTCTATAACTTGCTAGATTGAAGGTGGAAGAGGAACCATGATCGAATCAGCTGAGTAAAATTGCTGAGAAACAGTACTACCCACGTCATAAAACTTGTCGTTGCTCATATCTTGTTCTTTCAGTAAGACCGAATGATATATTTCATCGATTCGACTCGTCACCTTCACCATCGAAGGGCGACTGTCCGGGTGTGGTGCTGTACATAACATGGCAAGATGCAGAAGTTGAACCATTTCATCCAAGCCATTACTGTATTCTAACAGCTCCTCATCGAACAATTCAGCAGTTTTCTTCTCTTCGACTTTCGAGTGCACCCATCGCGGGAGGTCTATGCCATCGTCATTGAGCATTGCGGAGTTCGGAGCCTTCCCTGTTAGAAGCTCTAGAATTACCACACCAAAACTGTAAACATCTGCTTTCAGGGATACCTTTCGAGGATCGGTGACTTCGGGGGCGCGGTAGGTTGCAACATGGTTTGGAGTGGATGTAGGACTTGCAATTTGAATGAGACCAAAGTCAGAGACACAAGCTGTATGGGATCTGTGGAGGAGAATGTTTGAAGACTTTATATTGCCATGAGAGGTGGGAGGTCGTCGAGAATGTAGATACGTAATCCCCCGAGCGGCTGAAAGTGCAATGCCAGCCCTTGCTTCCCATTTCAATGGAGTCCTACTAGGATCTCTGTTACCTGTACCCATAATATAACCATATAGACGTTATGGTCCAACTTATCCAATGGCACAGCAAAATACTAATGATTGAACACGTGATTGTTATAAACAAGTTCTTAACCAGAAGCATAAAGTTGCATCAGAAAGAAAGCCAGCAAAAGATAATCAGCAGAAATGCAAAAAGAAATGCAAAAACTATCTAAGTGATTGTTACAATCACACTCTTCAACTCTGGGTTCGAGTAATTGCCACAGCCTTACAAATTTGTTACTGTTGTTTATAATTCTGTTAATTGTAACCAAAAAGACTGAAAACTACTCCTATATAGTTTAGGCATCCCAATTCAATCCTCTAGATCACTAATTACTCAAAAGTTTATCCACACCTGGAAATGGTTGCTACCAAACTTCTTTACTAACAGAGTTCATAATTTCGGTCCCCTATGATGACCACTACATTATTTACGTTTATAAACTTTCAAGTTCCAGGTATCTTTATTTTGTTACCTATTCTCTAAAAACGTTTTCAAAAACAGCCGTGATCCTAAACTTGTATGAAGGTAACAATTTAGTCCCCAAAACTTTAGTTGTTAATGATATAAGTCCCTATACTCTCAAATTTGTAACAAGTTAATCCCTGAATTTTGATAAATAATGATTTAGTTCCCACCCTATACAATTCATAACGATTTAGTCCCTATTATGAAAAATATTAATATGATTTAATGAAATTTTTTACACGTCTATTGATAAATTGATTTGGAATCAACTTTATTTATAAACTATAAAGCCTAAGTCTTTACTTAATAAAAATTAACACTTAATTTTGATGAAAAATTTCACCATAGGAATTAAGGGAACATTTGGGGCAAGAAGTTGGTCATTATAGTCCTAGGTTATTATAGTTGGGTTATAATAGTTTGTGTTTGAGGTGTAGATTATTTTAGTTTAAAAAATGATGAATGTAAAATAGCAAAAACTATAGTAAATAGTAAATACGGCCCTTAAATCATTACAAATTATAAAGTAAGACTAAATCATTACTTATAAAAGTTGAGAGACTAAATTGTTACGAATTTGAAAGTACAACAACAAAATCATTACAAAAGTTTTAAGGACTACATTGTTAGGAAGCTTTTCAAAATTCAACTTTTGAAAACTAAAGCAATAGTTAATGTGTAATTGCCTAAATGAAAGCCAATGTTTTGAAATTTCCCTGAGATAATGAAAGGAAAGAAACTCACCATGTAAATGTACAGATAAGCTTCCCATGGAGACATGATCACACAGCAGAAGCTTCTCATCTCTGCCATAATAGTAACCCTTAATAGGAACTAAGTTCTGATGATTCATCATCCCCAAGTTTTCAATCTTCTCCTTAAATTCCTCCTCTGAAACTTTAACATCTCTCAATCTCTTAACCACAACAGTTATCCCCACATCAAGAGCTGCCTTGTAAGTTGACCCAAAACTTCCTTTCCCCAATACCTCTGCAGAAGCTTTCAACAGTTCCTCCAAATCAAACACATTCTCTCCTTTCCTACAGAACACCAAATTCCTCTCATTCCCAGCTACTTGACTTCCGCCGACCACATTCTCAACCTCTGACGACAATCTCCCGGAGGTCGTCGCCGTCGTCTGAGCATCAGTCGGCCGATTAATCCTGATCGTCTTTCGACACAGAAAGATCAAAATCAGAATGATGATCAAGAATGCAATCAAACTTCCAATGACAATTCCGGCGATTGTTCCAGCGGATAATTTTTTCTCCTTGCCGTCGCAAGGGCTCAGTGGCTTCCCGCAGAGTGAGTTGCCGTTAAAGGCACTGGCTGGTTGATTGGAAAATTGAGAAGGGATTGAGCCGTTGAGACGATTGAAAGAAACATTGAGAACATTGAGCGAGGGAATGTTTAAATCAGGAATAAATCCATCGAGTTGATTCTCTTCCAAATTGAGAACCTGTAAGTTCGTGAGATTATTGAAACCTAATGAAATCGGACCGATGAACTTGTTGTGCGCCAAATTCAGGCGAACAAGACTCTGAATACTGAACAGAACCGGCGGAATCTCGCCGGAAAACGAGTTCCGTTGCAAGTAGAGGTTCCGAAGGGAACGGAGGTTTGCAAAATCAGACGGAATAGAACCTGAAAGCATGTTAGAACGAAGAGATAGGGTTTGAAGTTGAGTCAAATTTCCAAGCCCTAAAGGAAGTTGCCCGACGAGACCAACGCCGGGAAGCCGCAGTTCAGTAACCCTCCCGCCGCCGCAAGTAACGCCAAGCCACAAACATGGAGTATTCTCGGAGAGGTTCCAATAGCGAGTCCGGCTCAAAACGCCCATGGCCTTCTGAAGCGCCACCAGCGCCGCCGTGTCCGACGCAAGATCAGCCTCTGCCTCTCCTGTCGGAAAGAAGATCAAAACAAGAAACAGGATAGATGGAAAACACAGCCGGAGGAGATTCCGGCACTCCATTGGCGGCGAAGAAGAAGAAGAAGAAAATAGAGGGTAATCCGAAAAGGGGAAGAGGGTTTTGTAAAATCCAGATAATGAATAGGATTGTGGAAGTCAACAGAGGAATCAGAGAGAAGAGGGCTCACCATTGTACAAAAACGTGTTGAAGATGAAGTCGAAGGGTACAAAGACATCGGTTGACTGAGTAAAAATGGAAATTCAGAGAGAAAGATGACGAAGAAGATTCTCAAGGCATTTATGGGAAGTTAGACGGACTTCTTTCCAAAAGTGGGCCTCGCCGATCACCAACATCGCCGTCTAATATATAACCTACGGGTTTAGCACCTCTAGGCCAACCGAATCAAAACAAACCAAATGTCCATTTTTAACTGTTTTATAAATTTAAATCCAAAGCTTTTATGTAATTTCACAGATAATGCAGTTTTTTTCAAATTATAAAAATAGGGTGTTGACAAAAAAAAAAAAAAAAAAAAATCCGAAAATAACGTTATTTAAAAAACAAATGTTTCATTCACGAGTATCCTAGATTCCCATAGAATGTATTTGTTTTGTAGTATTATATGTTCTAACATATGAAGATTCCCTTTGTCCGAGCATCCCGTTTTACTTTCTTTTTTGTCCTTCATTTTTATTTTATTTTACATATATATATATATATATTAATCTTCATTTGTATTATATAATTAATATAAATACTATCAACCATGTATATCATATACTTTTAGTTATATCGTAATTCTTATCCAACATATTTAATTTTAAATTTAAATTAATATTTATTTTGTAAAAAATCTTAAATTATGATATATTATTTTGTTGAGAAAAATAATATAAATTGTATTGATTTTAAAAGAAATTTAAATTGAAAAAATAAATATGTTATATAAGTTCAAATTATATCAAATTAATTATAAAGTAGTAAATAGTTGTAAGGGTATTCTTGAAATTTTATGTAAATTTAAATTATTCCTATAAATCTTATAAAACAAACATAATTATCAAAATATTTCCAAATATCTGTAAAAATATTTCTACAAAACAATCCTTGTAATCTAAAATGTCGGACATCTATAATTCCTAATATATATAATTCGAGACATCTAAGATTTCGATTATCTACATTCCAAAAAACAATCAGTCTCTTAAGGTGCCGCTGGAAAGAATCGATAAAATTAGGATAAGAAAATCTGTATGTCACATTTAGATTTATTTATTATTATTTTTTTTAAAGAAATGGAGTCAATTATTATTATTTTTTTGTTTACGTTTATAAAATATTAAAACATGTAGTTTGACATATAATATGAAAAATGTGTAATGAAATTATATATAAATAAAAATACATATATAAAGTAAAAAAAAAATCAATTATAAATCAACAAAAAAATCACGTGTCACATAGTGGCTGTCTTCTCTGACACTAGCCACGACATGGTATAAGAACCTCAAAGTGTTATAATAAATTACATCATCAATATATTGTTGGGTGACAACATACAAGAATTCATTGTGTGCATAGTATTTGTGTTGATGGCTGGAACTTGATGCGATGTCTGCTTGAACTCCTAGTGAGTGTTTAGGAGAAACTAGGATAAGATCATTGGGTACATGAGATTCTAGATCAACGTGTTGCTTTGGAATATTCTCGACTTGTTGTTGTTGGCGTCTACGACCAACAAGTCTCTTATGAGTGCCAGCTACGTTAAGTCTTCGTGTATGTTGAATAATGTCTTCTACACATATAATGCATCGCTCACACATTAAACTAGCTTTGGTAAATTATGTTGTATTGAATACTGGTATACATCTTGAACAAAATTACTCTATATGAAGAAAAAAATTAATATAAAATAATATTCATACAATATAATTGGAAAAAAATAAATAATAAAATTCTTACCATATAATAATAATAAGTGCCTTCACATTTGATATATCTTCTTGTACTTGAGTCATACCAGGCTAAATAATCATCTAATATGACAAGCCCATATGATCTACTATATCTCCTCCTGCACAATGATCATGATGTGCATGCCACAACGATATGTAGTCTGCATGAAGTCGTTGTTAGCCTTGGTCGTGCTTGCCTCTTAAGTCAATTTGGTGAAGTGGGGGTTTGTATAACACATTAGTGTCACTGTTTGTCACAATTCAAATTGTCTTAACACTCATTTTGATTGATGCCACACTACGATATGGAAGAATATAAGAGGGCTCACTGGTAACGAAATGTCTTGATCATTGTGACATTAATTAGATAACAATGCCATAAATTTTGGTATGTATGATGTTCAATTGATCTAAAATTTCATAAATGAATAAATAGGACCCAAAAAAATACGTCATTCCATACGAAAGATATAAAATTACCTGATTATGCATTAGTCGATGGTATGCAATTACCATATTTATCGAATACTCATATACAACTAAATAACGCTCTATCTACATATACATGTAATATAAATAAAACTTTTCATTATATAAAATTCTAACGAAATGAAATTGTGAAAAAAAAATACATGACACTAAGTGGACAATCAATAAAATGATTGGGAGTCTACAATATTTAAAACCTTCAATTGTAGAACCAAATGACCAGAAAATTTGTCAAAAAATCGTCTTATTTGACACATCAAACGAAATAAAATGTCCATCTACTCGTGTTTCAAGATTGCAGTACACGACAACACTCAAACCAATATGACAGCTCTGCATATGATCTCAATCATATAAAATTTTAACTAATGTTTTTCTCTTTACTTGCCATACACATCTATAATTGACATTATATTCATATATTTTTTTAACTGTTTCTTGAAGTACTACCACAAGAACACTAGGATCAACTCGAATAATATTTTAAATTTTCATACTCGTAAAGTTAGAATCAAGTTGTGAGTGATCATGTGTCAATTTTGAGTATAAAGACGAGTGTTCCACTTCAAGTTTAATATTGCACAAAGCTCATGAATTTTATGCCGACAAGCACGGAATCTCCAATCGCAACCCTCCTTCCACAACTTGCATTTCACACCACATATGGTTAGGTTCTACCACAAAAATCTAATAATATTGTGTCACACAATATTTTTGTACATCCATATGTAAATCTTCTTTGGTGTCGAATAACATTCTTTTTTGTATTAGACTTGAGTTTTTTTACAAATCTTTCCCTTTCATCCGATGTTGATCCATCTTCACAAATTGGATTAGATTACTAACTTCCCAATCTACTTGTGTGAATATCTTTGAAGGTACTAACTTATTTCCATTTTATACATCTAAATTCAAATAATTAATCAATTTCTGCCTCAATATCATTGTCCCCACCATTTGCAGGAGGACTAAATCTTTTAGACGTATAGACATATTTAATCAACTTACAACTATCCAAAATTAAGAAAATAATAAATTAATTAAATTTTTGATTCAGAGTATTTTACTTAACAACTAAATATCAGTCCAAATCCAGAAAAAATAAATCCTAGTAGCCCAATCCAACATTGGTTCAAATACAAAAAAAATCATTCACACTAGTTTAGTAACAATTAAATATCAGTCCAAATCCAAAAAAACAAGTCCTAATAGCCCAACATCAATCTAAATAATAATCCAACATCAATCCAAATAACATTCCATAAATCAGTGAATAAAAAAAAATAATCCATAAATCTAAATCCGACATCAATCTAAATAATAATCCAAAATAAATCAAATCAGTCCAATTTTTTTTTTACAAAGAAGTCCAATTTTTTTTTATAAAAAAAATCCAAATAAAAAGTTGAAAATCAAACCATAAATCAGAGCAAAAATCAATACAAAATCGAAAATCTAAACAACCACCCAAAAACTAATAGATCGCAACAAACAACATTCCATAAATCAGTGAATAAAAAAAATCAAACAAAACTAAATAGATCTAAAACAATTTACAAAACTATGAAATATCTTATAAAAAATCTGGACCACAAAAAATAACACTCTAGATCTAGATATATTAAAGTGAAAAATACCTTTTTAATTTATGAATTTTGAGGAATAGGTGTGTTTAACTGATTTTAAATTGGTTATTTTAGTCATGAGTTTTCAAAAATAAGTTTAAAATGTTAGTGTAATAAAAAAAAAATCATTAAATTTGAACAAAAATGATGACTAGATGCTGGAGTGGCAAGATAAGTTAGAAAAAAAGATATATTTTAATCTTTCATTCATCTAGGAAGATTAAAGAATAGTTTTTTTCCAACTCATCTTGTCACTTCAGCATTTAGTCATCATTTTTATTCAAATTTAATGATTTTTTATTGGCGGTAGAAGGTGGAGACTCAAATTACAAACCTCTTGATCACTAACATGAAAGTTGAGCTATGCTTCCTTAGCAAACGAGCTGTTTTTTAATTGTTTTTCTTTTCATTCACATATTTAGCTCTCGAGTTTTTAAAAATATGTGTATTTGGTCACTAAATTATTTTCAATTTGACCAATTTAACTTTGATCAATCTTACTTTTAGAGAGGTCGTTTGTTTTTGGTTTTTTTTTTTTTTGAGAATGTAGACAATAGAAAACTTCAGATTCTCAAAATTATATAAATACCTTTACAAAATTAAAAATGTCTGACATCTTTTGATAATAATATTTGTTTTGTAGAAACATTTTTGTAGATATTTAAGAATATTTTAATAATTGTATTTGTTTCATATAATTTCTATTTAATAATGTCTTAAATTTACCTAATATTCTAAAAATGCCGTTACGACTATTTATTAATTTATAATTAATTTAATTTAATTTGAATTTATATAACATATTTACTTTTATTAATTTGATTTTTTAATTAATATAGTTCTTATTATTTTATATGTTATTTCTCAACAAAATAATACATATTAATTCGTGATCTTTCATCAAATAAATATTAATTTGATTGACTTTCTAAAAAAACAAAAACAACTACCATATAACCAAAATGAGTGAATATATTTGATTCTTAGTATTTATTTTAATTATAAAATACAAATAAAGAAAAGTGATATATACATATAGAAAAGGATAAAAGAGTAAAATGATACCCTTAACATAGGAATCTGTTAAACCCATATTTCAAGAAGGCATCCAACATTCTATAAAGATATCCTAACTTGCTCGAAAATCTAAGGCATCTTACATTATTGTAAAAAAAAAAAAAGTGGTAATCTCGACTATATGAGAATCTTGAATTCCTACAAAACAAACTATCTTTTAGTATTTTATTTTCAGCTAGGTTATTTAGTACAAATTAAACTCCATACGACTAAAATGTATGTCATGTGTGTATATATGTTTGTTGGAGAAGAAATTTAAGTCAATCAAATTTTTTCACGTGATCACAACAAATGTCGATTTTATTTGTGATAGGGTTGAAATGAATTTTGTTCTTTGTATTCAATAAATATTACATGACTGAATAATTCAAGGAGCGGAACCTTGCGAGGAGGGTTCTTTTAGTTAGATGATTCGTCAGGTTGTCCGAGTCGGACTTCTTTGGGGAAAAACTTGAATAACTTCGTTTTTCTATTTTTTTCTAAAGGAGTCATCATTTTCTATTAGGAATGCTATGTTATATTTCAAATGCTTGAAGGCTCCACTGACGCAGAGTAATTTAGGCCAATTAAAAATTGTTGTGTCCTAAATTAAAATTTGGAGACCAATTAATGGAAAACTAAAAAAAAAAAAAAGCCATGCATCTCATTTCTAGTAAATTCAACCGTGATTAAGCTTGGACCATGATTGATAAATTTGGCTAAAGGTCCGAGGCATGGAATTATAAATCGGATCATGTCAAGTAATTAAAGTTGCTAAAGTCCAAAGTCTAAGTTCAAGCCCATAGTGGACATTTGGGTAAAAAAAAGATTGGGCCTAGTGATGTAAGCACACAAGCACACGTGGTCAAGTTATAGTAACTAAAACAACATAAGAGGTAGAGTATCGTCCTCAGGGATCAAATTAATAAATTTTGCTCATATAGTTTAGAATCGTGTCTATTTTAGCGAAGGATTGGAAATCAGGTTTGAGTTTGTAAAATTTTAAAGTAAAGAAAGCAATAAACGGGTTTTAAAAATTCAAGAGTTAAGGTGTTATAAGGTGTTGAATCCATTAATTACTTCAGTAACTCTATTTTAGCCAATTCATGAATTATGTATAAACAATATGCTTAAATCTAGAAATTTAAATCAAGATGACTTTGTATAGAAAATAATCTATTTTCATGTAACTTAAATGGTAACTAAATTCTTGATATCAAACTAAGAAACAAAGAATTAAGCAATGTCATAATCAACTTTTACTATTAATCTAACTATTTTCATGAGAGATTAATAGTGATTCAATGATATAATTCCCGTTAAACATTCAATCTATCAATTTAAACATTCAACCTAACATTCATTGAAGGCCTATCAATAAGAATTAAATACAATATCATTGAAAAGACTTCAACAATCATCCACGAAAGCAAGAAAACTTAACCAAAATTCATAACTAACTTCTTTAACACCCTAAAACTAAGGAGTTTAGCTACACTTATCTCTCAACAACATATTTGGATATATAATTTAAAGCCTTAGGCAATAAAGAAAGAAAAGGAAAGGAAGAAAAACTACTAATAGGGCTCCCTTCTTCTTGAATCATTTAAGAACACCTTGATCTTCACCTTGGGAACTCGAATGACCTCCAAAACTATCCCTCACACTCTCTACACTTTTTTGCAGTAAAAACACACTTTCGGGCTTTGGGATTTCATGATGGAGGTTGCTGAGAAACCCTAGGATTTATAGAGGAAACTTTCTAAAAATGCAAAAAATTTTGAAAAAGGAAACCTGACGCAGCGACGCTGTCTCTTTTTGCCGCAACGCATCGCTGCGCCTCGATAAGCGCCACGACACTTGCTACAACAAATCAAAATTGTGGCCTCTCGTGTTTTTGCATCGATGGCAGTACCAACTGATTGTTGCGGCGCTGCCTTGCATTTTTGCATTTATTTTATTTTTCTTATATTTTTCTTGTAGATTTAGTCCAATTTGGTTCTTTTGACTTCTAATATTCATTTTCTTGATAATTCACTAAAAAACCACTAGCAAACACATTAAATTAAATCTAATAAAAAAATATTCCTAAATAAGAAGTAAATAAAGCATTTTTGGAATGCTTTTCACCCAAGCCCATGCAAGGTCCATGAAAACTTCTACAAATAAAGGTCTCGCCTTTTCATTTTTGGAGAGAGTGAAAGAATTGAAGACAAAGTGTTGAAAATGGAAGCTCTAAAGCTTTCAAGACTCTGAAGTTAGATCAATCTCAATATTATAACTTTCTCAAAACTAAAACCTCATTGGATTCTAGAAGATTGAAGCGCTAATCGAACTCAAGATTATAACCTTTTGAAGATTGAATACTTGAGACATTAAGACTTCATTCAACGTTCGAAAGAAAACATCAAAGGAACATATACTAGAGACTATATCTACTATACTAAAATCAATATAAATACAAAGTTCATTCAACGAACGAAATTTCTTCGAAAATCTCATCAAATAGATTGGCACGCCCGATGAGACATCTATATCTTTCATCATTCTCTATCAAACAAGATTTATCTAAAAGAAGTCATGGCATCTAAAGGCAACGTTTCCAAATCTACGAATGATGCTTACATGAGACCAATTACTCATTGTCGCTCCAAGGAAGTCCATAAAGGGAAACTGGCGTAGGTTTCACAGTGGAAGGGGGGATCGTTCCTAATTTAGTTTTTATAGAATTCATAAATTTTATAGATCAGAAAAATATGCATTAAGAAACATTAAATTACAGTATGCTTTTGTGGGAGAATTAGGGAAGAAATGACTTGGAAGAAAGTTTACGAAATGACTTGGAAGAAAGTTTACTTACCCTTGAAGCCAATTTTCTTCACGTATTCCCACTTGATCCAAATCATGTACTGATCTCCAAATCGAAACCCCAATTGGGCACCACCACTTGAAACCCTCTGTATTCTCTTGGGATTAAGAATTCAAGTAAGAGTTGTGGGCTTTGCTTGAATTCTTGGAAGAAGGAAAAGAGTTTAAGAAGGCAAGGGGAGTTTTTCACAGAGAACTCTTCTCTGACATTTAGAGGAAGAAGATGAAAAAGGAATGAACCATTTTTCTGTTCCCCACCCATTATACGTTTTCTTGAGAGAATTAGGGGGAGGGTGTTAACTCCCTCCTTTTAATTAAATAAAAAAAAATAATTGAATTTAATTTAACCTATATATATATATTAAATATAGCACATAACCTATAATTTTATATTGTATCAAATATAATATAATATATAGTTTTATTTTTTCTCAGCAATGCATAACATTTAATATAAATCATATTTATATTAAATTCAATTATATGAATCACATCCATATAATTAATATTTGAATCATATTCAAATATTTTAATTCCTCTCAACTATATATGGTATTTAACATAAATAGTGTTTATATTAAATTAATTGTATGAATCTCATTCATATAATTAGTATTTGAATTATATTCAAATTCCTCTCAAAATACTTTATATTGTAATGTATCAAATACATTATATTAATTATATCACATACAATTAATTAATTTAATTAATTAAATCATATATAATTAATTCACTCAATTAATTTGAATAATTCAAATTAATCAAAAATTAATTCTCAATTTAATCCCTGTTGAGCTACAGAAGGGACCTTATGGACCTATAGATTGAAACTCCAATGGTACTTAGATAATTAATTAAATTCTTTAATTAAATTACCCAACATCCATTAACTATCGGTCACTCCACTAAAGACTGATAGCTACACTATTTGCACTATAGATATATTTATGTGTCCATTGGATATAACCAATCAACAGTACGATGATTCTTCACAAATTACTCATAAGTACAATTAGACCAAATTACCGTTTTGCCCCTATAGTTACATCTAACTCCTTAAGTATCACTGATTCCTCTAATGAACAATAAGTCATAGTCCAACTATAACTAAGTCCCTCTCGAGCCAAGAGAGGATGTGACCACATTGTTCAAGCCTCGAAATTAGCCCTTAAGAGAGCAATTTATCTACTTACCCTGACATCATGCAATGAGTGAATTTCGTCTTATGTAGCTGTGTTCCCAACTCCCCAATTAGACGAATCCCAAAATGGTAGACAAGTTGAGTTGGTAGTCTGGCCACTCTCACTCATACAAATCAAAGGACTGCTTTCATGAGCAGAAGTTTACAACTTACTCAGGATTTAGGTCATGTCACCTATGGTCATTCAGGTGAAATGTAAGTCTCTATTATTAATGGTGTTATATAATGAGACTAACAATTTTGTGATCTGATCTTATACAAACTCTTTGTATAAGATATCTCACATGTCTCCACATGAATGATCAGGATCAGATCATTTGTAGCACTTTACAACACTTGTAACATTTACTAAGCGTGTCGTATCCGTAGTATCACCAGGACAAGGTACCCAACCTTATCCATCTACTACAAACCGTTTAGGTTATTATTTAAACAAGATCCATCTGTATGTCTCCACATACTTGTTTAAATTACATACAATAACCTAGGATCTTAGTTTATTGGATTGAGTGTATGCTCATAAAATAACATATTTTATTAATAAGGATTTTTTTATACAATGTTTACAAACTATGAGAACACAAGAGAGATTTAGGACACCAATCCCAACATTCCAATGATCTTAAGAGCAACTAACCTTTAAGATTACAAGGAATATATGGGAAGAGATGACAAAACAAGCTTGTGGGGTTGTCATCAAGGAGAATCTCTTATTCAATAAATATACTTCATCTTCTAAACAATCAAGCGAGAAGGCGTCAGACCCAAATATAATGTCAGTCATGATGGTCGATGTCAGAACAAGTGAAGAAAGGATGGTTGAACTTGAAAAGAAGGATAACATGTTGATGAAAGCAGTCTAAGAAAGAGATTATGAAATCGTATCTATGAAGAATTATATAAAAAATTGTAATGCTACTGAATTAAGTAACACACTCGGAGTCAAGAATAATGAAAAAGGGAAGATCGTCTTGCAAGAAAGCTAACCATAAAATTCAACTTCAGTTGCTTCGTTTTCTGTTCATCAATTGTAAAATATGATTGCATACTCCATCAAAGCTCAATATGTTGGAACTACTTAGAACTTCTTATATTCCTAGTCTTAAACAAAAAGGATTGACAACCTAAAAATGTCGAATGGGTACCAACCACCCAAGTTCCAACAATATGATGGAAAAGGCAGCCAAAAGTAACATGCCGCTCATTTCAATGAAACATGGGAAAACGTTAGTACACAAGGAGATTTAATGGCCAAGTAGCTCATTCGAAGGCTGAAGGAAAACACCTTTGACTAGTACGTTGATCTTGAGCTTAAAACTATTGATAGTTGAGAGTAGCTTGAAAGAGAATTCTTCAACCGCTTCTATAGCGCAAAGTGTATCGTTAATATGATAGAACTTACCGCCACGGCCAAACCAAGCATAGCTTAATTGGCATCCAAGTGTGCTAGAAATCATGAGATCTGTGGTTCGAATTTCTCTACCCCCAATTATACTAAAAAAAAGCTTATCACCACCGAACAATGAAAAGGAGAATAAGTCACCGATTACATCAATCGTTGGAGAGTCATGAGCCTTGATTGGAAAGATAGGTTGATTAAACTATCAGTGGTGGAAATGTGCACTCAAAGAATGCATTAGGGACTTATATATATTCTGTCTGGGATAAAATACCGCACCTTTGAAGAGTCAAAAACTCGAGTTCATGATATGGAATTAAGCATTACCAATAGAGGGAGTAACGATTTATTGGTCCTAAAAGTCAAGAAAGAAAAGAAATAAGTAAAAAATATCTAGATAATTTTGAAAGGTGTTATCAATGAAGCTATGGTCGTTAATATGACCCATTTAAAGTTCATCTCTAAAGAAAATGAGATCGAGAGAGGTCAAGATGAGGGTGAGACGTAGCCTAACATTGAAAGAGAGACAAAAGAAAGTATGCCCTTTTCCAAACTCTGACCTACTTGATATATTGAGCAATCGTTAGAAAAGCAACTCATTGAACTCCCTGAATGCAAACAACCTATAGAAATGGGTAGAGTAAACGATCCCAACTACTCCAGTTATCATCGAGTTGTTAGCCATCTAGTGGAGAAGTATTTTGTATTGAAAGAAGTGATCCCAAAGTTAGTTGATCGATAAGATGTATATGAATGATAATATGCAATTTTGATGTGGTCTAAGTTTAAGCATACACTGTCAATAAGTAAAAACTTAGGAGTAATTCAAGTACTGTATCCTATGAGACTATATTTAATTTAAATTTTGTTAAAGAAATGCACACAACGAAACCAATGGTAATTTAGTTAAAATGAATGATGATTGATCGGATGTTGAATAAAAATAGTAAATAACAATTGATAAACGAAAATTACAGTCTAGCTTCAACTTAAAGAGACTTATGTTGAATCTCCCCTAGCTCAAGTGAATAGGCCCATTGCCTCGCTTCATCTTTAAGAAATAATGGAAACAATGATAACTTAATTCCATCAGCCATGATTTTAAGAATCATGAAGGTATTGATCTCCATAAAACTCTTTAAGTGTGCATGTGGATCTTCACCTACTATGCCACCAAATTGACCAGCTGTTTGAATCATTTGTAGCATAAGCAACTTCATCTTAGACCTTGTACCCTCAAAATCCAGATGCAGGATTCTTGGTGAGGAATTGTAGGTGATGCATACTACATAATCGATCTGTTTCATTCATGCACTAGCAAGATGGGATTGGCTTATGCGATGGCCTATGCATCTGGGTTGTTGGTGGCTAGATTTGGTGCATCGGGTTGGTGTTGCTGGTCAGCCATATTTTTGTTCCTCTGTCTTCTGCACTGGTTAGCTCTGACTCTCTATCAAAGAGTCCGCTCGATTTTAAGGTTAATATCAAACTTCGGTTGTGTACCGTCACTCATATAATATTTGTAGTTTGCGACAAAATTATGCAATACACCTTACATCGAGAGTTCCTGTAAGACCAAAGCCAAAAAGCAAAAACAAATTTAATTAAACTTAATCTAATCCCTGGTAATGATGCCAAAAACTCGTTGTGATATTTGTGCTCTATACATAATCGTGCTCAAATGCTCTAAATAATCAGATTAAGTTTAATTAATTTTGTTTTCTCCTAAAAAGTCCAAGTATAAACCGATCGAACATGGGGATTAGTTAAGTCAAATAAAATTTTGCAAATGGTTCTCTACTTAAAATCTAACAGAAGAGATATCAAACAAATGGAGTGATTGTTGTATTGGAAAGCATAAAACTAACAGTAAATAGCAATGAAAGAATAGATTCAGTGATGAGAGTATGAGACGAACACACAACATAATAGTGATTAAAAAAAGAATAGACGAGAAGATGGAGTTTAGATAAGCAATCCTTAATCCTTTGAACTTAATGACAAGATTTCATTCATGTTCATAACCTTTAAGGACTCCACCTCTCGCTGAGTTAGCCACATAAATCATATTTCTATGATGCATGCATACATTACTTGGAACATAAGGTTGCATTTATATCTAAATACACTTCTTACTTGATTTAGCGAGATCCATAATCCCTTTTCCTCTCGAGTATTTAATTGTTACCACTTGATTCAATTAGCTAAATGGAATCAAGAATCGGATTGAAGCACACACTAATTAAAATGAACTTTTACTTATCATTAAGTTCACTGGAATGAGGATTAACTCATCCCAACTCACTAATGATTTAGCTACTCATGGAGACAAACAAAAATGGAAAGAAGAGAGAATGGAATAATGGAATCCACGATATATGTGTTAAATAAGATGATGAATCTGTTACAATATGAAGAAAAGCAAAGTGCAGAATGAAAATAAGATAGAGTAAAAATGATGAATGGAGAAGATGATGATCGTTGACAACACTCTTGTGCTTTTTGTGATCTATTTGGATATCTTTGCTTTATGAAATTCTTGGTTGCATGATTTATCTTTGGATCCAACACATAGCTCATTTTCTTTTGTTTTTGTCTGTATTATTCTATATTTAGCTCATTAGTGATGTAAGTTTAATCAAACCTTTCATTTGAATTCATTGAATGCATTGAAAGTAACTTTGCTCATATTTTCCTATGATTTCAATGCATTTCTTCTCAATTACTTCTAAGTATTCTAACTTTAAGAGAGAATAACTTGTATAAATACAAGTTATCACATAGACAAAAAACTTCTTCTATTCGGTCTTATATCAAGTTCCTTTAGAAGTCTAAGTAGCTAATCCTATATCTCTATGGTTAACACAATCTTAAGTCATTTTCATGCAATTTCTATATTCTATGGTGGTTGGGTTGTATGTCATAAAACTCGTAGTTTTGTAAACAGTAAACGCATATGAAATTTATTCAGACAAGTGTTGTTGATTGTTTAATAAGTCTAAATCTAATAAACTATGAACCTTTTACTATTGTCATGAATACTTGGACTTTATGTGGAGACATAAACTTGATCAAGTTTGAGTAAAATAGCCTAAACCGTTTATAGTACTTGGATTAGGTTGGGTACCTATTTCTGGATATACTATTGAATATAGCCCGCTTTGTGATTGTTACAAATATTGTAAAGTGTCATAAACGATGTGATCAGTTCGTTCATATGAGACATGTGAACGGGAGTGTTCTACACGATGAGATTGTGTGAAACAGACCACGAAATAATCACTGTTGTGTATTTAACACTGTTTACTGTTAACACTGATTAATTTCACTTCTTGATGATCTAGATAACTTGATCTAAATCTTGAGCAACCTATGAACTCTTGTTTATTCGTGATTGTCCCTTGATCTGCATAGGTGAGGGTAAGTCCAATGTCGCTGCTCAATATGCCTCCCATTTCAAGGATAAGATCGGGTAGATGGCTGAGGACATAGAATTTGCAAGATGGAATTCATTCCTACCCATTTTAGGGATAGCAGAAAGGTTGTTCCCTTAAAGGCTGATCCCGGGTCTTGAACAAGGGGTCCAATCCTCTCGTTGGCTTGAGAAGGAATGGATTTAGTGATTATGATCCTAAATCAATTGTTCATTAAAGGGACAGTGGTACTTAAGGAGAAAAGATGTAACTCAGGGGTATTTCGGTGTTTGACCTAGTTGAGGTTACGAACAACCTGTGAAGGATCAACTTATTGATGATGGCTATATCAAATGGATACATAATATATCTACAGTGAGGGAAGTACAACTACAAACTATAGTGCACAATCATGTTAGTTAACGAGTGTTGATTAACTAGGTTAAAGAGTTTGATCGGTTAGTCTCAGATCGTTGGAACTCATGATCTGTAGGTCCATCGGGTCTTCTTGCTAGCTTAATACGGACAAAATTGAAGAACTAGGTGAAGTGAGAAATTAAAATGTTCAAATTCGAGTTTTAGGAAAAAATATATTTTATATGAGATATAATTTATAATTAAATAATTAATTTATTAATTAATTATTTTTTAGAGTATGATTGATCATTAGCATGAATGTGTTTTCTAAAACTTGATTAATGTGATTAATCAAAGCTAGGTGTCAAAGAAAATTTAATATGTGATATTAAATTTGTTTATTTTATTTAATTGGAATGGTTTTAATTAAATAATTTTCAAAATTTAAAAATTGTATTTCATTTTTTTAATAAAAAAATAGTTAGTGAAAAAATCCAATTGTTGGATTTTCCCACTAATTAAGTGGACTTTGAATTGACATTTCCCAAGCTTGACACCTAGAGATTACATGCTAGTGGAGTTTGAGGTGGAAGATATGCAAAATGGGATTTGCATGTGTTTTCTCTACAAAAGGCTTTGTTTTTTAAATTTGCAAGACTGATGCTTCCACAACTTTTGACCTAAACTCTTCCACCTCAACTCTCCTTTACTCTCCTTCTTTCTATAGTGAAAATTCCCTTATTTTCACTAACAAAACAGTCCCACAACCGTGTTCTTTAATCGGAGAATAGCAGGGATTTACTGTTAGTGGTGTCATTCGTGCACGGGAGAGGAAGCTTGCGGTGGAGTCTTCAAAGGTTGTATTTTCTATCCCTTTTACATGCATATTCTTGTTTTTATTGCAATTATTCTTGGAGAGGAAGCTTGGTGGAGTCTACAAAGGAACGTTGTTGATTTCATCACTTCTGATGTGCATGCGTTCTTTATGTTCCATCAACGGTGTACCTTATCTCTTAGGTTACATGACAATCCTATCTCTAGGCTTTTAGTCTCATATTTCTTTGTGAAATCAGTTTGTATCTTAACCTTCTTAACATTAAGACTCCACTAGTATGTTAAAGTAAGTGGCCAATTTAGCTTAACAAAATAACATTAAACTCAATAAAGAAAATGTAAGAGCCAAAATGACATGATGAGTTAGTATTTGCTCAAGTCATAAGATCTTAGGGTATCCACATGACTGAATCCCTTAGAAATTTAGCTCATAACTAAGAAAGAATAAATAAATTCCATTGATTCAAAAGTCATGTTTACAATATCAAGGTTCAAAGAATAAAGGAAATATAAATAAAAAAGTGCAAAAGTAAGCTAAAATTATGTTGGAAATTACACGAAAATGACTCCTTAAAGCAATCTCACACACTTTGGGACTCTCTATGACAAATTAACCTTTCTCAAGGATGAATCCTCTCTATTCACACGTTCTCACAAGTTAAGGATGACCTAGACCTAACATTCTTTAAAGAAACTCTCGTTCTTGAAGGAATTATGGATGAAATTGTGAGATTTCTCCTTAGGATTGTTGATTATTGAAGAATAAAGTTACCCATCCTTTATATAGGCCCAAAGTTGTTGAAGGGTGGCTAGCTATGGTGCTCTAAACATTTATTAGGCTTTTTCGGTGTTGAATAATGGCTGTGTGATTTCTTACGAAATTAAGAAGTTAATGCCCTTAAATCATAAATCTTTATTATTCTATAGCATGTTTTAAGACAAATAAAAATTTAAATCTCATTAAAAATGTATAAGATAAGAAATATAAGGTGTTGATAAAAAACATGCTATAAGAATATATAAAAGATGATATAGAAATAAAACCAACAGTGTGTAAATTCAGAGTAACAACATGGTGGAATGCCTTTATACTCTGAACTAATATATGGCCTCACCTTATCCTGACACGCTGCTAAGCACGTCAAATCACCCATATGCTAAAAAGACTTAAAGGAAAAATTGGTGCTACAACATTGATAAAAACAAAGCTAGAACAATGTGGAAAGTCCTCATGTTTTGAATCGACAAATTGGTCATCATTACCCTGAGAAGTTAGCTTATCATATGAGCACATCAAATCAGCTAAGTATGGTAGAAGTGCATGAAGCTATAAAATCCCCTACGTGTTATAGTTGAAAGAACCCTAAGGTGTCGGAAGCAGGGATCATTCCCAATTCCCAATTTCCACAGAAGCATAAAGTTACAGAGAACAAAGAATTATGCATAATATAGAAAATTAAAATATGTCAAGAAGAGGGAATTAGGGTTTGAAGCCAAAACCTCTTCACGAAAATCCTTTTCAATCGGTCATGAACAATCACGATCACGAACACCCAAAAAAATGCAGCAATTCAACTTTGGACATCACCACAAGTTGAACCTTCTATATTCTCTTTTGGGTAGAGAATTGGCAAGAGGTGTAAGCTCTACCATTTTTGGGGGAGGGAGGAAGAAATTTGAGAGGATTTTGCAAGGATCTGGAAGAACACGTTGGGAGAGTTCTAAAAAAAATACAGAAAGTCAGTCAATCTTCTGTGAAGAAGATGAATAATGTAAATACTGAATTCCCTTTCCACTTCCACGGTCTGAGAGAATTAAGGGGAGGGAGTTACAACTCCCTCCTAATATTTAATTCAAATAAAAAATTTAATAAATTATTTAATATATATATAAATATATGATAACAACCTTATCATATATTAAACTATATGTTATATCAAATATAACATATAATCTATAGTTTTTATATTGTATCAAATACAATATAACCTATAGTTTTTAATTCTCTCATTCATTTGTGGTATTTAATATAAATCACATTTATACTAAATTTAATTATATGAATCCAATCCGTATAATTAATATTTGAATCATATTCAAATATTTAATTCCTCTCAACATAAACTTTATATTATAATATATCAAATACATTATATTAATGGTTGTTTTTAAATATAGAAAAATAAACTAAAATATTTACAAAATATAGCAAAATTTTAGAACTATCAATGTTAGACACTGATAGATTTCTATCAGTGTCTATCAGTGATATTAATAGACACTGATAGAAGTCTATCGGTTTCTATGAGTGTCTATCATTGATAGTTCTAAAATTTTGTTATATCTTGTAAATATTTTCAACAGTTTTACCATTTGAAATAATTTCCCTTATATTAATTATATCACATATAATTAATTTAAATTAATTATATCATATATAATTAATATGAACAATTCAAATTAATCCATAATTAATTCTCAATAATCGGAGTTGAGCTACAGAGGGGACCTTATGGACCTATAAATTGAAGCTCCAATTATACTCAAATAATTAATTAAGTTATTCAACATCCATTAACTGTCGGTCACTTCACTAAAGACTAACAGTTGCACTTTTTGCACTATAGATATCTTTTTGTGTCCATTAGATATAACTTGTCAATAGTGCAATGACCCTCCACAAATTGCTCGGAAGTACAACTGGGCCAAAATTACCGTTTTACCCCTGTAGTTACGTCTAACTCCTTAAGTATCGCTAATCCCTCTAATGAGTAATAAGTCATAATCCAACTATAACCAAATCCCTCTTGAGGCAAGAGAGGGTGTGGTGCCACATTGCACCCTTAAAGGAGCAATTATCTACTTTTCTCGACAATAAGGAAGAAATGAATTTCGTCTTGTGTAGTTGTGTTCCCAGCTCTCCAATCAGACGAATCTCTAAAATGGTAGGCTCATTGAGTTGGTGATCTGGCCACTCTCACCCATACAAATCAAATGACTGCCTTCATAGCCAGAAGTTTACAACTCACTCAAGATTCAGGTTATGTCATATATGGTCATCATAGTGAAATGTAAGTTTCTATTATTAATGGTGTTATATAATGAGACCATTCATTTCGTGATTTGGTCTTATACAAACTCATTTGTATAAAATACCCCCACATGTCTCTACGTAAATTATCAGAATTAGATCATTTGTAGCACTTTATAACAACTATAACATCTACAAAGCGGGTTGTATTCATAGTGTCACCAGGATAAGGTACCCAATCTTATCCATCTACTACAGACCATTTAGGTTATCACTTAAACATGATCCACCCATATGTCTCTACATACATGTTTAAGCTATAAAAGATAACCTTGGATGTTAGTTTATTGGTTTGAGGGTTAATGTTACTAGATATCAAATAAAATATCTCATATTTTATTAAATAAATAAAATTATTTTTACATTACAATTATAAACTACTGAACCCATGAGATTTAGGGCATCAACCCCAATAGTACCATCTTCAGACATTGAACTAACAATATCATGAAGTACTGTTAAATTAATCTGAAGTTGTCATATCATTTACATGTTGTAGCATTTTCATACATTGAACAAATATTATCTTAAAGCAATACCAAATCAACTTGATGCTACAGAGATAAGAGGAATTGTTGTCACATCTGTCTGTCAATTTGCAACTTCGAAACCTACAGAATAATAATTGGTTCCCAAGTGGGATCCATATTTTCTTTATAAAAGGACCCAAGCTTTTCACCATGGAGGGTAGAATTGAAGTACAAGAAGAAAAATTATATATAAAAAAATGGGAGCCTTGTGTAGAACCTTGGAGATTGCTAGAAGACCTTCTAACTTAAATTCGAAGTTGTAACATTATAGATAGATGTTGCACATCTAGTTTTCTTTAAAATCTCATCTATTAATTTTTTGTTTGTTAATGATATTTGAAGGAACTCTTAACAAAGAGACCTGTGAGCGGAAGCGAGATCGTTCCAAATCCCATTGTGACAGAACATACACATTTACAATCAAACAGCAATAGTTATGCAAAATTCTAAATTACAACATGCTTCAAATAGAAAATACTAAGGTTCGAGAGAACTTACCCTTGAATAACAATTCTTCTTGTTCCCTCGAACTTACTGCATGATCGTTTACCAACATGAATGAATCTACACTCGAACAACAATCTCCTTAGCAATCTCCTCGAATAAGCATAAACAATACTCAACCCTCGAATAGGAAGAAGACACCACCAGAAGGCTACTTTGGTATTTTCGGTGTGAGAATCCAGGAGTTATGAGCTCTGTAGGATTTGGTAGAGAGTAGGAGGAATTTGACAGATCGTGTAGACGATCGAGTAAGTGGGAGATGAGTTTAGTCTATCGTATAGACAGTGTACTCGATCGTTTAGAAAACAAGCGACTATCGTATAGAAAACTTGTTACATGATCGTGTATACTCTCAAGCTATCGTATAGCTAATGCTTTTCATCGCACGATTCTCAATCGCTTAATGATCTCTCTCTCGTAAAAGTGGAAACCATTTTCATTTTATCCATCAGTTATCATAACTGATCACAACTTCCCACTTGCACGGTTAATGGTGAAAAGTAAATAACCAACTAAAATAATTATCTCATAATTGTTTTTATTATAAATAAATATAATAACTAACTTATCATATTATATTTATAACCTATAGTTTTAATATCATATCATTTGTAATATTTAAACCATAGTTCTTTTCTTCTTTATTTAATGTAAATCATATTTATATCAATTCCTCCAATTAATGTATCTAGTATATCAAATCAATTATATCACATATAATTGAACCAATTTAATTATATCATATATAATCAAATTCCCTCTTGTTAATTTGAACATTTCAATCTAGCCCAAAAATTGATTCTCAACTTGAATCCATTGAGCTACCAAGGGGACCTTATGGACCTGTAGCTTGAAGCTCCAACAGTACGTGAATTACTGACTAAACTCTTTAATCACAATATCCACCATCCGTTAACTATCGGGCACTTCACTAAAGACCGACAACTGCACTCTTCTCACTACAAATATGTTTCTGTGTCAATTGGAACCAATCAATAGTACGATAACCCTTCACATATCACTCGTAAGTACAGTTGGGCCAATTTACCGTTTTGCCCCTGTAGTTACATCTAACTCCTTAAGTACCACTGATTCCTCTAATGAATAATACATCATAGTCCTACTATGAGTGACACTTCTTGGGCCATGAGAAGGTGTGCCACCACATTATTCAAGCCCCGGAATTAGCCCTTAAGAGAGTAATATCTACTTACCCCTACTTAGAAAAAGGAGTGAATTCCATCTTGTGTAGCTAAGTTCCCAGCTCCCTAATCAGACGAATCCCCAAGGTAGGAGGTTTGAGTTGGCGATCTGGTCACTTACACCCATGTAAATCAAAGAACCGCCCTCATAGGCAAGAGTTCCTAACTCACTCAGGATTAAGATCATATTACCTATGGTCATCCTAGTGAAATAAAAGTCTCTGTCATCAACGACGTTATATAACGAGACTAAATATTTCGTGGTCCGGTCTTATACAAACTCCTTTGTATAGGATACCCCCGTTCACATGTCTCCACATGAATGATCAGGATCAGACCATCTGTAGCACTTTACAACACTTATAATATCTACAAATCGGGTCATATCCGTAGTGTCACCAGGATAAGGTTTCTCTGCTTTATCCATATACTACAGACCATTTAGATTATCACTTAAGACATGATCCACTTGTATGTCTCTACATACATGCTTAAATTACAACGATAACCAAAGATCTTAGTTTATTGGTTTGTGGTTAGTGCAACTAATATATCTCATATTTCATAAACAATAGTGAAGAAAATATCTCATATTATTACATCACAAATGTTTATTCATACACGTATGTACAAACTACAACACCTTACAAGATTTAGGGCATCAACCCCAACAATATTAACATCATGACTTAGTGTAAGGCGCAATAAAATTCCTATGTTGTAGCAGTTTATTAGTATTAATCGTATGTTTCTTTGAATCGTATGTGCATTTTTTTTTTTGCTTTAAAAGCTCTTCAACTGAAAAAAAATGTTTTTCTCCATCTTGCCAATATGAACCTTTGAAAAAAGTAGGCATGTGAAAATATTTAAAGCAATTGAATGTATATAAATAAGACATTAGTTTTATTAGGGATAATAAGAACACCCATAAGCTATTGAGCAGACGGGTATGAACATATCAAGTTTGCATAGATGACTTTCAACTAGCTTGATGTTCTATGCCACAGCAAAAGGTGGGTGTAACAGGTTTCTTGCTTAAAGAACACATTGTGATTTAGGAACATTCTGATTAATGCTATAGCCATGAAAGTATTGGGAGTCTAATAATTAAGTTCGCACATTACTATTTGATATTTTTACAGCTATTATTCACAATCATTTGCATAACATTAGTTCTATAATTAGATCAAATTTATATTTCTTAAAGTTGTAGCATTAACACTTCATCATCAAAGGATATTTGTAATAACTTTTTTACAACATTGAAAGAAGCTTTATGAGGAGTTTAAGATTTATTTTATTCATACTATGTCCCTAAGGAATTGACCTTGGAATACTTCATATACTACTTGCTGTTGCATTGATTTATACTTGAGTTGATGCAATAGGTGATATGGCTTGTGCAAATTAAAGCTTTACAAACCATCAATTAACCCTATGACGCAAGACTTATTTTTGTAGTAAAAAATTAGTTATCATTGTGGATAAAAAATTAACAACCATGAAGGGCACGATTCTGGAAATTAAGGTTTTGATGCAACTACATCACTCTGATGATTAGGGTTGGTAACTGGGTCGGAACGGGACGGGGAGGGGGAAGGAGGGGGGAGGGTTCCTTGTTCTCGCCCCTGATAGGGGAATTTACCCTCATCCCCACCCCGTCCCTGCCATTTGAATGCGGGGATGGGGGCAACAATTCCTCGTCGGGAAAACGGGTTCCTTCTCCAAAATCTCCATGAGGATTCCCCTGTTAATACCTAATATGGGCTAAACTAGGGTTGGGTTTGGGCTTGGACACTTTAGTTGGGCTAGATTGGGCTAAATTAAAATTTGAGCTAAATGAAGAAAGTTATATATATTTATATATATCTTAAAAATATATTTTAAAACTGGGGTCAGGGCAAGGATACCCTCCCCATGTTCACCTCGTCCCTGGACGGGGACCTTAAAAAAGTTCCCGATTTGAACCCCATCCCTAATCAAATCGGGCCGAGGTAGGGCTCGTGGAAAATTTTGCCAACCTTACTGATGATATAGGCACATCATGGTCAAGTTCTGCAAAATGATCAAAATTTATGGCAAAAACTCATTAAAACACCTCAAAACAGTAAAAACACACTTAAGATGTGTTAAAGGACGTATACTTGATAATTTTATCCAATTTAGGCCAAGAGGGTAAATGACACATAACTAGAAACTTTCACTAAGGAAAAATACCAAAATATATCTTAAAATCATGCACTTGAGACTTTTATTATTAGCTCAAGATAAAAAGATCGAGCTAGACCTTCATGATGTGGCTCAAACAAATCATGCCACAATAATGATTCACTCTGATATCCAATTATATGCAAAAGAAAGTTTAATCCAATTTGGATTACTTGAGCCTTTTATTATATATTTTCCACTGGAAGCTCCACAAAAGACTGACCTTTAGAAGTTCACTCTCAAGAAAGAGAGTACCAAATGGAAGATGCAGATGAAAATTGGAAATTGGTAACCCATAGAAAGAAGCCAAAAAAAAAAAATTAAAAAAACAATCCTATTTGTTCTTAGATTATAAAAGAAAAGGTAAGTCCCAAAGAAGAAAAATAAAGAAGAATATGAGAAGGCTTTAGTCAATCATTGAAGAAATTGAGGAGCTTCCTTGGCATTGACAACCAATAACCCTAATAGAATTCTTTCCAAAAAGCTTTGCGGTGGAAATTGTTTTGTATGACAATGGTGACATTCCTTCAAATTCTATAGAAGATATGACCAAGCTAGAGGAACTACCTATTTTTAGAATGAATAATTTGTTGTCACTCCGACGAGAGACCAAAGACACATGTGCTTGATTAAAAGATAAGAGTGTACTAGTTACTTCTGCTACTCGACCAAATACATGTGCTTCATGTTGGATATCAATGTCGTTCACTGACGATGATTTACTACTTGGATCATAACTACATAATAAAATTCATAATTGGGAGTTGAATTTGAATACTTTATTTCACGCGATTGATTGGAGAACCACCTACAAGCTATTTTTGGGGCATCCTGGATCCATGAAAATGGAGTGATAACCTCCATGCTTCACCAATGTTTTAAATTCCATCGGTAAGGCATCGGGAAAGTTGATGTTGCACCAAGCTATTTTTAGAGGCCGAATCTCATTACGATAATATCGATAAAGTTATATCAATTGAAGTTATGGTGTCTAAAGTGCTAATAAGTCTAAGCAACAAACAAGCGCAACAAAAAAAAATCGAGCGAAGTAGATGCTTTTTGCAAACAAGTGAAAAATGAACCTATTAACCAAACCAAGTTTGAGGTGTCAACGAATGAAAAGATAATAAACTATCAAGAAAAAAGCGTCAAAAGCCTCTGTCTTGCATTGTGTTCCTTTCTATCATTGTAAGAAACACTAGTACCAAATTGTCCTAGCATGTCGGTTAAAATCAACTATATAGCGGTACGATGACGGACGAGGAAACCGACATCGAAGGTGTTATTAAAGGTGCTTAATGTCGGTCACCTTTATTGTCAATTTTGACCGACATTATAGTTTGTTGGGGTTGGTGCCCTAAATCTCGTAGGGTCGTGTAGTTTGTAATTGTATTGTACAAACATTTTATTTATTTAATAAAATATGAGATGTTTTATTTAACATTTAGAAGCATCAAACCCATAAGCCAATAAACTAATATCTAAGGTTATCTTTTGTACCTTAAACATATATGTAGAGACATACAGGTGGATCATGTTTATATGATAACCTAAATGGTCTGTAGTAGATGGATAAGGTTGGATATCTTATCTTGGTGACACTACGAGTATGATCTGCTTTGTAGATGTTACGATTGGCTATATACTTGAACTTGATCCACTTTTATGTCTCCACGTATAGTTCAAGTATTCATGTTATAGTCAAGGGTTCCTAGTTTACTGGATTTAGGATTAAAAAGGCGCAATTCACATATTCAATAACATGTTTACTGAATAAACCTCAATAACATCTTTATTGCAAAATAGAATCCGATTAATGTTTATAAACTACGAGTTTTAGGACATAGAAACCAATAATTCAAACTATATTCTCTCACCTAACCTATAGTTGTAACATGTATCATATTTCTATAATTTTTAAGTGATAGCTTTATATTAATCTCATTCATATAATTAATATTTGAATCATATTCAGATAGTTTTCTCTCTCATGAAACTTTATATTATAATGTATCTATATATATTATCTCAATTGCATCTTATATAATTAATTCTCTTTAATTAATTTGAGCAATTCAAATTAATCCAAAATTAATTAATTCCTATTTGACCATTGTTGAACTAGCAAGGGGACCTTATGAACCTACATATTAGAAGCTTCAATGATACGAGATTAATTAATAAACTCTTTAATTAAATTAATCAACATTCATTAACTTCCAGTCACTCTACTAAAGACTGATAGTTGCACTATTCGAACTATAGATATATCTCTAAAGAAATGAACCCTTTATAATTCTATGAGGGCAATCATTTGATCTGTATGGGTGAGAGTGGTCAGGTTCGCCGACCCAATAAGCCTACTATCTTGGGGATTTGTCTGAGTAAGAAGCTAGGAACATAGCTACACAAGATAGAATTCAATTATTCACCTCTTTAGGATAAGTAGATAAATTTCTCCCTTAAGGGCTGATTTCGGGACTTGAACATTAAGGCTTCACCCTCTCATTAACCTGAGAGGAATTATTTATAGTTGGACTATAAACTGTTTGTTCATTAGAGAGATCATTAGTACTTAAAGAATTAGACGTAATTACAAGGGTAAAACGGTAATTTGACCCAACTGTAATTACGAGCGATTTGTGAATGGTCGACTTACTGTTGATTGGTTATCTCTACGGATAAATAAATATATCTACAAAGCGAAGAATGCAGTTGTAGGTCTTTAATGGATTGATTGCAGCTAATGAATATTGATTAATTTAATTAAAGAGTTTAATTAATTAATCTTGTATCATTGGAGTTTCTAATATGTAGATCTATAAGGTCCCTGTTCTAGCTTACTAAGGGTAAAACAAGAAACAATTAATTTTGGATTAATTTGAATTGTTCAAATTAAATAAGGAAATTGATTGTTTAAAATACAATTAATATAATGTATATAGATATATTATAATATAAAGTTGTATATTACAATAAAGTTAATTTTGAATAAGATTCAAATCTTTATTATATGAATAAGACTCATATAATACTATAAGTTATAATTAATATGAATAAGATTCAAATTCAAATTATAGATTATGATTAATATGAATAAGATTCATATTAAAACTACATATTATAATTAATATAAATGAGATTCATATTAAAACTATAGGTTATATGAGATGTTGTTTTTTAATATGATTCCAATTAAATTAAATATATGGTATTTAATTTATTAATTAATTAACTGTTAATTAATATTTATTTAGTTATGTATATGAATTTTGATTTAATATATAAAATATTTATTTTAAATTTGAATTTAAGGAAATAACTCTCTTGGGAGTTATTTATGAGTATGGAATCAATCACTTCATCTTCATTTGTGAAAAGAGAAGGAGATTTTTCTGTGTGATGTTGATTCATTGGTAAATATCATAGAAAAAGAAGAAAGAGTTTCACTCTACAAAAACAATTCTTCTTCTCCCTCACGCAAAAATGCTCTCTCTCACAAGAACTTTCCCTACCAAAATAAGGATCCACAATCCTTGATCCTTGTCCGGAGAATAGCAAGGAAACCAATTGGTGGTGTCTTGCTATAGATTCGTGTTTGTTTGTGAGTTTGGGAAGAAGTTCTGGTGTTTGTGAGTTCGTGAAAAGGAGAAGGATCGCGTTGAAGTATGTCTTTAAAAGCATGTTGTATGTATATGTATTTATCTTGTATATGTTGTATGTTTTTTTTTTTTTTTTTTGGAGTTTTCAAAATGAATAACAATGACACGTGCATTCACATGCTTCTGCTATGGATTCATTCCTTCAAGAAAGATCAACGTCTTCTTTGCAGAAACATACTGCAACCTTTTTCTCACGATCAAAACTTCTCTTTCTATTATCAAAAAGTGGCTTAACCTAACCACAAGCAAACTAAGAGAAATATATGAACCCAAAAAGGAAAAAGGCCCATGTCCAGAAGGAGAGAATGCAGCGGCCAAAAAAAAAAAGGGGTAAGCAACCCAAATCGAAACTGCAACAAATAAGGAAAGAATATCCAGCAACCATATTAGAACATGAAGTTAGAAACATAATAGCCCATAAGAGAAATAAAAGAAAATATAAACGTCAACTAATAGTAACAACAACTTTGGGCCTTATTGTTATATTTGCAACTGGAAAAATTCTTATAAATAGAAAAATCCCAAAAATATTTGTATTTTTAGCACTTTTTGCTATAAAGTGTAAATATTTTTAAATATTTTTTATATTTAAAAAGACCCCTTGCAACGGCCCTAAAATGAAACTATTTTCTTATATTTTATCGATATGTTTATTTATTATTTTTCTTCCTTTAATGTGTATTTAATGGGTGCATTTAAATTTTGATATTGTTGTTTAATCATCATTGTTTTTTTAAAAGAAAAATAATTATATAATTCTATAATATGTTATATGGAAAATTGTTTTAAAAATAGTTTGATTATATTCTTGTAAAAAAAACCAAAAAAGCTAGGGAAAATTGCAAAAACCACCCCTAAAATATGGTAATAGTTGTAATTGTACTCTTAAACTTTAAATTTTAAACATTAATCCCTCAAATTTATATAAATGTTAAAATTGAGTCAAACTGGACCTTCAAACTTACATAATTATATAAACGGTAATATTTGTACAAGTTTATGAATTCAATTCTTATCATTTGTAGGTTCAATTTTTACATTTGTTGTAAGCTTGAGGGTTCAATTTTAATACTTGTAAAAGTTTAGGCCCCGTTTGGTAACTATTTTGCTTTTGGTTTTTGTTTTTAAATTTAAGCCTATGGACACTTCTCCCACCTCCAAATTTCTTTCTTTGTTATTGTTGGGAATGTCCTAAAACTCGCCGTTTGTACCCATTAAACATATTATTGAGATTTCTTTCAATAAAGATGTAATGGAATTGCATTCATTCCTAAATTCAATAAACTAACAATAAACTAACCTATGGCTATAACATGAATATTTAAACTTTATGTAGAGACATAAAAGAGGATCAAGTTCTAGTATATAGCCAAAAAGGTCTATAAGTGTATGGATAGTGTTGGGTACCTTATCCTGGGAACACTATGGATGTAGCCCGCTTTGTATATTGATACAAATGATGTGATCTCAAAATAGAGACATGTGAGTGGGGACATCCTATGCAAAGGATGTTTTTGCAATTTGTCCAAAAAGTTATTAAAACTTACTTTGATTTTTTGAAAATAAAAAAACAAAGACACAATTATAAAACATGTTTTTTTTCCTCCATTTTTTAGAAACAGAAAGCAAAAAAACACCTAGTGTCAATATGTTTACCATTTGTATATAATGATTCACAAATTCTAATTCTTCTCCTAAAAATAGATTGAATATAGAACTCACCTATGAAACATAAGGGTGATACATTTTTAGATTTTTAATAGTTAATTGAGTGCACTGAATCGGAATATAATTCAATTGTCATATATCTTACACTAGAAATTTAATAGAAATAGAAGATGTTCGCAGGGTGGTGACAAAGATGACTTCTCTGTCCTTGCTCCCATTTCATTTATCATTTCCATGAAATTTTCTATTTAATTTTGAGGGAATTGGAGCGAAAATTCATTCATGATGGTTGAGTTACTTGCGGAAAATTATTCCACTGTGAATCCTCGTTTAATTCTTTTGGAAAAAATCAATAAATAATTAATTATTCACCATAAATTTTCAAAAATTAAAAACTAAAAACCAAATAATTACCAAACGGTGCCTTAATTATACATAAGAGTTTAAATAATTCAAACATATCAAATTATTCATACATTATCAATATCCATGCATATGCATGAGTTTAAAAGTGATTCAAACATGTACATATCTTTACATAATATTAATAATAACAACAAACAAATAAATAAATAAAAATAAACAAAGGAGAATAGGAAACAAGGATGAGGAATGTATTCTCCATCTTCCTCCCGACTTACTTCTTGCAGACCTTTTTTCCCACTCCCTCCTCCATTACTCTTAAATGGAGATTTTTCACTCCATTAAGGGCAAGTTTCCACGAGGTTAACTCCAACTTTACGAAAAAAATAGATATCTTTAATGAAAAGTTGGAATCTTCACATGTTGAACAAAAAGAAAGGAGTTAATTTGTTCTAGAATTGCCATTGGTATAAAAATATACTACATTCTCACGCAATGAATTGAAGCTTAGAGTACACAATACGTCCAATAAGCAAGACAAAAGGTTTGTTTCCCCATAAAAAGCTAACACGAATTGAGCAACCAAAGGATTCAATCCATAAAAATTCAACTTTTACAAACACTTTCTAACTACAATTCCACCTAATGCAAGAAAATAGAAGCCAATGTCCAAAATTCCCAAAAGGAAATGAGAAAAAGGAAAAAAAAGTGTTCTTGAAACGTAAGGAATTTAATTGTTTTAATTGGTCCAAAAAAAAGTGAAATCGCCTAGAATATCATTTAGTTGGTTATTAGTATTATTATTGTTAAAAAATATTTTTGTCCCTAAACGTTATTGAAAATAACAATTTAGTTTCTAAATTTTAGGTATTAACGATTCAGTATTAGTTTATATACTTTCAACTTTGTTACAATTTAGTCCATGAAGTTTAATGTATAACAATTCAATTCATATAATTTGACATTTGTAACAATTTAGTCTCTATCAAGAAAAATCTCATCAAAATTAAGTGTCAATTTTTATTACGTAACTGTTTAGTTTTTATAATTTATAAATAAATTTGATTCTAAACTGTTTATCAGTCTATATGGGTACAAAATTTAATTAAATCATATTAATATGTTTCAAGATAGGGACTACACCGTAACAAATTGTGATGTACAAAGACTAAATTGTTATTTATTAAACTTTAGGAATTAAATTGTTACAAATTTAAAAGTTTAGAAGTAAGTCGTTACCAACTAAAATTTAACAGTTAAACGGTTGCTTTCATGATTTGGTACAAAAATATTTCTTAACATTTTTTAATACAACAAATAAATGTAAAAAGTACGAGGATTTGAACTTTTGAGTAGATATCTTTTTATCACTTGGCTATCTTCATGTTGAACTTAACATTGAAATGTCAAATCCTAATAAAACCTTTATCCCAAATGCAATCAAAACCCTATAATTTATGTAGATTTGGAGGGAGATATTTCATTTCTATGTAGATTCATAAAATCAATTTTAACCTTGAACTGCGAGCATTTAGATTATTTTTGTGGATTGATTGGATGCCTTTTACCTTTATATTTGCAATTTCTTGTTAAAATTGAATTGAGTAATTTTTGTTGGCCGGGTTCAAAAGAACTAGTGTAGATGGATTTAACCTCTAATCCCTTGATAAAAAATATATGTGAACCAGTTCTTATTTAGAAACTTTTAAGGGGTATTTGACAATCAAAGAGAATTGGGTTGAGTTGGTGTTTTTTACCAATTCAATGTTTGACAATCCATTTTAAATGTTGGTGCGGTTGAGTTGGTTATTTTACCAACTCATCTCAACTCTCCCCAATTTTCTCTCCCTTCAATGTTTTTAATAGTTCCACCCATCGGGTCTCTATTGGCAATTACCACTACCACACTCTGACGACATATTCCAAGGACCACCTTCGGGTGCCCAACTCTGACGACCAACTCCGAGCTCCGATAACCACCTTCGATGACACTCTAGGAACCAATTTCGACAATTATCTTAGTTAAAAAAAATTTAAAAAAAACTCTGACTTCCACATTCACACGACCAACTTTGACAAAAAAACTCAGGACTCCACCAATCACCTTCGATGACAACTCTAGTGACTAACTTCAACAACTATATTCGTACAAACAATTTCAAGAACATACTCTGCCTACGACCTTCATGTGACCAACTTCAATGACCACTGATAAAAATAAAACAATGGGATTAATTACCCACCATTTATCACTCTCACCCTCACCCGTTTTCCCACACATTTTCATTACTCTCCCAACTCCCTCAATTACTTTGTCCTTTTGCTCTCTCTCATGCTCTCTTCATATTTACTCCCCTTCTCTCTTCTTTTGTTGTTTGGTTCATCTTACTCATTTTCTCCCTTCTATCTCTGTCTGGCTCGTATGGGTTTTATTTTTCCTTTTCTTTCCCAACTCCTCATTTCTCTTTTTTTATTTTCTTCTATGGTTGTTCTTTTAGATCTAATTATTTTTCTTCAATTTCATTTTTTCTTAGATCTAAAAAATATTACATACCGCTCTATTATTGTTTCACTAAACAAAAGTTCAACGACATGTTTTAAACCTATCCCTTGATGTTTTCAAATATTACATAATTCTAATGAAATAATGGAATTTAAAATTATGCCTTTTTTTTTTTAAAAAAAAAAAGATAGTTTGTACAATGATGCAACATAATAGTAGAAAAAATAGACATCAATATTTCTAATATCATTTCACCGGTTTTAGAAAAAGGTAAATTCATATTCCACAAGTTAGTCAAAAAAGCCTATATAATAGTTGGTTATATGATTTAAATTATAAGATTTTGGTTTTTTTTTTCTGGATTTACATTTAAGTGTCATCCCTTTTATATAAAACAATGGCAATAGTTTCATTTGATGACACTAATCCTTTCAGTTCTTTTTAATTTTTATGGTAATTAATGATTAAGTTGGGTTTTTGAATGGAATAATCACTTCTATTTGAGTGTTCAAAAAATTGAAATCAAAATTTTGTATTCTGTATATGAATACTTTGTAGAGAATTTGTTGTTTTTTGAGAATGGAAAAGAATTGGAAGTTTTTTTTTATGTTTTTATCTTAGAAAAGTTAGAAAAATATGTGTATAGTTAAAAATTAAAATCAATAAAAAAAAAGACAAAATCAATTTCATTTATAAAAACAACACAAGATACCCCAACTCAACTCTGCATTCAAATATAGACAATAATTACCAACTCAACTCAACTCTACACACCAAACACAGACAATGTAACTCTCCAGATAATAATTACCAGCTCAACTCTCTGTTTTTATTGCACATAAAACGCCTCCTAAGTGTACTCTTACCTACTTGTTTTGTGCATTTTAATTGTTAGATTCGAGTTATTTTTGTGTTATGACATCTAGGGGATGTTTGGTGCATAGGTTTGAAATTTTAAGCCGGAATGTTAAGCATGAGATTAGGCTGAGAAGTTTAGGTAGCTTGAGTTTAAAAAAACTATATTTGGAGTGTAGGTTTTTTAAGTCTAGATTTAAGAAGCATGTATTTGGAGTACAAGCTTAGGAAGCTTGAGAATGAAATGCAGATTTATAAATCTTGAGCTTGTGAAATATTTTCTTGTATTTAATCATTCATTAATTTTATATTAGTTCAAACTTTTCATTTTAATTATTTTAGTATAGTTGAATTTAAAATAAACTAAAAAATTTAGAAGAATTATTTATTTATTTTTTAATTTTGAAACAAAGATGTGACTAAATTTATAATTTTTTAATTTATTTTTTTAATAATTTAGATTTTGGTTTAGTAGGTTTTGAGATAAAACTTCATACACTTTTGTCACTTTAACTAATTTGAAATGATCAATTTTTTGCCGTAACATGCTAACTTCTAATTGAAATAAACTAAGATTTGTCTTAAATTCAATTGTTGAAAAATTATAATTTTTTTTAATCAAATTACATTTGAGGAATAAAAGAATAATAAAGTTTTAGTTTTAATTTTTATTTGGCGCTAAGTTATTACCAACATTTTAATCTTTTACATTTAAAAAATAACTCTAAATCTTCAAGCTAGTTAAATTGACCAATAGATAATAAAATGAAAATATACAATTAAATTATGGCCTTCTACACATATAGTCTAAATAAATTATACAATTATAATCTAATGTGCTATTATTTTACACAAAAATATGTTCCAATTTACTCTTTTAGCTCTCAACATGTAATGGAAGTTTCTTGTCATTTTGAACATTCCAAAACAGTTTTCTTTTCAAAATCTATACAAGTAAGAAAAATATCTCTAAAAATCTGGAAATTGTTGCCCTCATAAATGAAAGCAAGAATCGATGAGAATCTCTGAAGGAGAAAACAATGTATATTTGATATATATATATAGCACTATATATTTGAAATTTCAATAAATAAATCAGTGTATATTTGATAAGTGCATGAACAATATAATTTGTATAGTATGTCGTCATATATACCAAACACTATATTTGATGTATATTTACATTTTTTAGTATATTTGTAAACATGTCAAAAAATAAATCATGGTATATGCGATATATATTTACATTTTCCACTATATTACCAATATATTTGACATATACTTGAGATCTCAATAGATGGGTGATTGATTTTCAATTAGGAAAAATAGAAAATAAATGAAATTTCTTAAAATGAAGGAAACATTAGTTTTAAATAAAGAAGGAAAGAGAGAGAATTCAAAAGATAATCTAATAATAAGTCCAAAAGAAAAAATAATGAGAAGAAAGAGAAAGTGTATTTTAAAAAAATATTATCATAATTAAATTAACGGCCTCTTTGAATGATTTAGAAAAAAAAAACGTTAGCTGGAGTTGATGGTCAGAGGTTGGCTGGCAGTGATCATTCGAGGTGGCGGTCGGAGGTTGGCCGATGGCAATCATTGGAGGTGACGATTCAGAAGTTGGCCGACGAACTTCCTAGATTAAATTGAAAAAAAAAAAGGAAAAAAAAAAAAAGACATATGGGTTTGAATAGTGTAATTCAAACCCAAGGAAAAATGGTGCAGAAAGCCACGCTTCCTAGATCCTTGCCCCAAATAAGGGTTGGGCTTAGAATGTCTAATACATCCAATTCCAACCTATGAAACAAACATCCCCCTAATGTTTGGTAGCTTGCCTTTTTTTAGTACAATAAGATTCGACTACATACCTATTGGTCACTAAGTGCATATTTGGGATTAGTTGATCAATTATGCTCACTTTGGCTTGGTGGTTTGAATTTTTCATATAGTTTATTATATATTTTTGTAGGCATTTTTAAATTGTTTGAGGTTGAATGTATTAATTTCACCATTTTTTTAACTTTATAAATACCCAAACATGTTTTGTAGCTTATAATGTTGGAAAAAATGATATATAAAAACTGAATATACTAATTGATTATACACATCAATTAGATAAATACACAAATTGTATATAATAATAATGTTCATCAAAAGTAAAAGTTAAATAGTAGAAGAAGACTTCTGAATTGAAATAACTAAGAACTTCAAGATATTGCAGGGACGTCAATAGCAGTCAAGACACGATTCTGATAAACATTATCGTGAAGACAATTATTTGTTCAGCATGGGTTGCAAGCATCAACTCAACTAAAGATCATAATAAAAGAAAGAAATGAGAGAACTCTTCAATTTGGAATTGGATGCTACAAATGAATAAACAAGTTGTTACTTATAAGCTAAAAACTTAGCATCTCTCCAAAATACAAATAAAATCATATAAAAATAAAATTTAAACATTTGTCAAATTTAACTCAACTGAGTTGTTATTTGACTCAATTGACTCTCCAAAATACATATATGTTAAATTTATAAATGAAACATCATTTAATTTGATGGTGGTTTCAACCCAATTTGAAGTTTCTAACCATGAATTTAATTTACACAATCAAATCTATTTTCTTATGTTGTAATAGTAAAGAAATGTTTCACTTCCTTCCCTACAATATAAATATACAACATATAAATCTACTCTTGATCGTTGAGTTAAAATATTGCATTATCTAAAGCTAAAAAAATTATAGTAAAAATAATTAAACATACTTTATTTTAGTACGTCAATAGGAGTTGATGGGATTCAAACCATCGATTTAGTATTATAAACACATACAGAAGTGAATTGAGCTATGTTCTTTTTGACAAATAAATGTAAGTGGGCGGTTTTCTATAATTATAGTAAATTAATAACTAGGTTGTAATCAATAACTCGTATGATTATTTGATTATAGTCATATATATGTCAACTTGGAACATATATGGTTTAGTTGATCGTTAAGGTATGCGATAGCTCGTAGAAATGCAAGTTTTTGTAGCCTTTTACTTAGAATTATGAGGACCAATAAGCAAGAATATGCATTGATAATACTAAGAATTCATGTGAAAAGTGAGCTTGCGTCGAACAGCACCAAAAATCCTCACTAACCCTATACCATGCGTTTTTTCGGGTCAAAGTGTTCATTTTTGTAGATATTACAGGAGTTGATCGCATGCATCGGTCCCAGCCCGTCGCAAGGTTGAATGCATGAGTTAATTAAGTTCGCCGCATGGGATGTTACGCCCACAAATCGATAGAAGTCTGCTCGCAAGGTAGATGGAATACGTCGGCACCTCAAGAGAAACAAGCATGACACATACCTTGGGAGTATCAATAAGATAAGGTGATGTTTACATTGCCCATACCGCGACAAAATTAGTAGTGAGGCAGAACGCAATCATGAAGGTTGTCAGCGTTTGAACTCTATAAATAGCACCTTGGACCTTCACTTCAAGGCATCCGAGTTTCTGCCTTAAGGCAGATGCTTGCGATCACAAATGAGAGCATGAGTGAGATTTTCTTTGAGGATCCTTCACCTCCACAACCCATTCCGAGTGACGACGGAGTCTTCGTCGGAGATTGAGCTCGAGAGAGACTTCTCCATCATTCATCCATGGCACCACTAGTAGCCTTGACGCAGAGCCTTTCATTTCTTCTCTAATCTCTTTATTGTATTATATTTTAGCTTAAGATATTAAGTCATTTTGTTATCAATGCATATCTTAATTCCTTCAACGCCATCTTCTTCATCTTCTTTATCTTTATCATTGTTTACCTTCATCGTTTAGTTATCAAAAGCGACCACATACTCAATCGTGTAGCTTAGAGATAAGACGCATGTAGCAACCCACCGAGAAGTGTGCGTTGTGCGAGTATAGTGAGTTAATCCTCTTTGCTTAGTGTAAGGCTATAGCAACGCTTGTCTATGGGTTGTTGCAATGCTTGTCTATGAGCTATTTAGCCACATTTAACTGCCTGAGAAGGTAAGAGGTGGAACGCACTAAAGCAGATTATGCATTGTTCCTAGAGATAGGCACGGTCTTATGCTCGACACAATCATGCACTATAGAGATATAAGCATGTGGCTGGCCACCGAGAGGTTTGCAATGCATTAGTGTGACGAGCTGGGATTACTCGAGCGACTTAAGATAATTAACATTACTATGCATTAACAATTGTTGCATATCTACCAATTCTCATTGCAAATCTTCCATCGCTCAATCTGTTTAGTTAGGAGTAGGAGTAGAGTATAATCCATTAACTTCTTTTTACTCTTATTCAACGCTTCAAACGCATTGCTTTACAAACATTATTGAGTTATAAGTCCCTGAGTTCGACCTCGGATCACTCGAGAAACTTGTGTTCTCGTTATACTTGGCAAGAAAGCAAGAAAACTTGTGATAGGAACGCATGGTCATTGCATACGAGATTAACGCATACTTTCCATTCCAACGCATGACCACCAACACATGGGTACAAACGCATAGCATAAGACATGCATCATATATGTTTTCCAATTTTTATCAACAATATGTACTCTCAACCCAGAGGTCGTTAAAGGTGCAAACCTCCCCATTTGATTTTTTTTTTTTTTTTAAAAAAACTCTATTAAAATCTTTAGGCTTCGTCTGGTAACCATTTGATTTTTTGTTTTGAGTTTTTGAAAATTAAGCTTGTAAATACATCTTCTACCTCTAATTTTTTTTTTTTTTTTTGTTATCTACTTTTTACCATTGTTTTAAAAAACCAAGCTAAATTTTGAAAATTAATAAAAGTAATTTTTAAAAACGTATTTGTTTTTGGAATTTAGCTAATAATTCAACTCTTTTAGTTAATCAATCAAGAGAAAAATAGGTAAATTAATTTAAAACAACCAAATGGTTATCAAATGAGAACTTAAAAAATATATCATATTTGTAATTACTTTTTACTTAAAAAAAGAAATCACAATACATCACTCTAACAAATTAAAACCAAGTAAAATAAGTTTTGTTGGTAGAGAGAGATGTGAAGGTACATATAAAGGGAAACTAAAATTGTATGAGAGGGAGGCTTAATTAGAAGGGTTTGTTGTAAATTTGTAATATATGTGAGAGATATGCTTATATTTCTTCCCCATGGTGGTGATGTTACAACCCACATATTTTACTTTGCCTTCTCAATTCCCTTTCTTCACAAGGCATCTATATATATAAATTTCACTTCTCTTCCATTTCTATGCCATTCATCAACTTTCTTCCTTTGCTTTCTTCTAAATCTCATAGCTCTCAATAAAATTGGAGATGTCCCAAGTAAAAGTAGTTCCTATAAAGGTTTGATATTTCCCTCTTTCTTCTCCCCTTAATATTTTAGTTCTATGATTTTCTTTCTCACTATTGAATAATTGATTCTATATGTGTAGTGAATGGTTTTTTATTTTGCTCTCGATTGAGTGAGCGGTTGAGAAGAGCTTCTTTATCTCTTTGACATGATCGATTTTTCTATTTTATAAACATGTGGGGGTCTAAAGATAGTTTGAACATCTGACCTTTTGATCGAACATATATATCTTAATCTGTTGAACTGTGTTGAGCATGACGGTATGGAATCTCTATATTTTTTTTTCCTCTAAGAAGTAAGAATTTACATGTCCAAGTACTTTCTAATGGACAAATTTTAATTATTTTGATCCTATTAGAGTGATGATATCAAAGAGAGGTTTTGCAACAAACCTAAGGTAAAATATCTGTCTCTAGAGATTATAATTTGACTATTATATTATTCCCATGAATGTATTGTTAGAAAAAAAATGATTGTATATCATCTGATCATATTAAATATTCGATGGTCTAGCTTGAAAACCCTCTTCTATGGATGAATTCTGCTCTTCTTTCTAATTTGATTATTCCTTTAAGTTCTCGTGTTCTTTTTTATTGTTGCACTTAAAAAAGACACCAATAAAACAAAAATACGATAGCTACAAAACTACAACTTCGTCTGGTAATATGTTTGGTTTTTTGTTTTTGAAATTTATGTCTATTTTTTCTCAATTTCTTACAATTGTTTGTATCTTTTTAAGTAAAAGTGTTGATTTTATTGTCAAATTCCAAAAACAAAAACAAATGTTAAAAAACTATTCTTTTAGTTTTCAAAATTTTGCTTGAATTTTGAAAACATCGATCAAAGTAGATAACAAAACAGAACATTTAGAGGTAGAATGGATGTTTATAGGCTTAATTTTTAAAAATTAAAAATAAAAACAAAAAAATGGCCAAATTGGGCTAGAACATTTTAATATTTATGTCTGTCTTTAAGATTTGGAGTTAATTTTTCCAAACTTTGGTGGGATTTCATATGAATAAAGGTTATCATCAAAGAAAACACAACTACAAGGCCACATGACTTCAAATTGCACACTGAACAAAGGGCCATCAAACGTGCAATGTTCAACTACTCGGTAATTATTATTTTATGTCATTGTTTGGAATAACCTATTATTTCTTTTAATACAATGGGAGGTCGGAGAATCAGAACCACAAATCTCATAGTTATTAACACACTTGTATACCAATTGAGTTATGCTCGATTTAACTTGAAATAACTATTATTGAAACTTTACCTATTGACCTATATACTCATATACTAAATTTCTAATGGATGCACAATGATAAAATTAAATTAATTTTGAACTAATAAATTAAAAAATACACTTTTGATCTATGAATTTTCGTGAAAGTAACAATTTAATTCTTGAACTTTAATTTGTAACAATTTAGTCTCTATACTTTTAATTTAGTAAAAAAAATAATCATTTAGTCTCTATGCTAAAGTTTGTAACGATTTAATCTTTAGTGAAAATTATTGTTAAGATTTCATATGATTTCTTTACACATATAGATTGACAAACTGATTAGAATAAATAAATGTGTTTATGAGTTATAAAACCTAAGTTGCTATATTATAAAGATTAAGACTTAGCTTTGATGAGATTTTTCGTAATATGGACTAAACTAAAGTCCTTCTAGTAATCATTTGATTTTTTGTTTTTTGGTTTTTGAAAATTAATTCTATAAACACTCATTCTACCTCCAGATTTCTTATTTTGTTATCAACTTTTTACTAATGTTTTAAAAAATAAAGCCAAATTCTGAAAAATAAAAGAAATAAAAATTAAAAACATGTTTTTGTTTTTGGAATTTGGCTAAGACTTCAAATCTTTTACTTGACAAATATGCAAATGATTGTAAGGAATTGAGAGTGATTAGACTTAATTTTAAAAAATTAAATGATTACCAAGCGGTATCTAGATTGTTACACATTAAAGTTTTAAGATTAAATCAATACAAATTTTAAAATACATAAAATAATTATTAGAACTAATGTTTAGGGATTAGATCAATTTAATAAAAGTTTAGGAACCAATGTTTTCTAACCATACTAAAATAACAACAAATAAATTCTTTTATTATTGAAAATTTTTCATAAATAGAAAAATGTCAAATTATTTATAAAAATAAAAAATAAAAAATACTGTAGACACTGATAGACTTCTATTGGCCTCTATCAAAGAAGATAAAAAAAATTGTTATTTTATGTAAATAGTGATTTAGCCATGTTAATATTAATAGTTATGTTCTTTAAATTTTTTTAAGGAAAATATAATTGTGTTGTTATAATTATTGGTATATTGGCAATTTTCAGGTAGCAACAAAATTATTTGTGATAGAACAGCAGAAGAAACAAGAAGAACAATTGCAGAAGGTTTTTGGAATAGTTTTTTTTTTTTTTTTTTTCAGAAGAATTACAATTTTTACTTTTTTTTTTTAATAAATATGAAGGGCATTTAAGACATTTTGCTGAAACGTAGCAGATAATAGAAGAGGAAGAGATTCGTTTGCTAAGAAAAGAAATGATTCCCAAAGCTCAATTAATGCCTTTCTTTGACAAACCCTTCTCTCCTCAAAGGTAACCAAAGTCCCTCTAATTATATTTTCATTATTTCCCTTTTTGTCTCTATTATTTAAATATTCCTTCTTATCCCAAACTTTCGATTTCAAAGTTGATAATATATATTTGGTACTAGTTGAATTATACTCATTTTGACATGAAAATAACTATATCGGTCCTTATTTTTATTTTAATTTTAGAAAAAAAAAACTATAATATAGATTTTGAGTATGTTTACTAGCACATTGAATTGTTTTACAAGCATATTTCAAGGCAAATAAGTCAAAAGACTGTTAAATCGAGCATAGCTCAATTGATATATGAGTGTGTTAGAAATCACGAGATCTGTGATTCGATTCCTTACCCTCAATTGTACTTTAAAAAAAAAAGTCAAAAGACTAACAAAGGACAAAATAGATTTAAGATAGAAAAAAAAAAGTTACTTAACAATAACATCAAAATATAACAAACTTTGAAAGTTTTAAATATAAAGACTAAAACGAATACACTGAATGCATAATAATCAAAATAAACTAAGATTAAAAAATACAAGACCAAAATATATTTAAAACATTTATTATTATTATTGATAGTCTTGAATTTCCATTTCTTTTGAATTTAAATGTACTAAAAGATTTTTTTTTCATCTATACCAATATTGAAATTAAAAATATTATGGTAAATTAAATATATATTATGAAATTTGACTACATAAAGAAAAACAATGGCAATATATTAGCAAATCTTTTTTAGAAACAATATTTGAAAATTTTGTCACACATCGTATACAAATATTGACATTTGAAGATAACATCCATCTCCATTATTTAATTTACAATATGATTGAAAATAAACTTTATTATTTTTATTGTTTATTTATTTTTTTATTTTTTTTTATTTTTTTGCAGATCAAAAAGACCCTTAACAATTCCTAGAGAGCCAAGTTTCCATATCACAAGCTGCTTTTCCAACACTGAAATCAAATTCTCCCCACAAAATCAAGTTTGAGCCTCACAATGGGATGAATCAAAAGTATAATATATATATATGGCTTAAATTTTGGTCGATTACTTATAAAATCGAGATGTTGATGCATGGCTGCTCGAGATATGTTTAAGTGAGATAATTGTATTTTAGGGGCGGTTTTTTTTATTTGATAGGATTTCAAATAATTAAAACTGGTTGTAACCTAGAACTTGAGTATAGCTCACCTAATTAAGACACGCTTTTGATGATTATTGTTATTGCTATTTTGAATTTAATATGTGGCAGTGTTTTGTCTATATTTGTATGGTTAATATAATAATTAGATAAAAATATGGTGTGACAATAATTATGATAAAAAGATAGTTCCATCATAGTTGTTTTACTAAATCATGAAATAATTATAAAAGCACACACATGTATATAAATGATCCAAGAAAATGGTTGAAAATGATATCTACTTAATTATGGGCTTGCACTTACTATTATGTTGTCATTTCTCAAGTCGAGTTTTGGTTAATGCAAATAGTAAAAAAATCTTGAACAATGTAATTGTGTAAAATTTAATAATAAATGGCTATGAAATTTTAATTTATGAACCACAATTATTTTTAGGGATAATTACAAGAATAGTAAGAAAGATAAAAAATATAAATCTAGCCATGAATCTTTTTTTAAGAAAAAATTGCTAATATAGCACAAAGACATAGAATCTGATTTTCGTTTTTTATTATTCCAATTTTAGGTCTCAGGTGTGTGTACATATATATATATATACACACACACACACTTTATATTTGGTTTGTAAAGCATATTAGTTATACCATTCATATATATCATCAACTTATTTATGATATGTAGACTTAATTTGAATTCTTATTTATTTGTTTTAGAGTATTGTTTTTTAATACATTATCATCAATTTATAATTATTCAATTTTTATGTTGACTAACCCTTTTGAATAAATGTTGATAAACTATTTCTACATCAATATTGCAATTGAGATTGAATTTTGAATGGATGTTGGCATTCTACTGATATACTTGAACAAATGTTATTTTTTAGAAAGACCGATAAACTTAATGATACATCAATATTATTCTTGAAATAGAATTTTGAATTAACCTTGATACACTACCGATATACCAATGTTATACTTAAAAATTTATTTAGAATGGATAATGTTGGTATATTATTAATACAATATTAACTTAAAATTAGTTTTTAATGATTATTGATACTCTATTAATGCACTTATGTAATACTTTAAATAAATTTCGAATGGGAGTGGATAAATTATTAATACACCAATAATATATTTGAAGTTACATTTTGAAAGAATGTTTATACATTATTGGTATACTATTGATATACTTGAAATGAACTTTTTCCAGTTTGCAGCCGTAAAGGTCTTTCTGGGGCTTTGTGCAGCCTTTGTGAGTCTGGGTGTGAAGATCTTCGAGTAATCCTTGGTCGTGGGAACAAGTCAACATTTTTGTGGTTATCTGTCGAGGAGTACGTGGATCTTGTTGTTCAACGTTCTCATGAGTTCATTAGGGTTGTCGTGGGTTTCGTTTTTCATGGTTTTGCAAGAATATTAGTGGCATATCACAACGGGGTCCAAAGAAAATTATCTACTTGTTGATTGGTGTTATGGGCAGGCGTCGCTCTTCAAGTAAAAAGGGCTTTCGTATTTCTAAGAGCTTTTCAAGGCCAGTTGGGATGTAGATATTTGGAGAAGGATGTGTTTTATTCGTCATTGGTTGTGTTTTTCTCCGGCACATATTGGCAGTTTTCATCGAATACATAGGGTCTATTTAACTCTAATAATATGCTAAGTGGATGCGCGATTTGGGAAAACCCTTTGACAAACCTTTGGTAGAAACCTGCATAGCCTAAAAAGCTTCTCAAGGCCTTGACATTTGCAGGTGCGGGAAACTTCGAAATCACATCTATCTCTGTTTCGTCAACTTCCAACCCTGCATTAGAAACCTTATGTACTAAGTTAATCTCCTTACATCTAGCAAGAATGACTTCAAGGTTGTTGAGGCAGGTCAGATAGGAATCTCCAAAGACTAAAAAATAATCCATGAATACTTCAACATATTGTTCTAGAAACTCGGAAAAGATAGTCATCATACACCTTTGAAATTTCCATGGTGCATTGCACAACCCAAAGGACATGTGCCAGAATGCGTACGTTTCAAAGGGACAAGTGAATGTTGTTTTCTCCAGATCTTCTCGGGTGATTAGGATTTTATTATAGCCAGAATATCCATCCAAACAGCATATAACTTTTTTCAAGCCAATCACGAGCATTTGATCAATGAAGGGGAATGGAAAATAGTCTTTCTTAGTTACACATTCAATTTTTTATAGTGCATGCAAATGCGCCATCCAATAACAGTTTTGGATGGAATTAACTCGTTGTTGCTATTGATCACCATAGTTGTTTCGTCTTTCTTTGGCACACGTTGCACTGGACTTACTCAACTACTATAAGCAATGGGGTAGATAACCCCTGCATCGAGCCATTTGATAATTTCTTTCTTCACTACCTTCTTTGTAATAGGATTGAGCCTGCTTTGGGGTTCAATTGATCTCGTTTTTCGTTCTTCCAATATGATTTTGTGCATACAGTAAGATGGGTTGATTCTCTGATATCAGCCAGCGTCCATCCTATTGTGCGCATATGTTTCTTGAGTATCTACAATAAAAGTTGTTCGTTAGTAGGAGAAAGTTTAGCTAAAATTATAACAGGTAAAGTGTTGTTGTTGCTGAGGAAAGCATATTTAAGATGATTTGGAAAAGGTTTAAGCTCAAGCATTGATGGCTTATTTGAAGATGAGAACATTGGTTTTGACTACCGCTCATCCAGACATAGCGACTCAAATTTCTTCGTGCTTTCACTCAATGCATAGACCTCATAGCCTTGGTCCACTTCTTGGTTCTCTTTCTCAAGTAGTTGGGTTGATTCAATGAGGTTACAAGATTCTGTATCATCTGGGAACTTCAATGTTTTAGCACATTGAATTGTACTTCTGATTATCCACACGCATAGTCAGTTCCCCTTTATGTACATCAATCAGACTTTGTCGGTAGCTAAAAATGGGCGTCTAAGAATGATTGAATGTCTCTATCAACTTCATAGTACAAAATAATAAAGTCTACCAGAAAGATGAATGTGTCAACTTTTACTAGTACATCTTATATCTTTTCTTCAGGGTATATGATGGATTTATCAGCAAGTTGGAGTGTTATTGTGGTAAGCGTGGCTTCACCAACCTCAAGCTTCTTGAAAATTGAGAGAGGCATCAGGTTGATACTTGCTCTAAAATCACATAATGTATGACCCTCATCTATTCCTCCGATTGAACATGAGACAGTAAAGTTGTTTGGGTCTTTTTGTTTCTTAGGATTTTTTCTGTTGATCAATGCATTATACTCCTAAGTCAATGTCATAGATTCATACTCGTTAATCTTCCTTTTCTTCGATAAGATATCCTTCAAAAACTCCACGTAACTCGACATTTGTTATAACACTTCAATGAGAGGAATATTGATGTCTAACTTCTTAAGAACATCAAGGAAGCGTTTAAACTTATTGCCACCATTCTTCTTTTGTAGGCATCGGGGGAAAAGTGCATTCAGACGCATATCAGGTACCCATGCATTAGATGTACTTGGTTGAAAATGACTATTAGAGACAGGTGTTCTTTCAGGTTGAACTCTTTTAGATGTCGTAGTTGCTTGAGTTGTGTTTGCATGTGTTGAAGGATAATTCTCTTTTCTTGGATTTTTTCCTCTCTCTTCCACCAGTGGTTTACCATTGTGCAATGTCACTTTTTGACATTGCTTCTTTCCATTACTCTGTCCGAGTGCTTCAATGTTGTTGGGCAGTGATCCATGTGGTCGACTCTTCAACTCACTAGCTGTAAACCCTGTACTCCATTTTTCCTACTTAAGTGTATAATGGGCATGCTAAGCAAAGATTAAGGATATGTTAAAGTAAAATTGTAAAATGAAGTAAAGAAAGTAGGAATATGGAAGAAGAAAATTCTAAGTGTTGGAAACACCTAGTCTTGGGTGAGTTTTAGACCGTTTAACAAGTGGAAAATTGGCTAAGTATGGAAGCCAAGAGTAGGCATGCGTTGGTATTGAGAAGTATGGACGCATGAGGTTGTGTGTGTAATAACCAAGGCTTGTAGAGGTTATGTGAGGCTAAGTTTTGAAGCCAAAGACAAACTATGCGTTGGAACTAAGGATGAACGCATGAGTTGAAGGATCTTACATGATGTGTTGACAAGGCTTGTGGCAGCCAAGGGGCTTGCGAGGTCAGTGAGCTTGCGGGCAAGGTAGGCTGGGTGTTGGTGCAAGGCCAAACACTGAGCATAGCGCACGCGTACAAGGGATGCGCTAAGGCTTGTGTGATCATACAACGAGGAAGAGCCATCGTGCAACGAGTAGGCCAAGGCGAGCGAGGAAGCTCTCGGTTGCATGCGAGCAAGGCGTTGGGTGTTATGGCATTGCGTGAGGGTGATCGCATAGGCCATGCGGGGCTACACGATAGTGCTAGACGATAATTGTTCAACGATAGTGTATGCGATGTGCGCAAGACTAGACAATGAGCACAAGGCGCTGAGCATTGAGACTGGGTGTGTGCGCTGACTAGTATGTGGTGATGAGTGCAAAGCACTAGACACTCGATGCACGCTACAACTATGCGATGGAGCGAGTAAGCATACGATGATATATGCGATGAAGCGAGGAAGCTAACGCTTGGTTGATATGTTAAGACTAAGTTATGCGTGGGCTAAGACATGCTTTGGCTTAGGAGTATTGATAACGTGCAGAAATGCACGTTATCATAGTGCTAAGTTCTTAAACAATATTGGATTGTGTTGATAAAACATGTTAAATTGCATCCATTAAGCATCAATTTCATAATATTGCGGTCGCATGCGTTCATCGCATTAGAACAATTGATTTTTGTATTTTTGTGCAGAATATGTGATGACGCAAGGTGGAAGTTGCGATCGTAGGAAATCATTGGTCGAGCGCAGCATCACCGCAAGGCTTTGCAGTGATCATGTTCGCAAATATTCACCCGAGGAAGATCGCCGCAACTTGGTCAGCGCAACATGGTGGGCGCATCTGGGTGAAAGGCTAATTAATCGCGATGGGACAGAAAGTTGATGACAGTTGAATCTGAATTAAGTTGACAGTCTATAACGATCACAAGTACATTCAACTTTTCGGTAACAAATATTCGGCGCATCAGTCAGGAATTAAAGCCGTCTCATTTGTACAATCATGAGAGAGAAGCCAACTTTCACCCTGGATGCTCTATAAATACCAAGGGCATCCTTTAGAAAAGTAGTTCAACAGTTCGAATTTTCATACTTCAGTTCGCTCATCTTTGTGCATAGTTTTCCTTTCGTTTTAAGGCGGAGCAAAAGAAGAGTGGTGACGCCGGAGATCGCTCAGGGTAACTCGAGAGAGAACCTTGAGGTGAAGAAGCAGAGAGCAGGCCGACTCTCACGAGAGCGAGATTATCTTTTGAGCACGAGTAGAAAATAGTGTAAAAGCCTGGGCAGCAAGAGATTGCTAACAGACCCTTTATTCTATACTTGCATTGTTATTTTGTACTTCATCTTTATATTTATACAATGAAAGTTCTATTTGTACATCTGTTCACTCTCTTAGCACACATGAGTAGCTAAACTATTTGAATGGGTTGAGAAAAACTAAGCTAACATGACCTAGGAAATTCATTGCTTGTGATTGTCTTGTTTTATGTTGTGCCAAATACCCTTTAGAGCTACTCGAGAGAGAGTCTAAAGAAAGAACCTAATGACTTGAGAGAGCTAGGTTAGAATCTAGACTCGAGAGAGCTAGGTTAGAATCTAGACTCAAGAGAGCAAGATTAGAACTGCATAAACAAGAGATAGGGACTTAAAGATAAGCTCTGTTTGTCAACCTTCATCGCATGCATCCTAGAGATGGGAATGATATTATGTGGTCGCCTTATTTGTGTGTGTGTCATTTCGTCATCGCATAAATGAGAATAGAGGTCCTATAGACTTAGCGTATATATCACATGCGTTCTAGCCTTAGAAGTCGTGGCATTCGCACCGAGAGGTGGTTTACTATTGTATGTATGTTGCATGATTGCATAGCTTGAACACATCCTAGGAAGTGTTAGCCGAAACTTTTCTCAACCCGTTCACCGTATACTCATCGCATTTCCCGTTTATCAACTCTTTTCAAACTCCACCGTATTTGTTTATTTTTCATTAACGCAAACAACAATCCCAACACTTTGTTTATTACACGGTTACTGCAAAGTTTTCATAAAAACTACCAACGCAACCTGTTTTCACAAGCCCCTGAGTTCGACCCTGGACTTACCAGGAAACTCAGTGAAATTTACACTTGGATTCCGCTGAGGGAACTTGAGTATACAACGCAATTTTACCATCGCATATCATCCATAATTCACTTCATAAAAATAAAGCATCAAGTATGCGACCAAAGAAGGGACGTGATAGCCTTAAAGTGAGTTATGTGTTGGCCAAGGATGGGAAATGCATTGTGTGGAGGCATGCGACCATGTGGTTGCAAGCGTTGGCTTGAGAGTTGATCCTTGCATCAAGAGGAAAGGATCAGCCTAATGATTAATCAGCTAAGCCAGTTGTCATGCTTAGGTTTGTTGTTATCCCTTTAAGGATGAGGTGGCAACTTGATATTAAAGGATGATCATATAGCTGCTAGTATAAAAGAGAAGCTTGAATTCAAAGAGAGAGTTTAAGCAATTCACTCATGAAAATGGAGTGATTTCAGAGCCATTCAAACCCTGAGTGTGTCTAGTTGTTGAGATTGGGTTGCTGGAAGGAAATTCTAAAGGAATAGAGCTGAAGAGTGAAGAATCCGACTGAAGGTCGAGCAATCGGGTAAGCTTGGGCCAGTCTTGATAATTTGAGGATTTCGGCCAAACCACGAGGAATTCTAAGCTGAAATTTTAAAGTAAGCTTTCTAAGACATTTTAGAGCAAGTTTGTAGAAGGAATTTCTTGAAAAAAAGGTCTAAAAAATTAGTTATTAAATTTGAAGTTGAATCTAGAATCTTGAACAAGCAGATAGCTGCTTGGGTTGAACAAGCAAGTAGCTTGAAGGGCCAGGCAGTGATGCTGAGCGCATGCGTTGAAGGTTGAGTTGTGTGCAAAGGATATGTTGGCACAAGGTTGCACTGGAGCATGAGACGCGCGACTAGGTGAACACATTGAGTATACGTTGATGTGCCATAAGTTGGGCGTATGAGCTAAATGATTGGCGCAAAGGTTGCTATGCGATGGGTTGTAGGCATGGGCTGGAAGCTTGGGCGCATAGAAGGCTTGAACACCTAAGGCAACGATGGACGCATGGTGAAGAAGTTGCTGCCTGGTCAAGTTAAGGCCTAAGAATTTGGCTAAGTGTTCAACGCACGGTGAGCTTAGCATTGAAAGGTAAGTTTGCTCACTAAGACAAAGTAAGCTAGTTATGGAATGTTAGTCCCAAAAAGGGGGCTAATGCTAATGAATAGAATGTATTGTGATGTCCATAGGTTTGACATCAAAAGGAAAAGTATATTAAAAGGATTGCCAAAGACAGTGAGTGACTTTAAATTCTTTAAATGCTTTAAGTAAATTGCTAATCCTTTATGAATGTTTTAGTAATATATATTTACTGAAAGCTATTTATGACAACTATTCTCAAATAGTTTCCAAGTACTTCATCTCTCTTTAATGTTATGTTTATACTACGCATTCCAATGATCATGAGTATGCATTAGTACTGAATGTTTTAGGGTAACTAAGTCATAAAGAGATAAGAATGTGCCTTAGAACATACGAATAGATCAGTACTGAGGGACTAAATGAGAAGGTACTGGAGCTTAGTCTTAGATGTGCGAGTTCAGCATGAATAGCTCAATACTGAAGGATTAGATGAAAAGGTACTGAAGCCCAGTCTCGGATTTGAATAGCTCGATACTGAAGGACATAGAGAAGGTATTCGAGCAGCTCGATACTGAAGGACACAGAGAAGGTATCTGAGTGGTAGTACCTAAGGTACGATGGTACTTAACTAGAACCACGTGCACGTAAGTGGAGTTGACGTTGGTAGTGTTGAGATTACTCCACACCAACTAAGGATTGTTTTTGAGAGATTGAGAAAAAGGGCTACCTCTCAACTAAGGATACAAGTTATGTTTTTAGGAAGTTGAACAAAAGGGTTCCTTCTCGGTTAAGTAGTAATGCAGTTAAGTATGGTAAAGAGTGAGCAAGAGGGCCACTCTCAACTAAGGCATAGTTCAACATAGCATAAATTGTGATTTGTTATGTTAATGTTTTCGTGAATAATGGTTGCCCAAGTTTATGTTTTCAGTTAAAGCTTTCAGATTTACTATCAGATTTATGTATGATACTTATGTTTTAAATGTTAGTCAATCAATGGACTTCTAGCTCATGTTTTCAAATGTTTTTCCCCCTCTAGGTAGCAGTCAGTTCTCAGAAGACATCTTTGCTACTACTCTGCCACTCAAAGACTCAGGTTAAAGGAAGCTTATTTGAGGACTTTGTATTTGTTAGTACACATGTGTCTGTCATATAGGGACTAGTGTTGTATGTTGGGCTAATTAAGTTGTAATGTACATAAATGTATGTATGAACTATGCTTAAAACCCTATAATGTAAATGTGTTAAGTTTCGAGTAATTTGTTCAGTATGTTGAAGAAGTGTATGTATTCAGGGTTTGAACCAGGTTAAGAGGTTAAGTTAGGCAGCAAGTGTCGGCGCTAGGCTGGTAACTGCTGTAGTCATACTCTTTTCCAGGTTAAGAGAGTAATCTGGGGCGGGGTGTGATACTAATAATTTGTCCAACTTGCATCTCTAGATTTCTGATTGATGATGTTTGACTTTTTAACAACGCATCATTCTGGGCTACATATTCTTTCAACAGGTTCTTAAACAAAAAAGATGAACTCGACACATTGCCTCATCTGTTGAAAGACTAATGCTATAGCTATTATTGCATGGGCTGAAATCTAGGCAACAATCCTTGCCTTTATTGCTGATGTGTTCCAGACTGGTTTCGATCCTATTGGTGACCACCCCAAGAAAAGTTCGGATGATTTCTCTATCTGGGGCTGTATGTATTGAAGAATGGGTTGTTTTTCACGAAAGAGATTGATTGCGGATTTTTGGGGCAATCATTATAGGTATGTGGCTCTTTGCAACCTATACTAACATGGGTTGTCTGAATGCGTCGATCTGTTGCACGTTTTTTTTTTTTGGGTTGTATTATCCATTGTTATGTTTTTCAGTAAGTTTTTCATTACAGCCACTTGTGCTGAAAGATTAGCTACTGCATTAGTATCAACCCACCCCATTGTCACCTCATACTGCCTATTATGGAATCATAAGCATTGTCAACTCACTCTATATTTTGTTTGGCTATCCTGTCCAAAATCTCCTTGGCTTCGTTGTAAGATTTGTGCATAAGGTCGCTTGCGGCGGCTGCATCTGCCACCATCTGGGATGGTTTATTCAATCCCCCATAGAAGGTCTTCATTTGGATAGTTAGAGGCAACCTGTGGTTAGGACAATTTTTTTACCAACCTTTTGAATCTCTCTTATGCGTCAATGAGTATCTCAAATTCTCCTTGCTCAAAATTCATAATCTCCGGCCGCCTCCTTGCGTTGACTATGGGAAGAAAATATTTTTGCATGAACTTTTCTTCTAGCTTGCACCACGTTATTATCTCACCCGGCTCTAGGGAGTCTACCCATTACTTGGCGTTATCTCGAAGTGAATATGGAAATAAGAACAATCTGATTGCTTCTGGCGTGATTTCAGGAATCACAAATGAATTACAAGTCTACATAAAGCGTTTCAGGTGAGCGTGAGGGTCTTCGCCGCGGGCACCACCAAAATGTCCTACAGTCTATAGCATTTGTAGCATGACCGACTTTGTTTCAAACCTAGTCCCGTCAAGCGTTGGATAAATGATCCCAGGCGAAAAATCATACAACACTGGTGATGCATATTCACTCATCGGATGAGTGTTGTTATTCGCCATGAGGATTGGATTTACTACAGCATTAGCTAGCTTTTAAGCCAAATTTTGGTTATTTGATTGTTTGCCATTTGTTGTTGTCTTAACCTTTGACTTCGATTTGATTTGTTTCTCCGTTTGAAAGTTCCTTCAATCTCGGGGTCATATTTTAGTTCAAGAGTACTCTCTATGCTCATAAAATGTTTATAAGTCTAGGCTTAACTTGTAATACACCTTCAATTGAAAGTTTATGCAAAAAGATATAATATCCAAATTTTGGTTAGCTACATTGCTAGAATCCTCGACAATGGTGCCAAAAACTTGTCGCGTTGTTTTAATCGTGTTTATGATGATGGAAAATATGTTTAATCTATTTCTTTGTATAAAAATGATGCTATGTGTTGGACTAAAGATAGATTTATGTACGTGCACACCTTGCTAGTACATATAAGTTCTCTTAAGCTAGATCTAAGTACAATTCTAACCTAAGTGTTCTGGTAAGCCCAGGGTCAAATGTAGGGACTATAAAGTACACTAACACAGGCTTGGTATTTGGATCTATTGCAGAAATTTCCTAATTGTTTGATATGCGTTGGTTATGTACACTAAACTACTGGCATACATGCAAGAGGAAAATAAGAGTTCAAAAAAAGGGGAAAGGGTTTGTGGATGGTTGGCTTAAGCATAGATGATATGTGTTGATTTCCTAGTGGGAACAACAAGCCTATGTAAACACAATGATAAAGAAATGGAAATGATACAGGTGTCTACGAAAGTCTAAGTGTATGCGTAATGCATTTGGGATCTTTTCTTTAATTCATGCTCAACATCTCTTGATGTAGATGCCACACTTATCCTCTCTCTAGAGTGCATGTGTCAGTTAAAATGAACAGGCAAGTGACATAAATAGTTTTATTTCTAGAATTACTTCATGCCCTAACTTGATGTGTTCAACAATTAACTACACTCTAAAGTGACTAGTTGCTTTTTTTTTTTCACTTCAATCAACTAATCAGGTGGATTCTAGCAACAAATTTTATAAATTTATCAACCCAGAAAATTCACAAACACAATCAACTTAGAAAATTAACAGATGGAGATGTGAAGAATGATAAAAAAAAAAAATGAGAATGAATTAAAGATATAAATTTTGATACAAATAATATTAATTCAATTTGAAGGAACTCTTATCAAAGACAACATATGAGCGGAAGCAAGATCGTTCCAAATTCATTGTGACAGAATTACAAGCATTCACAAACATACAAACAAGTTATGCATTTCATAACAAATTACGACATGCTTTCATAAATTAAATACAAAGGAACGAGAGACTTATCTTTAAAAAACTCTCCTTCTATTTTTATCTCACTCTCGTGAAGAACTGGGACCAGCAACCTCTCGTTGTTGCTGCAATCGACTACCCATGAACTTGGTATTCTTGGAGTGAGAATCCATGAGGTGTGGGCTCTGTTAGATTTGGTAGAGGGAAAGAGGAAACAACGATGGTACTCAACGACCAAGCAAGTGGGAGAGTATGGTGTTTATCGTATAGACTTGTGCTTGATCGTTTAGTAAAGGTACACAATCATTTAGGAAAACTGGCTTGACCGTTTATACGATCGTTTAATGAAGTTCACTTAGGTGCGCGATCTTTTAGTCAACTTTACACAATCGTTTAGTTAACAGCGCGTGTACACGATCGTTTAGACAAACATTTGAAGCTGTCATGTAGTCTCTCGTGAGCTAAATGATTGGCAGTGTACTCCAAAGTTGCAATTCAATGATTTTACTCCAAAATGAAAACATTTTTCACTTTATCCTTCAGTTATGAAAATTGAATAAAACCTCCAGCTTTCATGCACGATTAAGGAGAAACCACCAACAATTATCTCATAATTGTTTTAATTATAAATAAATATAATAACTAACTTATCATATTATATTTATAACCTATAGTTTTAATATCACATCATATGCAACATTTAGACCATAATCTTTTTATCTTTTACTTGATATAAATCATATTTATATCATTTTCTTCCAATTAATGTATCTTATACATCATGTCAACTATATCATATATAATCGAACTAGTTTAATCATATCATATATAAATCAAACTCCCTCTTGTCAATTCGAATATTTCATGACCCAAAAACTTATTCTCAACTTGAATCCATTAAGCTACCAAGGGGACCTTATGGACCTGTAGCTTGAAGCTCCAACGGTACATGAATAGCTGACTAAACTCTTTAGCCACGAGATCCACCATCCATTAACTATCGGATACTCCACTAAAAATCGACAACTAAACTCTTTGAAGGAACTCTTATATAAGAGTACCTATGAACAGAAGCGGATCTTTCCAATTCATTGTGACAGAATTTTCACATATACATTCAATCATACAGATGTGCATTCACAGCGTTAAATAACCGGCATGTTTTAAGGATCAATAAATAAGAGACCAAGAGTTGAAGACTTTTCTTCACAACAAATCTCGCTTTCGTTAGAACGACAAGCTATCGTTCATAAACTCCCAATCGTCTACCTCGAACAATCTCCACATGAACATAAGGAGACGGAGACGACACCACCACTCGGAGCCCTCAGTATTCTCGGAGTGAGAATCCAAAGGGTGGGCTTTGTTCAAATTTGGTAAAGGGGAGAAGGAAGAGAGATCGTATATAACGATCAAACAAGTGGGAGAAAGGCTTGTCTATTGTATAGACAAAAAGCTTGATCGTTTAGGTGAAGTATACGATCGTGTAGGAAAAGGTAAGCGATCGTATATACGATCGTGTAGAAAAAAAAACTAAGCGATCGTCTATACGATCGTTTAGTAAAAGGTACGCGATCGTTTTGTAAATAGCGCGCACGGGTGTAAGCGTTAAGCGATCATTCAACACTATCTTATAGGCTCTGATTTTACGAAGCGATGACACACTTCAACACTATATGCCAATCAATGCTTAACATACCGTGAGCTATTTAAGTGTTTCAAAGAGATTCTTCATCTTACTCATCCGTTATGAAAACAAAAGAGACGTCGGCCAATTATCCTATAACTGTCCAATTAATAGACAATAAATATAATCGCATAATATTCATAACCTATGGTTAAATATCATATATTAACCATAGTATTTTTCCTTCACTAGATATAAATCATATTTATATCCAATTTCCTCCAAATTAATATATCTCATACATAAAGATAATTATATCATATATAATTAACTATTCAATCATATCATATATAATCGAACTCCCTCTTGTCAATTTAAACATTTTAAACTGACCCAAAAATTGATTCTCAACTTGTATCAAAGCTATCAAGGGGACCTTATGGACCTATGGCTCAAAGCTCAAACGGTACATGAATAAGTGACTAAACTCTTTAGCCACGATATCCACATCCGTTAACTACCAGGCATTCTAATAAAGATTGACAGCTAAATTCTTCTTACCATAGATATATTTCTATGTCCATTGGATATAAACAATTATTAGTACGATGACCCTTCATAGATGCTCCTAAGTACAATTGGACCAATTTATCGTTTTGCTCCTGTAGTTATATCTTACTCCTTAAGTACCATTGATCCATCTAACGAACAAAACAACATAGTCCTACTATGTGTGAATACCTCTTAGGCCATGAAAAGGTGTGTGGCGTCACATCATTCAAGCCTCAGGATCAGCCCTTAAGGGAGCAATCTACCCCTACTTCGGGAAAGAAGTGAACTCCATCTTGTGAAGTTGAGTTGCCAGCTCCCAAATCAGACGAATCCCCAAAGTGGTAGGCTTGAGTCGGCGCTTTGGCCACTCGCAGCCATGCAAATCGAAGGACCACCCCTAATGGCAGGAATTCCCAACTCACTCAGAATTGAGGTCATGTTACCTATAGTCATCCTAGTAAAGTGAAGTCTCTGTCATGAACGGAGTTATAGGACAAGACGTTAACACTTCGTGGTCAGGTCTTATACAAACTCTTTGTATAGGAGGCTCCCGCTCGCATGTCCTCTACACGAATGATTAGGATCAGACCATCTGTCACAAGTCACAACACTTGTAACTATTCTACACAGCGAGCCACGTCCGTAGCGTCACCAGGATAAGGTTTCCCTCCTATATTCATATACTACAGACCATTTTAGTTGTCACTTAAGACATGATCCACTTGTATGTCACGACATATATGCTTAAGTTACATAAAGACAACTAGGGATTTTAAGTATATTGGTTTGTGATAAAGCAAATAAAACATCTAAATGTGCAAAGTCAAGAAGTGAAGTAAATATCATATATTATACACCTCAAGCGCTTATACAAAATGTGTTTACAAACTACTGGACACGAGATTTTAGGGCATCAACTCCAACACTCTTCTCACTATAGATATATTTATGTGTCAATCAGATATAACTAGTCAACAGTATAATAACCCTTCATAGATGCTCGTAAGTACAACTGAGCCAGTTTACCATTTTGCCCTTGTAGTTACATCTAACTTCTTAAGTACCACTGATCCCTCTAATGAACAATACATCATAGTCCTACTATGAGTAGACACCTCTCGGAACATGAGAAGATGTGTACTGCCACATCGTTCAAGCCTCGGAATTAGGCCTTAAGGTAGCAATCTATCTACTTACGCCTACTTCGGGGAAGAGTGAATTCCATATTATGTAGCTGAGTTCCCAACTCCCCAATCAGAAGAATCCTCAAAATGGTACTTTTGAGTCGGCAATCTGGCCACTCGCACCCATGCAAATCAAAGGACCGCCCTCAAAGGCAGGAGTTCCTAACTCACTTAGGATTAAGGTCATATTAACTATGGTCATCTTGTGAAGTAAAGTATTTGTCATGAACAACATTATATAACGAGACTAAACACTTCGTGGTCCGATCTTATACAAACTTCTTTGTATATGACACCCTCACTTGCATGTCTCCACATGAATGATCAGGAACAGACCATTTGTAGCACGTCACAACACTTGTAACTATCTACAAAGCAGGTCGCATCCATAGTGTCACCAGGATAAGGTTTCTCTCCTATATCCATATACTACATACCATTTTGGTTATCACTTAAGGCATGATCCACTTGTATGTCTCCACATACATGCTTAAGTTACAACGACAACCAGAGATCTTAGTCTATTGGTTTGTGGTAAAGCAATTAAAACATCTCATGTTTCATAGACAATAGTGAAGAAAATATCTCATATTATTACATCACAAGCGTTTGTTCAATACAGGTGTTTACAAACTACAAGACCCAACGAGGGTTCAGGGCATCAACCCCAACAATTTCCCACTTGTCCTAAAGGGAGTGGGGTGTACATATCAACAAGTACAAAATACTAAACTAGGGCACTAAGGCCCAGTACAAAAATCTCCCACTTGCCCTAGTCCAGCTGCCGACAGTCCCGTAGACCCATGCTCTGAAGATAACCCTAAAAAACTGTAACCGTGAGAGCCTTCGTAAACAGGTTAGCAACATTGTGCTTCGAAGCGATCTTCGTCACTATCATATCCCTTCCATGCACTATCTCACGGATGAGATGATATTTTCGCTCTACATGTTTGTCGTGCTTGTGACTTCTAGGCTCCCTGGAGTTTGCCGCAACACATCTATTATCACAATAAAGGTTGATGGGCCTTGACATGTCTGGAACAACTTCCAGATCAGTTAGGAACTTCCTAAGCCAAACGGCCTCCTTAGCAGCTTCACAAGTCGCTACATATTCAACCTTCATCGTGGAGTCGGTGATACACCCCTGATTAGTTCTTTTCCACACTGCAGCTCCTCCGTTAAGAGCGAACACTGAGCCTGAATTAGATTTCCAAGAATCTTGATCAGTCTAAAAGTCAGAGTCTGTGTATCTAGTAAGGATCAAATCCTTAGATCCATACATGAGCATGTAGTCCCTCGTTCTCCGAAGATACTTGAGGATATTCTTACCGGCGGTCTAGTGACCCTATCCTAGATTAGACTGATATCTATTGATAATCCTCACAGCTTAGCAGATGTCTGGTCTAGTATATAACATCGCATACATCAAACTGCCAACGACAGATGCATAGAGAACCCATCTCATTTCCTTAACCTTCTGAGGCGTTTTAGGACACATTTCCTTAGACAAAGTAACTTCATGCCTAAAAGTCAGTAGGCCCCTTTTGGATTTGTACACTTGAGCAATATCTTGTCAATGTACGATGCTTGAAACAGTGTTAGCATTTTGTTCTTTCGATCCCGAAAGATCTGAATACCAAGAACAAACTGAGCCTCTCCCAAATCTTTCATTTGGAACTGGGTCGCTAGCCAGTTCTTAACTGATGTCAGTAGACCTACATCATTCTCAATGAGTAGGATATCGTCTACATACAACACTAGGAAAACTACTGAACTATTGATAATTTTCTTGTAGACACAAGGCTCATCTACGTTTTGGTCAAAGTCGTACAATTTAATCGCAGTATCAAACTGAATGTTCCATGATTGAGACGCCTGTTTCAGCCCATAAATGATCAATTCGGTTTGCAAACTTTTTGCTTTTGACCTTGGGCTATGAATCCCTCGGGCTGCACCATATAAATGGTCTCCTAAAGATTACCATTCAGAAAGGCAATCTTGACGTTCATTTCCTATATCTCATAGTCATATGAGGCAATGGATGAGAGGATGCAGATTGACTTCAACATTGCAACAGGTGAGAAAGTATTCTCATAGTCGACTCCCTCCACCTGGATATAACCCTTTTCCACAAGTTTAGCTTTGAAGGTTTGCACCTTCCCATCGGCACCCCGTTTCCTCTTATAGATCCATATGCAACCTATAGGTTTTACCTCATCAGGTTGATCTACAAGATCCCATACTGAGTTAAAGTAAAACGATTTCATCTTGAGATCCATGGATTTGACCCATTCATCCCGGTCAACATCCTTCATTACCTTCTGATAAAATAACGGATCCTCAACATCGCCATCAACTACCATAGCCAAGATTTTAGTGAAACCTATATAGCGAACAGGTGGGTTCGTAACCCTCCCACTATATTAAGGTTCCCTCAACTCCTGAGGTGGAACTGACCTACTAGATGAACTTCCATCAACAACTCTTGTTGACGAAGCGGGCCCTTCAACAACTCTTGTTGAAGTTTCAGTAGTTTCGTTGGAACAACACGATCTTACTACGTGGACTGTGCTCTCTCATATGATCCTCCTACAGGAAGGTAGCGTTCGTCAACACAAATACTCTTTTTTCCTTAGGATCATAAAAGTAACCCTCTCGTGTACCTTTGGGGTAGCCTATAAAGAGGCACAACCTCGAACGTAGTTCCAATTTCTTTGGATTAGCCTCAAGCACATGGGTTGGGCAACCCCATATGCGAAAGTGACGCAAACTAGCTTTACACCCCTTCCACAACTCCAAAGGTGATCTCGCAACACTCTTGAAAGGAACACAATTGAGGATATAAGTTGTAGTCTCCACTGTAAAACCCCAAAACGAGTCTGGTAAGGTAGCGTAAATCATCATCGACCAAACATGTCCAACAAGGTTCTGTTTCTCCTTTCTGTTGTGTAACCGACGCTGAGAGTTGGGAAACGACTCCATGTTCTATCATATAGTTCTAGAACTCCGAGTCCAAAAACTCTCCACCCCGATCTGATCGAAGTGTTTTAATCCATCTATCAAATGCGTTTTCAACTTCAAACTTGAATTCTCTAAACTTTTCAAAGGATTCAAACTTCTGTTGCATCAAATAAACATACTTATACCTAGAGTAATCATCAGTAAAAGTGATAAAATACTCGTAGCCTCCCCTGGCTCGCACATTCATCGAACCACAAAGGTCAAAATGCAGTAACTCTAGAGGCTCTTTGGCTCGATAACCATTTCTAGTAAAAAGTCTTTTAGCCATCTTTCCTCCAAGGCATGACTTGCACACCGATAAAGAATTTTCCTCTAACTCACTTAGAAGTTCATTCTTCACGTACCTCTCAATCTTATTGAGATTGATGTGCCCTAATTGAAGGTGCCAAAGTTGGGCATTTTCCTTAGGAAAAACCTTTTGTTGTTTATTTTGAGTTACGACAGTTTTAAACATCTCTATGTTATAGAAAGAACTTGTTGCTAACGGCCTTAGCACATATAAATTGTTTTCCAGTTTTGCTAAACAAATCTCAACACCATCTTTATGAATAAATACTTTATTCAAATCAAAGTGAAGAGTATATTTACATTGAATCAGACACTTTACAGAAATTAAGTTCCGCTTTAACTCGGAAACTACATAAACATTATTTAAAATGATAAATTTCATCTATAAGGTCAACTGGAGCCCTCCCACTGCCACAACTGAGATGACTTGTCCGGTGCCTACTCGCATCATCATCTCTCCAGCCTTAAGCTGCCATCAGGATTTAATCCCTCTGAAAAGAAGAATAAACATGATTAATGGCCCCAGAGTCAATAATCCAAGCAAAATCATCATTCTCTACTAAACAAGTTTCCAAAACTAGTAAATGATATTTACCTTGTTTTACCTTGGCCTTAGCCTTTTCTTCTCCTTTATCCAGCGAGGATAGTTCCGCTTCTAGTGCCCATTCTGGTTGCAATGGAAACATTTTCCCTTGTCAACCGACATTGGTCGCCTACCCCGCTAGGCGACAGGCTGTGGGTTAGCAGGTGCATTCCTCTTCCATTTACCATCATTCTTCTTCTTGCACTTGGAAGTGTTAGAAGTAGAAGGTGCAGCTTAGTGTTGGGATTGGTGTCCTAATTTTCCCCAAGTCTCGTAGTTTGTAATCTATACACATTGTTATGAATAAAATAAGAGTTATTTTATTTGGCATTTACTCATATCCAATAAATAAAGCTCCATGGTTATTGTATGAAAACTTAAGCATGTATTTGAGATATACAAGTGGATCATACCTTAAGTGATAACTTAAATAGGTCTGTAGTATAAGGATTATGGAGAGATACCTGATCCTAGTGACACTACGGATACGACTCGCTTTGTCGAGGTTGTAAGCATTGTGAACTACTATAGATGGTAGATTCTGACCATTCATGTGGAGACATGCAAGTGGGGGTGTCCTATATAAAGAGTTTGTATAAGACCGGACCACGAGAAGATTCGTCTTTATATATAACGTTGTGGATATTGGAGACTTACATCTCACCTAAATGACCAAAGGCGACATGACCTCAATCCTGAGTGTTTTAGGAACTCCTGCCTTTGAGGGTGGTCCTTTGATTAGTATGGGTGAGAGTGGCCAGATTGCCAACTCAACATGCCTACCTTTTTAGATATTTGTCTGATTTGGGAGCTGGGAACTCAGTTACACAAGATGGAATTCACCCCGAAGCAGGGGTAAATAGATAGATTGATCCCTTAAGGTCTGATTCTGAGTCTTGAACATGGTGGCCACAGCTTCTCTTTGGAAGAGAGAACTCAGTCATAGTAGGACTATGACTTATGTTCATTAGAGTTATCAATGGTACTTAAGAAGTTAGATGTAACTATAGGGGCATAACAGTTATTGGCTCAGGTATACTTACGAGCGATCTGTGAAGATTTATTGCACTGTTGATTAGTTGATATGGACACAAAATATATTTACAGTAACGAAAGTTCAGCTGTCGGTCTTTAGTGGAGTGCCTGGTAATTAACGGATGGTGGATCCCGTGACTAAAGAATTTAGTCAATTATTCACGTACCATTGGAGCTTTGAGCTACAGGTTCATAAGGCCCTTTTGGTAGCTCAATGGATTCAAGTTGAGAACCAGTTCTTGAAGTTGATTTAAAATTTTCAAATTGACAAGAGATAATTCGATTATATATGATATGATCGGTGTGATGTATGAGATACATCAAGTGGAAGATTAATGTAAATGAGATTTACATTAAATACCATGAAATAGAAAAAAAAAAAAACTATGGTTTATATGTTTCATGAGATGAAATATTAAAACTATAGGTTATAAATATACTATGGTAAGTTGCTTATCGTATATATTTATAATAATATTAATTATTGGATAATTATCTCTTTTTCTCTAATAACCAATTGAGTGGGAGGTTATTGGTAGTTTCATGGTAACCGTGAGATAAAAGGAAAAATGTTTTCTTAAATTTAGTAGTTGTTGAAAAAGAGTTTTCATTCTCGAAATCACTCACGGTTTGTTGTCAAATGGATTAGATTCACTAAATAATAGCTGAAGAGAGACTAAACGACCATGGAGTGACACTACACGATAGTTTACTCAGTTAACCTTTAGCTAAATGATCGTGGAGCTTTTGCTAAACGATCGCATAAAATTTGTTAAACGATTGGGCATCGTCTATACGATAAACTCTTTCTATCTCCCACTTGTTCAATTGTTTACAATTGTTCTTCCTCCGGTCTCTTCCTCTAACCAAGTCCACATAGAGCCCACGCTTCTGATTTCTCACACCGAGAATTGCAAGGTAACCATTATGGTGGTGTCGTACTCAACTCGACTAAGATGAGGTTTTGGGAGGCTGTTCGCTATGTTCGTGGTCGCTATGATCGTGTTGTGTTGCGGTCGTAGTGTTCCAGGATTCATGATTACTGTCTTGTTGATTGTACGAACGTTCAAGATTGAGGATGTTTAAAGGTGAGTCTTCAAAGGTATGCATAATTCTATCCCTTGGTCTTATGTAAAGCATGTTGTAATTTCGTATGTTGCATAACTAGTTAGTTTCCATTTCTTGATTGTAATTATGTATGTTCAAATATGAATGGAATTTGGAACGATCATTCCGCTGCTCATGGAAATCCTTATATCTAATTTCCTTCACCTAGTTCCTCAAGTCGAACCTTTATGGAACTTCTTTGATGATGAAGCAACATTTGCCTCACCAACCTTCTTCTCCTTACTTTTCAGCAAGGATTGGAATGTCTACGACTCGTTAAGGCGAGTTGTAAGGGTATAGTCTACTTTGTTCAGTATCGTATTACCGAACAAAGTGCAGTAAGCTATCTAGCAACGAGTGCAGGATGATGTTAACCTGGCTGCCCTCATCAATGCATGACCCATTCATCTCCGCCACATTGAAGTGGAATATCATGTTTAGCACATGTTCATGAATAGAGGTGCTTTCCTCCATTTTGGAGTTGAAGATGCATTTCAGAGCTTCATGCTTAAGCTATCCAGACAGTTGTCCGAACATTCCTTGCAGGGACTCCATGATCTCACGCGCTGAGACCATAGGCTCATGCTTTTTGGCCAAAACGTCGTTAAGACTGGCCAATATGTAAGCTCGAACCTTCTCGTTCGCCTGTGTCCAACACTCATAAGCCTCTCGAACATTTCAAGTGGCGTTCTGAGGTGGAATAGGAGGAAACTTCTCCGTAAGTACGAACCTCAGGTCATCAATGATTAAAATTGTTGTGATTGTGTGTTTCCAACTAGCATAATTCTCGCCAGTCAATTTGTCGGTGCTTAATAAAGCTAATGTGGCTGTAGCCATTCTAACGTTGCTGAAAATATAAAAAAACTTAATGAGTCTATGCAATACCACTTTTAACACCAATTTTAGTTTTAGCAAAATAGTTTCCATAGACCCTAAGTGAAAAGACATCTATTTTGCAATGATGCCCCAGTGAGGCAGGACAAATGTCACCGGTGGGGTGATCAGATGCCCCTTCACTAGGATGAGACACTCTCAATCATTAGGCAAAAATAACTTTGTAATTGACTCTAACAGTCACCATTTTTCGGTCTAGAACTGTTAACCTTTAACAATTCTGCGTAAGTGTAACCCCTCATTTTCGGTCCTAGAGTCCCGCCTTAATGTGTCCACCGGAGGAAAAAAGCAGATTAGGACAAGAGACTAAAGCGACCTTATTCTATACAAGAGATCAGATAAAAAGTTGTGCAAAACTGTCATCTTATAGGGGGACACTCCTAGGGTGCCTCGAGGCGATGCACAGAAACGTTATCCAATCTAATGAGAGAGACCGTGGGATATATTATCACACGTTCTGCTCCCACTTACTATGAACATTCTCTCCATTCACCTTGGTATTAACTTACCCAAACACCATCCTTTAAAAGGACACTCTTAAGGTGCCATGAGGCCAAGGATAGATCTCACGGTGTGAACATAAAGGGAGAAACGCGAAAAGGTTTAAATGAAGTATCATATACCCTAAGTACCTCCCACTGAATGTTCTACCTAGGGGTTCATTAACTTAGACCATCCGGCTACTGATTTTATCTAAGTCTGTTTAATTTGCTAAAAAATAACTCTTGTCTTTGAAATTAAATAAGTCCAACTCAAGTCCCATTAAACTCTTTAACGGACTATCCTCACATTTGCATGCATGCATCAAATCTATCTAATTCACCTTTCCAGGTAGGTTCCCAGATAGGGGTGTTCCATTTCCGTCAGCTTAAGTGCCCCAACCTAGATAGAACCCGTTTTAGACAAAAAGTCCCTTATAGATAGATTTACTACATATTTAATCTTTTATTAATCAAGTTAATCCTATTAAACTGATTAAAAGAATAAAACTTAGGTTGCCAATCTCATTAGAACCGTGATCTTAGGTCTATCTCCACCAAGTTTTAAAACTCTTTTAAAACCATGATTCAAGCCTAAGTTCGCATTCATGTCTTTCTTATTGATTTTAGTTCTAATTTCCCTTATAACTCTTATAAAAGAAACAACCAAAACCCATTCACATTGTCATGCATAACTTGGTATTTATAACTCTTATAAATTTAACCTATCTGTCATGCTTCATGTAATGTCCATTCATTACTATATATAACTCTTATATACTTAGTAATGAACTAAGCAAACATGCTTCCATACACCCTTATACTATAATACTTACAATATAAAAAATGATGCATGTCTATGCTTAATTCATGCACAAATATAAATTTTATATTATATAATGCATGAGCATGCTCTTATGTAATTTAAGTCATACAAACTATTGTATTATAACCCATACAATATAGAGATGGTGCATGACCAATGCATAACCTAAGGTGGGATTTCAACTATATGGCATACCATATGACATATAATCAAACATACATCTTATGTATATTAACAAAAAATTAATAGACTGGGATGATTAGCCTAAAAAACCGGAAAACAAAATTTTATCTATTACATAAATCCATAAAGCAAACCGGGTCTTGAACTTCCCGAGCGAAGCCTCCCCGATTGTTTAGTAAAGTAGGCGAGTAACCACAATCGCTTAGCAACGATCGGTACCATTGGCAATGTGATGAAGCATGAGGCACTCAATCGTTTAGCACACTAACATTAACCGCACAAGTCGAAACGATCGTTTAGACGACAACGTTGCTATGAAACATGATCGTCTAGACGATCATAGAGGAAGCGCTTAAGTAACTTTTACTACACGATCATGTAGTTAGTGACTAAGCGATGAAGCTTGTTGAGCTACACAATCGTTTAGTGCGCGCGTGTCTACCTTGTTGCCGAGTATCCCATATTCAAAGATCGCTTACCCCATCGTTTACACGATCTAACCAATGCTTGGTCTTCTTCTTCCTCGAAGTAATGCACAACTCCTTGCTTTGAAGCTTTATCACGAGCGACTCACACTAACTCAAACACTTTGAATTACAAACTCGATAGCAAATTAATACGGCCAAAAACACATGGGGCCCTTTCAATTATCTTCGAATGTAAAAGAATTAAATAACTAGAGACAACCATCCCAGAAACTCCATTAATCCACATCCACAAACATATTTAACATTTAAACAGAATGTAGACATGCTTTACCTACCAAGAATGTAAATGTTATTCTATACAACAATGGATTTATAATATCAGAACCTGACTCTGATACCAATTGAAGAAACTCTTATCAAAGAGAACTTATGAGCAGAAATAAGATTGTTCTAAATTTATTATGACAAAATTACAAGCATTCACGAACATACAAACAAGTTATGCATTAAATAACAAATTACGACATGCTTTCATAAATTAAATACAAAGGAACGAGTGACTTACCTTTGAAGAACTCTCCTTCTATTTTTCTCTCACTCTCGTAAAGAACTAGGACCAGCAACCTCTCACTGTTGTTGCAATCGACTACCTAAATCTCTCGCTGTCACTTAGCACACAAACAATCTTCTCCATGAACAAGCAACCTTTTGGACACCACCACTTAGTGACCTTGGTATTTTCGGAGTGCGAATCCAGGAGGTGTGGGCTCTATTGGATTTGGTAGAGGGAAGGAGGAAACAACGATCGCACTCAACAACCAAGCAAGTGGGAGAGTATGGTGTCTATCGTATAGTAAAGGTACACGATCGTTTAGGAAAATTGGTTTGATCGTTTACACGATCGTTTAGTGAAGCTAACTTAGGCACGCGATCGTTTAGTCAAACTTTACACAATCGTTTAGTCAACAACGCGTGTACACGATCATTTAGACGAACACTTGAAGCTATCGTGTAGTCTCTCATGAACTAAACGATTGGCAGTGTACTCGAATGTTGCGATTCAATGATTATACTCCAAAATGAAAACATTTTTCACTTTATCCTTCAATTATGAAAATTGAATAAAACCTCCCACTTTCACGCACGGTTAAGGAAAAACCACCAATAATTATATCATAATTGTTTTAATTATAAATAAATATAATAACTAACTTATCATATTATATATATAATCTATAGTTTTAATATCACATTATATATAACATTTAAACTATAGTCCTTTTCTCCTTTATTTGATATAAATCATATTTATATCATTTTCCTCCAATTAATGTATCTCATACATCATGTCAACTATATCATATATAATTGAACCAGTTTAATCATATCATATATAATCAAACTCCCTCTTGTCAATTCGAATATTTCAAACTGACCCAAAAACTTATTCTCAACTTGAATCCATTGAGCTACTTGTTGGGGTTGATGCCCTAAAGTCTCGTGTCCTGTAGTTTTTCAACAGTATATATGAACACCTATGATTGTTAATATTTGATATTTACTTCACATCTTGTTGTTTTGCTCATTTACATGTTTTATTTGCTTTACCACAAACCAATAAACATAAAATCCCTGGTTATCTGTATGTGACTCAAGCATGTATATGGTGACATACAAGTGGATCATGTCTTGAGTGATAAACAAAATGGTCTGTAGTATATGGATATAGGAGGGAAACCTTATCCTAGTAATGCTACGGACGTGGCTCACTTTGTGGAATGGTCACAAGTGTTGTGATTTGCCACTGATGGTCTGATCCTGATCATTTGTGTTGGGGACATGTGAGCTGGGGCGTCCTATACAAAAAGTTTGTATAAGACTTGACCACAAAGTGTTAATGTCTCGTTATATAACACCGTTCATGACAGAGACTTTACTTCACTAGAATGACCATAGGTAACTTGACCTCAATCCTGAGTGAGTTGGGAACTCCTGCCATTGAGGGCGGTCATTTGATTTGTATGGGTGCGAGTGGCCATGTCGCCGATTCAAACCTACCATTTTGGGGATATGTCTGATTTGGGAGCTGGGAACTCAACTACACAAGATGAAATTCACTCTTTCCCTGAGGCAGGGGTAAATAGATAAATGGCTCCCTTAAGGACTGGTTCTGGGGCTTGAACGATGTGGCACCACATACCTTCCCTTGGCACATAGTTGGACTATGTTGTATTGTTCATTAAAGGAATCAGTGGTACTTAAGAAGTGAGATGTAACTATAGGGGCAAAACGATAAATTGGCCCAGTTGTTCTTACGAGCATCTGTGAAGGGTCATCGTACTCATGATTGGTTATATTCAATGGACATAGAAATATATCTGTGGTAAGAAGAGTTCAATTGTTGGTCTTTAGTGGAATCACTGATAGTTAATGGATAGTAAATCTCGTGGCTAAAGAGTTTAGTCAGCTATTCACGTACCGTTGGAGCTTCGAGCCACAGGTCCATTAGGTCACCTGGGTAGCTTGGATAAAGTTGAGAACCAGTGTTTGGGTTAATTTGAAATGTTCAAATTGACAATAGGTAGTTCAATTATATATGATATAATTGGACTTATTAATTATATGTGATATAATTGGCTAAATGTTTAAGATACATTATTTTGGAGGAAACTAGATATAAATATAATTTATATCAAGTAGAGGAAAAATACTATAGTAAATATATGATATCAAACTATAGGATATAAATATAATATGATTATATTTATTAATTAAATTAATTGATCAATTATTTAATAATTAACCCATTAATTCACATTTGAACGTGGGATCATGGGGCTGCAAAGGTTAAGGTAACCGGCAGGTTAAAGTATGACAATCGTTTTCATTTTGAAAGAATAATTCAGTCGAGCATTTGATATCCCACGCCCAAAAGAAACCGTGAAAGAGCGATCGCGAGAGCCTATACGATAGAATCTCATTCGTTTAAACGATCGTCTAGTTCACGCGTTCTCTAAACGATCGTATACCACTTTTTTAAACGATCGTCCAGTTTTTCCTAAACGATCGTGTAGCTCTACTATAGGATAAGCGTCTCTGTTATACGATAGCAGATTTATTCTCGCCCGCGCTTATCTTCTACATGAAATCATCTCCTCCGTCCTCTACCAAATTCACTAGAGCCTACTCTTTGGGTTTTTTACGCCGAGGATACCCGGGTTTCCCTTGTGGTGGTGTTGTCCCTGCGACCTTGTTCGTGTACGTTCGGATCGTGCAATAATAGTTGAGAGACTCACCGGGTGTTAGTAGATCGGTGGGAGTTTTTCGCTGCTATGGGTTCACGCAAATGAAGACCGTCTTCCTCCAGTATGAACCCCTTTCTCTATGTTTTATCGTATTCTAAGCATGTTATTGATGAGCCCACTCATGGAACTCTCGATATGAGATCCTTCAATTGGTATCAGAGCCAGGTTTCTGATACTCCGATATCATTTGTTGCAATGAAATAACGTTTACATTCATGGTAGGTGCATTTCTACACTGTTTTAAGTGTTAATGCTGTTGTGGATGTGCTGGGTTAATTGATGTTTTCGGGATGAATTGCCTCGGTCTGTTTAAATACCTTTTACATTTTCGATTGTATGTAAAGGCCCCTACGTTTTTGGGCATATATAATCATAATCAAGTCTGTATTCAAAGTGTTCGAAGTCTTTAGTCGTTCGTCGAAGTTCTAGGCAAAGGTTGCGGTTCTTCGAGGAATGAGATGATCTAGGGTTGATTGCATCATGCAGAAAAGGTTCTATGCGATCGCTGTCCATTGCATCGTGAAGATGAAGGACTATGCGATCGTGGTTGAACGATGGGCTATGCGATCAAGAGTTAGTCGCATTGGGAAGACGACCGGGCACGCGATCACTGAGTATCGTTTAATGCGTGTGCGAGCTAGACGATCGTTTAGGTCAACAAGCTTCATCACTTAGTAACTAACTAGACGATCGCTTAGCATCGCAAGGTAAATCGTTTACCAAGTTGCATACATCAGATAGATGATCAAACGCTCGCATATCGTTTAAAGCGTGTTAGACGATCGTTTAGGTGAGCAAGCTTCATCGCTTAGTAATTGACTAAACGATCGCTTAGTAACTAAAGGTCAATCATTTACCTATCATCACACTACACGATTGCATGGACGATCAGGCTTCGCATCCTCGTCGTCGTCTACGTGATCGTTTGCTAAAGTTTCTATCGTCTAGTGTGCGCTGAACGATAGTCTACCTGCTAAAGATTACTACACGATGGAGACCTCCTGGTGGTTCAAGACCCGGTTCGCCTGTGAACCGGTTTGCTCGATGACAAATGTAATTTTAGGGTTTTTCATTCCGGTTCTTTTTGGTTTAAAGGCTTATCTCACTCCATTAATCTATTTGTTTAATACATGTGATGTATGTTTTATATGTCATATGGTATGCACATATAGTAAATCTCACCTTAGGTTATGCATTAATCATGCATCCTCTTTATTGTAATTGTTATAATTTAGAGAAGCATGATTTTATTATGTAAGAGCATGCTTATGCATCATTAATATAAGAGTTATTTTTATGCATGCATAAAAAGCATTGATATGCATCATCTTTATATTATAACTGTTATAGTATAAGGGTGAATGATAACATGTTTGCTTGGTTATTACGCATTATATAAAAGTTATATAGTAATGACCGGACGTTGCATGAAGCATGACACATAGGTTACTTTATAATTGTTATAAACGCCTCGTTATGCGCAATATTTTTTAGTTGTTTCTCTTTAAGAGTTAAAGAGAAATTAGACTAAAAGAAGTAAGAAAGACATGCATTCTCACTTAGGTTTAATTCATGTTTTAAAATGTTTAAAACTTGGATCACATAGACCTAAGATCACGGCTATAATATGATTAGCAACTCTTAGGCTTTAATCTTTTAATCGGTTTAATAGGATTAAATTGGCTAATAAAAGATTAAAGTGTAGCAAATCTATCTATAAGGGACTTTTTGTCCAAGGCGGGTTCTATCTAGGCTGGGGTATTTAAGTTGACGGAAGTGTAACACCCCTACCTGGGAACTTACCTGGAAATGTGAATTAGATAGATTTGATGCATGCATGCAAGTTAAGGACAGTCCATTAAAGTGTTTAAATGTGACTACTTGAACTTGTTTATATTTCATAAACAAACGTTGTTTATGAGCAGGCTTTAAAAAGACCACTTAGACTATAATCAGTAGCCGGATTGTCTAGGTTAATGAATCCCTAGGTAGAACATTCAGTGGGAGGTACTTAGGGCATAAGATGCTTCACTTAAATCTTTCACTTTTCTCCTTAAGTCCACACAGTAAGATCTATCCTCGGCCTTGCAGCACCTTTGGGGTGTCCCCCCAACAGATGGTATTTGGGTAGGTCAATATCATGGTGGATGGAGAGAATGTTCATAGTAAGTGGGAGCAGGAAGTGTGACAACATATCCTTCGGTCTCCCTCGTTAGATTGAATATAGTTACTACGCATCATCTCGAGTCACCCTGGGAGTGTCCCCCTAATGGATGGCAGTTTTGCATGTTTCTTTATTTGATCTTCTGTAAGAGGATAAGGTAACTTAGTCTCTTGCCCTAATCTGTCTTTTCCCTACGGTAAGCGCATTAGGGCGGGACTCTGGTACCGAAAACGAGGGGTTACACTTACACGGAATAGTTAAATGTTAACGATTCTAGACCAAAAAATGGTGGCTGTTAGGTTCAGTTCCAAGTGTTGGTTCTACCTAATGGTTGAGAATGTCTCATCCCAGTGAAGGGGCAACTGATCACCCCATCAGAGGCGTTTGTCCTGAATCACTGGGAGATCATTGCAAAATAGAAGTCTATAACTTAGGGTACTTGAAACTGTTTTGCAAAATTAATTGGTTTAAAAGTGGTTTACCAAAAAAACTAATTAAGATTTGTTCGTATTTTCAACAACTTTTTCAAATGGCTATAGGTACCTTATCTTTGTTAAGCGCCGAAAAATTAACTGGCGACAATTTTTCAACATGGAAACATATGATCACGATGATCCTAATCATCGAGGATCTCATGTTCGCTCTCACGGAGGCTTGTCCTCCTATTCTAGCTTTAAATGCCGCTTGAAATGTTCGGGAGGCATACGAGCGATGGACAAGGGCGAATGAGAAGGCCCGAGCCTATATCTTGGCAAGTCTTTTTGACGTCTTGGCGAAGAAGCATGAGCCTATGGTCTCAACCTGTGAGATCATGAAGTCCCTGCGGGGGATGTTTGGACAACCGTCTGAACAACTTATGCACGAGGCTCTTAAATACATAATCAACTCCAAAATACAAGAAGGCACCTCTGTTCGTGAACATGTGCTAAACATGATGGTCCACTTCAATGTGGCGGAGTTGAATGGGTCTACCATCAATGAGGGCAGTCAAGTTTATTGATTTGTATGAGTGTGAGTGGCCAGGTCGCCGATTCAAACCTACCATTTTGGGGATACGTCTGATTTGGGAGCTGAGAACTCAATTACATAAGATGGAATTCACTTCTTCCTTGTGGCAGGGGTAAGTAGATAGATGGCTCCCTTAAGGGCTGATTCCAAGGCTTGAATGATGTGGCGCCACATACCTTCTCTTGGCCTGAGAGGTGTTCATACATAGTTGGACTATGTTGTATTGTTCATTAGAGGAATTAGTACTTAAGGAGTGAGATGTAACTACAGGGGCAAAACGGTAAATTGGCCCAGCTATACTTACGAGCATATGTGAAGGGTCATCGTACTCATGATTGGTTATATCCAATGGACACAGAAATATATCTGTGGTAAGAAGAGTTCAATTGTTAGTCTTTAGTGGAATCACTGGCAATTAACGGATGGTGAATCTTGTGGCTAAAAAGTCTAGTCAGCTATTCACGTACCGTTGGAACTTCGAGCCATAAGTCTATTAGGTCACCTGGGTAGCTTGGATAAAGTCGAGAACTAATGTTTGGGTTAATTTGAAATGTTCAAATTGAAAAGAGGTAGTTCAATTATATATGATATAATTGGACTTGTTAATTATATGTGATATAATTGGCTAAATGTATGAGATACATTATTTTGGAGGAAATTAGATATAAATATAATTTATATCAAGTAGAGAAAAAAATACTATAGTAGATATATGATATCAAACTATAAGATATAAATATAATAGGATTATATTTATTAATTAAATTAATTGATTAATTATTTAATAATTAACTAATTAATTCACGTTTGAATGTGGGATCATGGGGTTGCGAAGGTTAAGGTAACTGGTAGGTTAAAGTATGAAAATCGTTTTCATTTTGAAAGAATAATTCAGTCGAGCATTGGATATCCCGCGCCCAAAAGAAACCGTGAAAGAGCGCGAGAGCCTATACGATAGAATCTCATTAGTTTAAACGATCATCTAGTTCACGCGTTCTCTAAACGATCATATACCACTTTCCTAAACGATCGTCTAGTTTTTCCTAAACGATCGTGTAGCTCTACTATACGATAAGCGTCTCTGCTATACGATAGCAGAGTTTTTCTCACCCGCGCTTATCGTCTACATGAAATCATCTCCTCTGTCCTTTACCAAACTCACTAGAGCCCACTATTTGGGTTTTTGACGCCGAGGATACCTGGGTTTCTCTTGTGGTGGTGTTGTCTCCGCGACCTTGTTCGTGTACGTTCAGATCGTGCAGTAACAGTCGAGAGACTTGTCGGGTGCTGGTAGATCGGTGGGAGTTTTCCGTTGCTGTGGGTTCACACAAACGAAGACCATCTTCCTCTGGTATGAACCTCTTTCTCTATGTTTTACATATTCTGAGCATGCATTTGAGGAGTTTAATTTGCATAACTGTTAGTATGGAATGTATATCGTTTGTGTTCCGGTCACTGTGAAATCGAAGCGATCTAAGCCCGCTCATGAAACTCTCGATATGAGATCCTTCACTACCAAGGGGACCTTATGGACCTGTAGCTTGAAGCTCTAACGGTACGTGAATAGATGACTAAACTCTTTAGCCATGAGATCCACCGTCCATTAACTGTCGGGCAATCCACTAAAGACCGACAAATACACTCTTCTAACTACATATATATTTCTATAACGACCCGAGTTCAGGAGGGGTACATGAATGAATCGATATCACATATGAATGAGAGAGATCCCGAGGACATGAAAGTATAGTTAAGAAAGGCTTAAGAGAATTGAAAGTTACTACCTATACCAATAAGGTGCACCTTCCTTTTCGGTGGCTCAATCATAAGAACTCAAAAGTTAAGCATGCTTAGCATGAAGCAATCCTAGTTGGGTGACCTCTTGGAAATTTAAAAAAGCATTCAAGGCAAAGGAAGATGACATAACCAGGTCATAGGGGAATGCCAGAGCCATTAGGGGCCGAAACACAATCAAGTGGAATCGTGAATGATAATGCAATGTAAAAGAAAGAAGTAAAGCTACATGGTTTAATCTTTTGTCCCCTTTGGCTTGTTTTTATGCTTGTTGTTGCCAACTCGATGGAGAGGTTGAAGGAAAAGTCTCTCTCGAGCTTCTCTTCAGCAGTTTCCCATTACCAACGATGGAGAATGACTATCATCCCTTCTATTTCTTGCTTTGTAGACGACATAGGTGAAAAATGACTAACTCTCTAATTAACTAATTAGTAACTTGCTAACTTTCTCATTTGCAGGCAACTCTTCCTTATATAGACAACTTGCTCAGCCACTTGGTGATATGATTGCATTAAATTCCACACCATGAGATAGTCGCTTGCCATTCCACACCATGGGACTTGAGATTAAAACATAAGCGCTCGAGCTATATTTAGTAAGTGTTGGTGTTTCCTTTATACAACATAATTTTGTTGAAGGGTGACCACACAAGAAAATTTATGTAATGTACCAGTAGGGATCGATATTCTCAATCTTCCTTCTTTGCAAGTCTAAGTGGAGATCAATATTCTCAATTGATGACAATACTGCAATCTCATATTTATAATGCACAAATTGATTTTACAAACTAATTGCATCTTAATTTTCGAACATAATACACAATTATTATTTTCATCATTTTTAGAGATGTTATGTTTTTTGAGACCTTATTTCCTTCCTATTCAAACACACAAAAGTCTATATCCTTAACCCCTGGTTTTCTAAGTTAGTTTGTTTTGCCCTAACCACTTGTTGATATTGGTGAAGTATTTATTCGAACTCCTACCATTGCTACAAAAAATATTAGTATTGGTGTTACTCCATCTACTGATACAATACAACCTATTGAAATAGGACAACATGCTGATATGGATTATATTGAACAAACAAATGATGATATTATTGAGGTTGAACAACCTAGTCATGCTGTCATTGAACCCATTTTGAGGAGATCAAATAGACATCGTGGACCTTCAAAGATTTCTATTGTAATCTGTCAACCATAATCCAACTATTAGTTCTGGAAAATTTGCACAACAGAAATATATTTCTTACAAGGCTTACTCACCTCTATATAAACATTTCTGCTAAATGTTTCTATCGTATATGAGCTATCCTTTTATCATTAAGCCATAACATTTCCTAAACGGAGAGAAGCAATGAAAGATGAATTAACAACTATGGATCGCACTAAAACCTGGACTATTATTTATGTTTCTAATACACAACATTTCATTGGTTTAAAGTGGGTCTATAAAGTTAAATATACTCCAAAAGACAAAGTTGATCGTTATAAGGCTCGTTTAGTAGACAAGGGTTACAATTAACTTGAAGGCATCGATTTTTTTTGTACCTTTTCTCCCATAGCAAAGCTTGTGATGGTAAAAGTCCTTCTAACTTTAGCCACTTCTCATAATTGGCCACTTTATCAAATGGATGTAAACAATGCTTTTTTGAGTGAAGAATTAATTTCAGAATTCTTTATGACTATACCATTGGGGTATAAAACAAATGTTGTTCCTAATAAGGGGGAGAAATTAGTACATTGTTTGCATAAATCAATTTATGGGGGCAGAGCTTTTTTTGGTTTTTTCATGTTGTCAAAAAGTAGAAAATCGAATTTGTTTCTTCGTCTTTACAAACAAAAAATCTCTTTTTTATTTTCCAAAGACCAAAGAAAAACAAGGACTAATTTGCAATATAATGATAAATAAATATTTATAAAGACATCTCCTTCACACTTCAATACCAAAATTTTCTTTCATATCTTCTACAACAACCTAAAGGCTTATCGATAATAGTTTGTGAAATTTTCAGCTGTTTTGTTTCAACATGATTTTATTCAGTCTAATTTGACTATTCGTTATTCACACGTGGAACTAGATATTCTTTTGTTGCATTATTGGTCTATGTGGATGATATCTTAATAATAGAGACTTCTGCTTCAGAAATTGACAAAGTGAAAACAAATACTAAAATCCAATTTCTTGCTTGAGGATTTGGGTCAGGCCAAATGCTTCATTGGCTTAGAGATTTCTCGATCCAAACAAGGATTATATCTTACACAAAGAAAATATTGTTTACGAATATTGGAAGATACAAATTTCCTTGATGCCAAACCAACTCGTTTGCTTATGGATCCTAATCTTCGCGTCTTAAAGGATAGTGATACAACATTACCATTAGAAGAAGCAACATGTTATCGAAAACTGATTTGACGGTTACTATATCTTCAGATTTCTTGACCTGACATCTCTTTTTTAGTTCATTGCCCAAGTCAATTTTTGCAGAAGCCTACTTCTCAGCATTTGAATGCAACCTATTAGCTCATTCATTACTTGAATAAATCCTCAGGATAAGGGGTGTTGTTAACACCCACTGCTAATTTTCAGCTCCAATCATTTGTGGATGCTGATTGGGGTGCTTGTGTTGATACTAGGAAATTAGTAACATGATTTTTTGTATTCTTAAGAAATTCCTTAATCTCTTGAAAATCAAAGAAACAAGCAACTGTCTCATAATCATCAGTTGAAGCTGAATATCGGGCTTTAGTAGTTGTGACTAGTGAACTAGTTTGGATCAATCAACTTCTTGGAGATTTTCCATCTTGATCGTATTCTTTCAACTCTTATCTACTGTGATAACAAACCTTCCATTTTAATTGCCTCCAATCCAACTTTTCACGAGCGTACTAAACACATCGAAATTGACTGTCATTTCGCTCGAGAGAAGCTTGTTGCTGGATTTCTTTAGTTGTTCCCTATTCGGTCTAATTTGCAACTAGCTGATATTTTTACCAAAACATTACCTTCTTTCTCATTTTATTCCTTTTTAGGCAAGTTGAGTATTCTTGACATTCATACTCCAACTTGAGAGGGAGTATTAAGATGTAATTAGTTTATAAAATCAATTGGTTAGCTATTTTTTTCTTATTTTGTTACAAGACGTTATTTTTTGCCTATTTATTAGAGGATGTACATTATGTATTCTATGTGAGTTTTATATGAAATGATAGAACTTCTCATATCCCTCTACACGTATTACCATCCACTAATTCGACAATAACTAAACCTTCGTTAACAATGAGATCACAAATTATATAAATTATAAAGCCAAAAAAAAAAAAAAAATCAAAGTATCGCCAAAATATCAGTGATATCTTTAAAATATCGATGATATCGACGATATTTCAACAATATTTTGACGATATTTCGTAAAAAAGATGTTACATACTGATGTCTCTATCAATACCTCGATTTAGCAATATTTTGACGAAATTTGTGATTTTTCATTCTTGCGTATGACAGGGTATATGTCATAAAATATTGTAGTATACATAAATTAACCTTATTCATTGATCATTTATACCAAAATATATTATATAAATCCTCTTCTATATCCCAATATATTTCATATAAAGCAGTGAGAAATCCAACACATTCATTAAGACATAGATACTTGATAAACCTCCAAACAATATCATATGATAGGATATGTACCATAAAACCTAAAGCCTAAATCCCAAACCATCTTAATACCCCAATATATATTACAGTATATATGATAAAAATATATGAAATTATGAAAAATTCTAATAAGCACACTTCGACATGGATAATCAGTTAACCATAAAACTCATTCTTTGAAGGATAAAAAAAAAAATCCAACCGTATGTAACATATCTTGATTTTTAGAAAAAATTGAGAGAGAAAAATCCCAATTGTATGTTTAAAATTGTAGAAGTTATAAAAACAAGAAGAAAATCGGTTTCGCTAGGTTCAAAATCGCTAGAAAGTTGTCCGAATCGTTGAAATCATTTGGTCACCATCGAAATGGAATTCACAGTTGAAATGGAAGGAGATCGAAATTGCAAGTTGGAAAGTCACTGAAATCGGCTCCCAGTAGTGAAGAACAACAAGCTCAAATATGTGATAATAACATAAACGAAGGGTTTAGACCTCCAAACTGGACGATGCAAACGAAGTAGATCCAAGGCTGACGATCTGAACAAGAACCATGACGGAGGTTGGGTCTTGGCAGGACACATCGTCGACGATGCAATGATGAAAGATTTGGGAAGTTTGATTGGCAAAAAATTAAAGAACTAAGAGAGAAGGTGTGACTGGAATGATCTAAGAGAAAGAATTTTGAGAGAGAAATCGAAGAAGATGAAAAGTCGTGGGTATTTAGAAAATCTCATTGTTTAATATTTTTCTTAAAAAACGTGCCTCTTTTAAAATTCATTTATCTTTCCTATTTTAAAAAGCATGTAACTAATTGATGGTTAGGGACTAAATGGTAATTGAGTTTTTTTTTTTTTGTAATTTTAAAGTCAACATAGACATTTTTATAACTAGTAAAAAAGTTGAACATAATTGAAATGTAGAATCTTTATTAAAGCGTGGGGTTTTGTTATCCCTCACATTAGACATTTCCTGAGTTAAAATGCTCAATTAGGGCCAAGAATGATTTGGGCCGAGCCATTGATTTGAAAGGCCCAATCCACAAATTTGGTATAGGCCCAAAATAAACGGAATAAAGCCCAACAATTCGAATATACCCCACACAGATTCCTCTCAAGCACAAAATTATCTTCGGGAAGAAATCGAAACCCAAATCATCTCCACTGAGCGCCACCGGTTGGGACCGGCATTATAAAAGCCCTAACGAGCGCGTTGGCAGGATCCTCTCTCTCGTGCTGCGAGATTTCCTCTCTTTGTTGTCTTCCCCTTTTCCGTTCGACTTCAGATAATTTTAACTTCAGGTTAGGGCTTCTTCTTCCCGCTCTCTACACTTTTCGCTACTTAATTTGATTTCCACCGGTATGTGTTTGTCGCGATTGTTTTTGCACCTTTTGGGTTTATCGTTTTTGGGATGGTCAATCAGTTTTTGAATCTGGGTACTTCGAAGAATGTTTATGTGTGGGGTAAACTAGCTTGGGTTCATGGGATTGAAGCAACTTTAGCCATTGACTTCTATTAGTTCTAATTTTTTTTGGAAGATGGTTGTTCTAATGTTGTAAAATGTGCTGGTGCTGGTGGTGGGGATTGCTTTTTCAAGCTTTCGCCTCTTCCTACCTCTTTATTACTATGATGAACATAAATTGAGAAATCTAATGGTGAGTTCTATTCATCCTCGTGTCAAATCCTGCAGTTGTCATATTAGATGGGCTTTTAGCCTTGTAGGGAGGGGATTTGGCATAATTGTTTTACTTCTTATTTAGTGATTTAAGGATACTTTTATTTTTACTTTACTAAATCTCCCTCGCTTTGGTTTTGGTTGGGTTTATCTGTTCTGTGGTTTGCGAATTGTTTGCTTTCATCCATTTGTTCTGTTCGTTTTTGGGTGTAATGTTAGGATAACCATTTGGGTTTCGCAGATATAATTCCTATTTGTGAAAGGTTTTGGTATGAAAATGGAAAACACAAGTCTCTAATTGAGTTAACAAGAAGGCTTATTATCGTATTTTTCTTAAATTTTATGACAAACACATTTGAGTAGAATATCAGTTGGAGGTAAGAAATCAGATGTATTGAAGGCCCTCCAGCTTGATGATGGCATGGTTTTGTTTTGTTGTATCAAAGATGATTGTTTTTCACTGCCCCTCGCTCCCTCTTTTGTTGGGTTCTCCTGTTTTGTATTGTGTGCGTGTGTGTGTATATATATATATCATTTTTCTCAATTAAAGCCAGGCCTTTCATAAGTTTGGTGGTTTATACATATAGTGAACAGCACCTTCGCTGACTTTTGGATGTATGCTCCAGGTAGGGTGTTGTAATAACCTGACAACTTGAAGAAACTGAACAACCCAGCCCAAACTGTAGGGGATGGGTTGGATTACTTTTTTGCATAACTGAAATAGTTGTAATTGAAAATCTTGAAAAGTTTACTTTCTCAAACTTAGTGACTACTGTATCTAATTAACCATGGTGGAACCATGAAGTAAATGAACTTTTTACTAAAAAAATTGTAGTAAACTAACTGGCAGCTGTTCAACCGTTACTTTGGAGTGAAAATGCATAGGAATCCTCTTGGACTGAGATAAGACTATATAATAATATTTGAGCAACTTTCTGCAAGCACCAACTGCTCTCATTGCTCACGACGGATTCTCCAAATGGCTGCCAATGCAAATATTTGTGTTCTATGGATTATTGTTGTTTTCATCTAATAAACAAACACAGCAAAAGTATACAATTCTAAATAAAAAACATGGATGTCGAGATAAAAATGTGTTTTTATTGGTGAGAAATTGAGCTTTCATTTAGAGAAAGTGAAAGAATACAAGAAGGATATACAAAAGGACAGCTAACAAGAGTAGTTAGATCTAACTATACAAAACTGGCTTCCAGTTCATTGAGATAGAAATGTAGTAGGAAAAGTCTTCAAATAGCCAAAATGTAGTAATCCATCCAACTCTTCAAGTCTTTTATCTAGCTGATCCTCTAAACATATTTTCTTGACATTTATATAATTGGAAGAATGTTGAAATTTGAACTAAAGTTTGTCTCCTCTTCTTCAACTCAAAGGTTACCCCAGTTTGGATTTTTTTTTCTGTTTAATGATTCATTCATCCTTCCCTCTTGAATTTCTCTCTCGTGAAAAGACAATCACAGCCCAGAAAGCTTCCGTCACATATCCTATATCCATAACAATATCCATAGAGCTTGTTGAACAAATGAAATTTTGATTGTTGAACTGGTTTGTGATGGAACCCAAATATATTGAGATATAATCAGACCAAACTACATAATAAACCAATTTGGACCCTTCCAATCATGAGACATGCCTATCTTCCTTCTTCCCCTTCTCTCTATTTATAACCAAATTCCCTAACAACTCCCCTAACTATTACTAATATATCCTTAATATCCCTTCTAACACCCTAATACCATTCTTATCAATTTGGTCGCTGGACTGTGGTTGAAAGATTCAGTGGCAAAGGCATACAAGTTGAGAGCTTGTCCTTGGGATTGAGTCACCTGACGAGGAAAATTTGTGATGACATAGGTTGATGAAATTGGACATGAGAATATTGGAGAGGAAGTAGAATGCTTTTTCTGATTTTAAATTTTCATTGCTGCTCGGAGTATGTGGATCCTAATAGTTAAAACAAGAAAGTGAATGAAGGCTTTCCTGGCTTCTGACTTTGGGAGGATGTGCCTCTCTTTTTGCCAGTTGGCACCGCTTGAAATGCCAATTGAATGTCACTTGTGGAAACGAGACAAATGTTCTTTTGTGGGCACCTTTTGTTGTTGGTTCCTTCTTTAGATTCTTTTTGCATGCACAGATCATGTTGGGTTCTCATATGCTATCAGATGAGAGTGACTGTATTTTTTGTTTTTCTTCACCAAACTATTCTTCAGGCTTGCTGTTAAAAGTATCAGAAAACGAAGTTATATATTTTTACTTTCTAAATTTGTAATGTAGTTGTATATTCTCATCCCCGTAGGTAGATGTCTAGTTGATGACACATAAATGGAGATAAAGACTTGCGGGAAGCCAATTGATTCTTTGCTGGAGAAGGTTCTATGTATGAATATTCTGTCTTCTGATTACTTTAAGGAGCTTTATCGTTTGAAGACATACCATGAAGTGGTTGATGAGATTTATAACCAAGTTGATCACGTGGAGCCATGGATGACTGGTAACTGCCGTGGTCCTTCAACAGCATTCTGCCTTCTGTACAAGTTTTTCACCATGAAACTTACTGTTAAGCAAATGCATGGGCTTTTAAAGCACGAAGATTCTCCTTACATCAGAGCGGTAGGTGGAAACCTTTTGACCTTTAGTAATCATGTTTATAGCAAAGATGTAATAATTGTTTCGTAGCATTTATGTCATGGTCCATTTATAGTCTTTATCCTTATTTTTTATTTTATTTTTTATTTTTGTTTTTTGTAAATATATAATGTGGTGCAAACCAATATGCATGTACTTTTACAATCTTCACTGTGCTCTGAGAAAATGTTAATATATTATATCTAGTTTGAAACTTGGATTACTAACGTACAAGTTGGATCAAATATAGCTGTTGTAAATGGTTTACAATGGTAATTAGGTAATGTCACTGTGTTGCTTTTCATGTTTGCTAATTGATTAATCAGTTTCTATCTATACTTCTAAATATCTAGTTCTCTCTCAACTCTAGGTTGTTCAATGAATAAACAGCTTGTTCTTGGAGGATCTTGGTCATTGTCACCTAGAACAACTACTAATCTAAACTAGTTTGCTGTTTGCGAATATGTTGGAGACTAGCTCTTTGTATATTGATGTGTTTGGGTTGCTCTCTTTCTAAGTCGTACTTTATTCTATCACTTCAATTAGTACTTTATGTTCTGATGATTCTGTTGTACTAGAATCATTGGTACCTGATATAAACCTTGCTCTTTATCCTCTCCCCAAACACAAGTGTGAGTCACTTTGTGAGCAGAAATTTGTTTTCTGCCATCGTCATCGATTCCCCAATTCCCTGCCAAGAAGATTACTAGAGAAGCTTTCCAGCTATCCCTATAAAACAATAAAACAGAATAATTGCAAGAAGACCCGAGCCAAAAAACTTGATCCTGAAGTATGAAGTAAATTACGTAAATAGTGTTTATGGAATAACTTGCTAGTAATCATAGTTAGCCCTAAGTTCGTGAAAGTGATTAAGGATCACTTTTTAGAAGAGGTCAAAAATCACCAATGAATATGTCTTGAGAGCTTTTGGTTATTATGAATTTTAGAATGGTATAATGGCATATACAATAAGTTATAAGCAGAATGTTCGATTAGTTTTAAATGTCCACTTGAACGATTTCAACTTTTACCATCAAAAGAAAAATTCTTCTTTTAGGTTTTTGATTGGCAGTCAGGTTCTCTTTCTCATTCAAATACGCCATTTTAGCAAGTCGTCAATTAGGAGCACAGGTCTCCTTTCTTTCTCTCTCTTAAATTTATTATTCTGAGTTGATAATGTTTGTGCTTTTATTTGGATTGAAATTTTTTAATGGACTTTATATTAGAATTCTTTTTGAGATCTTCTCTGACGTTCATCTTTTTCCCTTTTTGCTAGTTCCTACATTACTCTATTTCTTTAGTTTATAAAACTGTCTGATACATGCATATGCTTGGTAACGTTCTTGCCTTGCTCACCAGATGTTATGAACAAAGGATGAGCCTTGTCACTTTGGGTTGCTGTGCCCTTTCTCACACTATAAATTAATAGTGCCTTTGCTTTGCTTTGCAGTTATCTAAGGTTTGAGGTGACCTTTTTTTAATTATTATTATTATTATTTTTTTAAAGATGCTGAGATTATTTCAATCCCTTGGATTTATTTATCTGTAAATTGATATTCTTTGACGAGTGCTCAATGTTATCCATATGGATATTGCATCCTTTTGTTGTATACTTAATAAGGTTAGAATACATCAAAGGACTTAATATGGTTACTTATATTCTTGCATGCCCCTTTTTCTGTGTAATTTGTTTTAATATCTGATAATTATGATGCCCTTAGCTGTCCGATGTTTAAGAAGTTATGGTCTTAGCTGTGTTATAATACGTTGGGTTCTGCTACCTTTTGATGTTATTTCTTAAATTAATTTTTCCAGATTGGATTTCTATACTTGAGATATGTTGCAGATCCAAAGACTCTCTGGACTTGGTTTGAACCGTATGTTAAAGATGAAGAGGTATGTGATGCATATAGAAGCTTGATTATTATTATTGTTGAAATACATTGAATTAGCCCCAAGGGTATTTTTGTAATTTATACTATATTTGCTAAATTAGGGTTTCACCTCATCTTATTTATATCCGTGGTTGGGGTTTATTGTATGTATGACATTAAAATAATAAGGCCTTTTCTATCGTGGTTTTTCTTCCCTGAATTAGGGTTTTCCACGTAAACTCCTTGTGTCGTTTTTTCTTTTCTATTTCAATATGGTATCAGAGTAAGGTGATGAAACCCTAACCCCGATAGAAGAAACTTAGTCATCAAATTGGATAGGTGAAGGTACACTGGCAGACACGACTAATGTGGCTGTGATTCAAGCAGCAGTTGATCGGTATCTCCGAACCATCATCCTAGGCGGCACAGCCGAACAGCTCCAGCTGGTGCACCGAACAGCAGTTGGTGGACTCGCTCCAGCCGACGTGTCGATCAGTTCCCAGACGCAGTAGACGCAGTCGTTCCAGCCAAACATCATCGATGAGGGTCCCTCGACTTCGTATGCGATTGGTTCTTCCACTTCGCACACGCTTGGTCCTTCGACTTCGCACACGATCGGTCCTTCGACTTCGCATGGGATCGGATTTGCTCCAGGCGGCCGTGGGTTTGATCCAGCTACCGGGTCGGGTCAGATCGGTGTGTTTTCTTCAACCCATCAGCCGATCGTCGAGCCCTCGGTCCGTTACCCACCGTCGCAGCCGTCTGGGAGCAATGTCGATCACGGGCTGCCGTATTTTGCCGCCAGTGGACTTCCGGCAGTAGCCTCTTCACAGTACCATGGTGGACAACCTCTTCCTCATGTGTACCCAGTTCAACCTCAGTTTCGAATGGGTGATTCCGTTGAAGAAAATCCCATGACCTATTGACAGAAACATTCCAAATCTGAATCTCATGGGGAACTCCAACAACAATTGCTTAATCTCCAACAACAGATGGCCGCCCTTGGAGCCAGATTGAATGGCCATGATTCTTTCCCGATGTATTCAAAAAATCCGGTATCAATGTTTCCTACTCTTCCTACTACTAATCTTTTATCTGGGACTATAGGAAATTCTGTAGGAATGATCACGGGAGAGAAGCTGAATGGACAAAATTACTTTTCTTGGTCTCAAACAATTAAAATGGTTCTTGAGGGACGCCATAAGTTTGGATATTTGATTGGAGGGATACCACTCTGGATATGCCAATTGCTCTGAGAAAGGGAACCAGGTCATGTACAAAGTACCCTTGTTTTCTGACCTATGGTAACTTTATCTCCTGGTTTTAAGGCTTTCACTACTCAACTGGATGCTCTAGCAATACCTACCAGTGTACATGCGGCCATGGAAGTTCCCGAGTGGAAAGCGGCAGTAATGGAGGAAATGAGAGCTCTCGAGGCAAATAAGACTTGGGAGTTAGTAGCTCTCCCTAGAGGTCACAGAACAGTTGGTTACAAATGGGTGTTCACAGTGAAGTATAAGTCTGACGGAACGCTCGAGAGATATAAGGCTAGGTTAGTTGCTAAAGGGTTCACTTAGACGTATGGGATTGATTATTCAGAAACCTTTTCCCCAATGGCTAAGTTAAACACGATTCGTGTTCTTTTGTCTGTCATCGTAAATAAAGATTGGCCCCTACATCAACTAAATGTAAAAAATGCCTTCTTAAATGGTGAGTTAGAAGAGGAAGTTTACATGAGTCCACCTCCAGGTTTTGAAGCTAAGTTTGGGAATCATGTTTGCAAACTCAAGAAGTCCTTATATGGGTTGAAGCAATCCCCTAGGGCATGGTTTGACAGGTTCATCGTGTTTGTTAAGTCCTAAGGGTTTGTTCAGGGGCATTCTGATCATACCTTGTTTACCACAAAATCATCCTTAGGGAAGATTGCTGTGTTGGTGGTGTATGTTGATGACATCATCTTATCAGGAGATGACACAACAGAAATTGCTAAGTTGAAACAGAGGATGGCAGGTGAATTTGAAATCAAGGATTTTGGTAGTTTGAGGTATTTTCTCGGGATGGAAGTGGCAAGATCAACGGAAATACACTCTGGACTTGTTGAAGGAAACAGGAATGATTGGATGCAAACCCATTGACATTCCTATTGAGGTCAATAGCAAACTGAAAAGCATTTCGGAAGGAGTTCCTATGAATAAGGAGAGGTATCAACGCTTGGTAGGGAAACTGATTTACTTATCTCATACTAGGCCCGACATCTCCTATGTTGTGAGTGTGGTAAGTCAGTTCATGCAGAATCCATATGAGGAGCACATGGAAGCTGTGACTCGAATTTTGAGATACCTGAAGTCCACCCCTGGGAAGGGCTTAGTGTTCAGAAAACATGACACACGGAGCATCGAGGCGTATACTGACTCAGGTTGGGCCGGATCTGTGACTGATAGAAAGTCACCCTCAGGGTACTGTACCTTTGTGTGGGTAAATTTGGTAACTTGGCAGAGTAAAAAACAGGGTGTGGTGGCTAGAAGTAGTGCTGAGGCAGAGTATAGAGCTGTGAGTTTGGGAGAGAGTGAAGAAATTTGGTTGCAGAAATTTTTATCTGATCTTCACCAGAGTAGTTTGGGGCCCATGAGGTTGTATTGTGATAATAAGGCTGCCATCAGTATTGCGAATAATCCCGTGCAACATGATAGAACCAAACACGTGGAAATTGACAGGCAATTTATTAAAGAGAAGTTAGATTGCGGAGCTATCTGTATTCTCTATGTACCTTCGGTCCAACAAGTTGCAGATGTTCTTACGAAAGGGTTATCGAGACAGACGTTTGAAGCTTGTTTTAGCAAGTTGGGTCTTGTCGATATTTACGCCCCAACTTGAGGGGGTGTTGAGATACGTTGAATTAGCCCTAGGGACATTTTTGTAATTTATACTATATTTGCTAAATTAGGGTTTCACCTCATCTTATTTATATCTGAGGTTGGGGTCTATTGTATGTATGATATTAAAATAATAAGGCCTTTTCTATCGTGGTTTTTCTTCCTTGAATTAGGGTTTTCCACGTAAACTCCTTGTGTCGTTTCTTTCTTTTCTATTTCAATAATTACTACTATTATCACTATTATTATTTCCATTTTTGTGGATTGTTGTTAAAGCATTACGGTTAGGATGCTTGTGTTTGGCTTAAAATTTCCGTTAATGTGACTATAAGTTGCTTTCTGGTTTCTGCTACCCTTAATGTATCTATTTATATATTGATAATTGAGAAGCGCAGGCCTATTTTCAATATTGTTGAGATGTCATATATGCTTGTGAATATGAATTTGAACTTTGTGGCCGTTGATACTTTCTAATCAAGTAATTACTTTATGTCATGGGGTTTTATAGAAGGGACACCTTGTCCCTTTGTCTATTAGGCTGTTTTAGCTGAGTTGGTGCTGTTTGAGTGAAGTTTTAACTTAATTTACAAAAGAGGCACTAGTGTCCATGATGTAGCCTAGGAGATAAAAGGAGAGAAACTTCCCATGATAAAATCAAAATCTTTATTAGGAATATAAAATTGCCAATACAAGAAGACAATCTCTCTATTTATAGAGAATTGGAAAGCAAACTAATCCTAATACTAGTTAATTAAAGAAACTAATCCTAATCTTAATTAGTCAAAGAAACTAATCCTAATCTTAATTAGTCAAAGAAACTAATCCTAATCCTAATCCTAATAAACCAAGGAAACTAATCCCAATTCTAATCAATCATGGAAACTAATCCCAATCCTAATCAATTAAGGATTTGACCATAATATCCTAACATATCCTATTCCTACTACATTATTCTATCCCTAAAAAAAAAACTCGTTCTCGAGTTTTAAAACGAAAATGAAAATAAAAAAAAAGTAAGCCACTCGAAGGACACATCTTTGAACATCGGGCATGAATAACAACAAATTTTCACGAGCCACATCAATATATCGAATATTTGATTCTTGAAAGGGAAATTTTTTTCTATCAATACTATCATCAATGAACCCAAGAATTAAGTTGTTCAAAAAACCGATTGTTGCTAAAATATATGCAGCAGACTCCTTAAGGAAGGTTGGAAAAAGATTTTTAATTTTCTTCGAATTAGGTTGCCCATGTGTATCTTTTTCTTCTACACTTAAATAATTCACATCCTCCCAGTATTTCCTTTGATATAACCTTGATCGTGGTTGAACTTGAACAATTCTTGGTAAATCTTGGACATTTTTTGCATACCATAGGTGGTGTTGATTCTCTTGTTGTCTTTCTTGTGGTCATGACTAATTTCTGCTCCATTCTCTTGTGGTGGAGGTAATTGTGGTTGGTTGTGAGGCTCGTTTAATTGATTTGACCAAATGGACACATTCTTTGCAATGGCTTCATCTTCTTCAACACCTTCTTCGTTGATTTCATCGATTAATAGTTCCTTATCATCTGGTTCAAATCAAGTAACCTCTGTTTTAGTCCCATCGTTTTTTCCTTCTTCCAATGCAAGCTCCTCTTTGATCTTTCTACCTTTCTTATTTAACTCATGTTCAATTGATTTTTTCTGTTCTTCTACTTCATTCATTTTTTGCGCAATTTCACAACCCATTTGGATGAGTTCTTGATCTTCTTGAGTGACTAAATGTGATTCTTGATGGTTTCTTGAAAAATCTTCAAGATTATGTCTGTCTTGATTTTTTTTCCCAAAAGAACTCGAATTTCATTCATTCTCTTTCGAAAATCCTCTTGATAGATGTTTTTATTTGTATATATTTGTTTTCGAAAGTCCTCTGGGATGGTGGACCTCACTTTGTTAGGTGGGAGGCATTTTGAAGGCAGTGGAGCTGGGAGGTTTAGGCATTAGAATTACGTAATGAGGCTCTGTATTGATGATTGAGGGTTTCTTTTGCAGATTGCTTTTCCACATTCTTTGCTCCATTTGAAGTTCTTTGCTTAGCAAGTTTTGCATGACCTGGATTGTTAAGATATCCATTAAAGTTTCAAGTTCTTTGCTTGGCAAGTTTTGAATGGGAGAGTGAACATCCAAGACTATCTCAAGAGACCTTTACTTTTTGATGCACCCGCAATGCTCGTTCTCTATAGGCGGTAGAGGAGGATCTTGAACATCTTTTGTTAGATTGCTAGTTTGCTTATTCCCTTTGGAGTCTATGCTTGAAGTCGTTTGAGATTGGTTTGGCTCTTGGCAAAAATGGCAACTTTGTGATTTAGGAGACTACAGCCAGTTTTTTTAAAGCTCAAGATGCAATAGTCTTTTGGTGCAAAAAAAGCGCAAGATGCAAAGAAAGCGGTTTTTTTTTTTTTGATGAGGCATAGTATATGTAAATGTACTACTTAGAGACAAGAAAGCATAGTTGAAGTGGAAATATGAAAAGGAAAAATCCTAAACACTAGGAATTTTGCATTTAGACTGAGTAAATTTGATTTTCTTTAGTTAATAAAGAACGAGAAATCCTAATTATGACTATTTTCTTAAAGTAATTAGAAAGCCCCAAGGGCTAGGGCTTTGAGCCTTGGGGCTTCACAAAAGGCACATGCCTAATGCATGCTTTATTTTGTGAGGCTCGCCTTTTCAAGTTGAGGTGCTAGTCGTGAGCCTAGTGCCTAGGTGCACGCACGTGCCTTGAAGGGCTTTTTAAAACAATGAGTGTAGCATTATATGTCAAGGATGTTTTTGTTTTTGTTATTTTTTGGTGGAATTTGGCTAGCAAGGAATAGTAGGATTTACTGAAGGGTGAATAGATCTCAGGAGGAGGTTGCTAGGTTTAATGGTTTTTTATGGGTGTTTGTTATGTTAGCTTTTGTAATTACTAGCTTGGTGTTATTCTTTTGTATTGGAGTCTCTTCTTGTATTTAATGTTAGGACCTGTTTTATGGTTTTCTTCCCTTGTACTTCTTTCAATTTTATAGAATGAAAGTTTGGTTTCTTATAAAAAAGCTTGGGCAGTTTTTTCTAGGGGTGGTTTGGGGTAAGTGGGATTTGGAAGTGCCTATATTCTCTCACCTCGTTTTTGGCCATTCCATGAAACACCCTTTTCATCGTTCTGTAGCCTTGATAGTCTATCATCTCTTTTGACCAGTTGGAGAAATCTTTTCAAACTCCTTTGTCTGGGCATCCTGCCTTTTTTTAGTAAGTTTCACTTCAATGAAATTTGTTTCTTATAAAAAAAGGGAAGTATAGACCCATCTCATGTCTATGTTCACTTCTAACAATTTGGAGCTTTTCCTTGTAACTTCCATGCTCAAGCTTCTTTCAGATGGTTTCTGGTTCGTTCATTTGTTGTTTGTAGTCCTTTTCCCCTTTCAACAAATAACAGAAAATAAAATTCTTCCTTACAAATCTATGGCATTTTGCATTTTTCATTTCTAACGAATTTAATAAGAATCTAAAGCTACAAATGGCAGAAAAATAACTAAACAGACTTGACATGTTTCAGGAGTTTTCACCAGGATCCCATGGACGAATGACTACAATGGGTGTTTATGTGCGTGATTTGCTCCTTGGACAGGTCAGGTTATATACCAACATTACCCCCTTATATCATGTTTCTTGGTTATATCTTTCTTTTTCCATTTTAACTTGCGCCAAAAACATGATAAATTGTGTGTATATACAGTTGCTTTTGGCATTTCTCTAGTGTTTAACCATGGGAACGCTGAATTTTTCAGTTCATGGTTGGAAGATATTGTTAAGAGTTATATTTGAGTATAATAGAGTTAAAAGATTTTCACCCAGAAATGAGGAGATGCAAAAAAGTTCAGGAAAAGAACTACAGCATAATAGTAATCGCTTCCCTCCTGATTTAAGTTATTAGGTCCTTTTCATTTGCATTAAAACATCTCATATTTCGTTGGTTTATCATGGTGATTCAAAGCCATGTTCTCTGGCATGAGCTGGTGAAGTTGACTTCACAATGTGCCGTATGGTGTCTTGTCCACTTTAGTGTTGTCTTCACTCCTTGTTATTCGTCTTTTCTAATGTATCCAATATTTTCTCAACTTTTCTCATATAACCTTTTCTTGTAGTTGTATTTCACACTTATGCTCCTTACAGATTAGTGGTAGCCTTTCCTATGAAGTATGGTTGTGTTGGCTCTTACCTGAGATACCTTCGAGAGCTCTGCCCCTTCATGAACTTTCTTAATTGTGACGTGGAAAAGAAGTTTTGGGCTTAAGATTCTAACTACTTGTTTTTCTCACATTATTCCGAAGTCAAGATCATGAATGAAATGTTTTAAGGAATATTCTTGAAATATTTAAATCAATCATTGTTTGGATTCTGTTGTTGCTCTGTTGTAGTATATGGTGAAAAGAGATGAATGAAATAAAATATGAGACCAAGGTTTTGATTTTATCTCATTGTAATCTAACAGTGTGATTAATGACGTCACTAAATTGGATAATTGAGGAGATGAATGGAGACTAAGCTTTTAGGCCAGTAGTGATTTAACTCACGTGAACAGAGCCCTCAATACATTTTCTTTGTTCAGCCATAGCTGAACAACTATTCGAGAATGGGAGCAAACTGAAAAATTGTGTGTTTTAATGCTTAATCAGTAGAATGCTGATGTATATCTTGATATCTATATATGGGTTTGCATTAGGCCCACTGAGCGGAATGATTGTTAAGCTTTTATTTTATTTGTCTTTATAGCTTTTAAACGGCAAAAATTGTGTTTCATGTTATCTGGTAGTATTGGTGATTCTATTGTGCTGGATAACAAGCAGAAAGATCATTATTCCACATGTTTAAACTGGAACATATGAACATATATCTGCCTTTAAACATATTATTATTGTTATTTTTTGAATCCTCGAATTTGTAGCTAAACAGGTGCTCACATTTTGTTTTCCAATTGCAGTATTACTTCGATACTCTTTTCCCTCGTATTCCAGTTCCTGTCTTGCGGCAAGTTGTGGCTAATCTCGAAAAGTTGAAGCTTCCTAGCAAACATTCAGGTGTGACTGGGGAAACTCATCGAATAGGGTCTGAAGACACTGCACGGCGACCCCCTTCTGTTAAAGCTTCACTTTCTGTTTCCTTTGGACAACGAGCCCCACATCGTGCCTCAACTAGGGACTCATCTCCTGTTCGTCGTACGCTGCCACCATCAGCTAATGATAGAGATAACAGTGATGATCTACGAAGATCTCCAAGCAGTCGTCGTAGTCAAAGTCGTGAACATCCAGATAGTAGGGAGAGGAGCAGGGATAGAGATTATGACAGGGAGAGGAGCAGGGATAGAGATTACGACAGGGAGAGGAGCAGGGATAGAGATCACGACAGGGACAGGGACAGAGGAAGAGATAGGGACCGAGATCGAGAATATGATCGGGACAGAGAGAAGTATAGAGACCGGGAGAGGGACCGAGATAGAGAGAGAGAGAGAGCTAGGGATAGGGAAAGGGACAGAGAGCGGGACAGAGAACGAAGTTATGATTATGATCGAAGGACTCATTATAACGATAGAGAGAGTAGAAGGGACTTTGAAAGGAGTAGTCGTGATGGTGGCTCTAGGCATTATCGAAGGAGTCGTAGCCGAAGTAGGAGCCGGAGCAGAAGTCGAAGTCTACAAACGGGGAATGCCCATCACGAGCGAGAGCCGAGCCCTGCAAGGGGTGGAACTACAGAGAAGACGTCTAGCATATCGAGCAATCTGGCAAAACTAAAAGATATCTATGGTGACGTGAGCGAGCAGAAAGGGGATTCGAGCAAAGAAAGAGTTAATAGAAGGGATAGTAGTGGTGAAGAAGTGATTAGACTGGGTGGTTACTGGAAATAGTGAATGGTGATGCTCTATCTAATACAAGAACTCCATTGTATTCAATACACCATGTTATCTTCACTTAGAAAACAGAATTTAGTCTCTATTGGAAAAGGGAAGAAAAATCAATGTATTTGCCACTTGGAATTTTATAGTATTCATCATCTCTCCCAATCAATCTATTTTATCAGTTGAATGCCTTGAAGACTTCAGGCAAAATGTAATACATGCAACCATGGTGGCTGTGTATGAGATTAAAATTTGACTTCATTACTGTTCTTCTATGTTGGGTGGACAAGAAATTCTATTCTTTCTGAAAAAACCACTCTTTCCTGTAAATTCTATTGCATTCTTGTTTGAAGTCGGTTGATAAAACGTTGTCACATTGAATTTCAACTTCTTGTGATAATCTGAAGGACTCCAAAGATTAAAAAAAAGCCACCTTTTCCCCTAAAATCTACTGCTTCTGAACTCTCCTCGCCTATTCTATACGCACTTTAAAAATGGTTTATTTTGATCTTTTTTACTTTCAAAATGAATATTTCGATACCTTTCATTTTATTCATTAGACATTTAAAACGTTTTTTTTTTTTGTTTTAGTTCATTTTAGTTTTTTCAAATTTTAAAAAGAAAATTCATAAAGGTCGAATTACAATTACATGGATGAAAATAGATAAAAAATAGTATTGCATATAGATCAAAAAGTAGTATATGAACTATTAATTTTCGATTTTGTATCAATTTTAGAGTTGAATTAAACATAAAATTAGAAGTATAAGCTTTGTCAAAATAGATACAAATTGAAAAGTATAGAATCTAAATAAAGGTGCATGAACTAAACAAATAATTTAACCTGAGAAAAAGATAGAAGAGAAGAAAAGAACAAACATTCTCTGGGTTGGGTGTGGAATACTTGTCGTTTAAAAGGAAGCTAGCACCTTCAAGAACCTTCTACCATTGTTATAAAATACAAACCCCATCTCCCAAAACAAACACTCAAAAAACAGAGAGAAAAACATATCATATCTGAAAAAAGATGGAGAATAATCAGAATCGCAGGATTGGAGTAGCCATGGATTACTCATCAACAAGCAAATCAGCCTTAAAATGGGCTGCTCATAACCTTCTTAGCCATGGAGATCACTTGATTTTGATCCATGTTGAGCCTCCTAATTCTGATACTCCCACAAAGCTCCTCTTCCAAGACACTGGCTCACGTACCCTCTTTCTCTTTTGTTTTTTCATTCAAATTTCCTTCATTTTTATTCTTGTTCTATAATGAACCATTTGTTCTTGTTTTTGTTTTTGTTTTTGTTTTTGTTTTTGTTTTTGTTTTTTTTCCAATTTTTAGCTTTGATTCCTCTTGAGGAATTTAGAGAGATTAAGTTGGAGAAGCAATATGGATTGAGTAATGATGCAGAGGTTCTTGATATTCTTGACAAATTAGCTACAAATAAAGGGGTATATCTCTCTGTTTTTTTCTCTGTTTTATTTTGTTTGATGAATGTTAGAGATTGAGACTGGTTTGTTTTGTTTTGAGAATGAAACAGGTAAAGGTGGTGGCTAAGGTTTATTGGGGTGATCCAAGGGAGAAGTTGTGTGAGGCTGTTGATGATCTTAATCTTCACTCACTTGTTCTTGGAAGCAGAGGTTTAGGCTCTATCAAAAGGTAATCCTTTTCTATTTTTCTATTTTTTTTCCCTTTTAAGAGTCTAACTCAGTAAAATAAAATAAAAGATCTGCCATGTGGCACCATGTGATTTGATGACAAAACTTTCAACCAATTTTTTTTTTTAATCTTTTTTAGAGGTGTTTTGATAGGACAAGTTGTGAACTTTACTCTAACTTATTGATTATCTCGGAGGTTTTTAAGCATATTAAATTAAAATAAAGTAATTTCTTGCTTATTGGTGGACAAGAAAGTAGCGTAATGATTAGGTGTAGCCACTTAACACATGACAAATTTTTATTGGACTACTGATTGGATAGATGAATTCAGCACCCAAATTTTTTCATAGGAAAGTGAGGAGGAAGAAGTTTTTTTTTTTGTTTTTTTTGTTTTTTAAGTATGTTCTTAAAAATGAAACTTCTTAAAAATGACACTTTTTAATGTTTGGATATTTAAATCTATACCAAACGTTAGAAATATATTACATAATTTGATTTTTTTTTTTTTAAAAAAAAAAAAATCTGTAACCTTTTGATTCTAGTTTGGCCTCATCTTTGTCTTAAAAAATTGAAAGATTAATTTTGCCTATTTTTCATGAAAATTTGTAACTCATACAACAACTTTTGATTTCAAGATAATGAAAAAAGAAAAATGAACTAATTTATTTATAAATATAGTAAATGTCACTATCTATTCGTGATAAATTGGGATAGATTTCTATCACTATCTATAGTATCAGTGATAGAAGTCTGTTGCGGTCTGTCACTGATAGACACTTGTTAAAATTGAAAATATTTTAAACAATTTTACCATTTAATATAATTACCCTTTAATATATAAAAAATAATTTAAATTACAAGAATTGAACCAACTCCCTTCAATTCAATGGCTTAATTATCAAACATTAATGCAGGGTTTTGCTTGGGAGTGTGAGCAACTATGTGGTGAAAAATGCTTCATGTCCAGTTACTGTGGTGAAAGGGAAGCCATTGACATTGCCAAACTCCAAATCTTAATTCTCAAATCCTCCATTTGCCCTCTTCTTCTTCTTCTTCTTCTTCCTCTTCTTCTTCATTTGTATATAATTTACTACACAAGGTAAAGCAATTATTGGGTGTCTTTTTGTTCAATATACAATGATTTGTGTTCTTTCAGCTTTTGTGGTGAATCAAATCAAATAAAATATGCTTTGTTTGTGACTTGTAATTAATGGTTCTCTTGCTTTCATAGCAAAATGGTTCACATACAAAATTTGAATAAATGAAAAAACGATTAAACGTAGATTTGAGAATACCATCAACTAATTTAGCATTTAAGTAATAGAAAGCGGATCTGGAATAACAAAAAGTGAAACCCAACATTTTTACAAAACGAAGACCCAAAACCTCTACACCAAGTGAGCGAGCAAGCTAAAACTTTACGGTATCATTAAATTGGGTATAATTCAGTAGATAAGACATCAATTATCATTTTAATCTTAATCTTTCATTTGAAAAGGAAAAAACTTTATATTATCCCATACTTGTACAATCTCATTCTCAACTTTCTCAAGTTTGGCTTATTTTTCTTCATTTTGTCCATACCTTGTCTAATCAATCTCCCTTACTAGCTTCTCATCCACCCTAGATTTGCTTTCTCTCTTATCTCTTTCCCTTGTCAATAAATGAATCCAATGATTGAGGCCAATTTTATGATGTTTTTATTTGGGTTGAAATGTAAATTTGTCAAGTTTACCATAACATCAACTTGAAGCTTTGAGTTGAGTTGCATTAGGATGAAAGTACTTTTGAAAAGTAGAGTCTAACTCAAACTAGCTACATTCAAGGAATTTAATCCTCAGAGAGAGGAACAACATTTTTTTTTTTTTTTTTTTTTTTAAGAGAGATAATCAAGTTTGTTAGAGATAGAAAAAAGAGACCTTTCCTTAGATGTATGGTGGAAAGAGAGTCATTTGTTCCCTAGGTGACAAAAAACTAAATTTTATTACTAGTATAAATATGAGGGTTTAATTTTTACCATTCAAATTTTGTTGATGTTGAAATAAATCAAAATAACTATTAAAAATCAAAAGACTATTGGAACACATGCCTGAGCAATTAGGCTGGTATTGTTCAAACTATAAGTTAAACCTCAAAAACAAGGATGACAAGTTTGCACTTGAATTAAAATAAGTGGAGATATTCTGAATAGAAACAACTTTAACCATGAAAAAATACACAAAAACTCCAGACAAACAATCTCATTCCCAAATACAATCTTCATCCATTCTCACTTAACACATACATATATAAATGATTGACTTACTCCTTTGCTTTCCAACTCTAACAAACTCCATTAGTCTTCTTCTTTTCCATCACAAACTTCCTCCAAGCAGTTGTGATCTCCCTCTGTGTCTCAAGTGCACTCTTCTTCGCCACCACGACGTCGTTCTTCTGCGTCTCTTCTCCAGCCACCGTTGTCTTGACATCGGCCCTCGACGGGAGGCTGTCGAGTTCGTGAAGTGTTTTCTCAATATCGGTCACAAGACGCTCAGCAAGCGTGCGAGAAAAGTCTTCTCGGATCACTACTCTGAGAACTGTTATGTGTTGTGCATCAGGAGGCATGGTGTAAGCTGGTACGATCCAGCCGAATCTCCTGAGCATTTCTGAGACTTCAAACTCATTATGGCGTGTGTTGTCTTTCAAGGAGAAGGCCACAAGTGGAACTCCCTTGTCCTTTGACACAATGTTGAATCGCCCTGTTTTTTCAAGTCCTTCCTTTAGAACTATCATGTTTTCTCTGCAGTTTTCCATCACGTTTTGGTATCCCTGGTCAATAAAAATGGTATCTACTTTGTTAGATTGAAGGCTGATGCTGTTTCTCTTGATGAAGTAAGTTGCTGTTTTCAAATCATCACATTGGTTTTAGTATCCTGTTTTGGTCTATAAATGTTTGACCCTTCTTAGCTTTCAAGTATATATGAATTAGGAACATGTTTGTATCCTGTTTTAGTATCCTGTTTTGGTCTATAAATGTTTATGACCCTTCTATCTAGCTTTCAAGTATTTATGAATTAGGAACATGTTTGTGTAAGGCCCCTAGTTAGGAAAATCTTAAGATTATTAGTATGGTTATTAGAAAGGACATATAGGTCCTTAGCTATATGTTTGTTAGGTCTTTTGGATCATAAATAGTAGGTGAGATTGAGGTTTGAGGGTATGAAAAATTTTATGGGATTTTTTTGTGAAATTTGGGAAACCATCCTCTCGAAAGGCTAGATTATCTTGTTACTTTTCTTATAATATTATAGCATTTTCCATATATTTTCATATATACATTCATATTTGAGTGTTATGAGTATTCTATGTATTCTTGAGTGTTTATTTATTTGATGGTATCCTAACAATTTGGTCCATTTGTCTTATCAATAAGTGTCTAAAGGGACATGTGATTAATATATGTATAGTAGGTTAAAACTCTCGTGTTACCAAATGACATTAGTCTTTTATGCTAAGATGATTGATGTAAAATTTAGAAGCTAAAATAGAATATTTTAGAAGTTGTGAGATATAACAAAGCATTAATAAGAATTCAAGAGCTAAACGGATAAATAAAATCGTGTATAGGAGAATCTCACCTCATAACCCAAGCGAATCAATTGGTAATACTGAGCAATGACTTGGCTAGATCCTGCAGTTGATAAAACACAAATTCAGCTTCAAAATCATCATTCAAAAGAAAATTAGGCTCTATTGAGCAGAAATTAGAGTATAAAATGTGTACCTTTGGAGAAATTGAGGGTGAAAGTGGGTTGGTCAGCTCCAAGATAGTTGATATGGAAGATAAGTTCTTCAGGCAAATCTTCTTTGTTCCTCCAGATAACCCAACCAATTCCAGCATAAACAAGCCCATACTTATGGCCACTTACATTAATACTCTTTACAAGGGGCAGCCTAAAGTCCCATTCTAGCTCAGGGTAAAGGAATGGGGCAATAAACCCTCCACTTGCAGCATCAACATGAATAGGAGTATCCCATCTGTTTAAAATAGCTCAATTTCAGATTTGATTTCATTTGATTATCCCATCAAAGAGAGAGAACAGAGACAGAGAGAAGAAATTTTACCCAGTTTCTTTGTTCTTCTCAATTAAGAGATCATTTAAGAGCTTTACATCTTCAAATTCTCCATTGAGAGTGGAACCCAAGATGGCTGCAACACAGATGGTGTTCTCATCCACCAACTCAACAGCTTTCTCTGGATCCATCACATAATAACCTTCCCTCAATTTCACTTCCTTCAGTTCTACCTCAAAGTACCGTGCAAATTTCTCCCAGCATACCTTCATATTTTTGTTTAGGGTAACAAAGTTAGGAAATCATTGCTGAAAATTATTCATGATACAAAGGGTGTATTGTTGGCATATAGGCTTTAGATGTTTAGAGACATCCTCTCTAAGATAGTGTTAAGTCCCATAATAAAAATTTAGGGCTTGTTTGGTTCTGTTTCTATTGCTTTTCAAATTAAAATGTGAAAATTTTACTTGAAAATTAGTTTTTGAAATTAAATACAAAAAAAAAAAAAAAAAAAAATCCATGTTATATTTATCCTTAGATCTTTATTATGCATTTTAGAAGTACAAACTCATAAAACAATACTGAATTTTAGAAAAAGATTAAAAATAGAAATAAGAAACAAAACCCGTTATCAGTACTTCTCTTTCCAAAAATCTGAAAACAAAAGACATAAACGTTTATCAGGCGAATCTGAATGACTTAAAACATACAACTTCTCAAGTTTGTCTTGGGTGGATGAAGTAATTTACAGAATTGAACCTTCTATAGCACGAAGTTATAAAAAATAAACAAGTGTCTAGCAACGTTACATTTTCAATTTTCAATTGAACTTTGGTTTGATAAGAAGGTATCTTCTTTATTAAGTTAAAAATTTAGGTCCGTTTGGTAACTATTTTATTTTTTGTTTTGTTTTCTAAAATTAAGTCTATGAATACTACTTCCATCTTCAAATTTATTCTTTTGTTATCTACTTTTCAATAATGGTTTTAACCAAGCCAAATTTTGATAACTAAAAAACGTAAGGTTCAAAAAGTTGTTTTTATTTTTGGAATTTGACTAAAAATTCAACCATTGTATTTAAGAAAGATACAAAATCATTATAAGAAATATGAATGAAATAGGCTTAATTTTCAAAAACAAAAATAAAAAACAAAATAGTTTTGGTTTTTAATAATACTGTTGCATGTTCAGATATAGCAGTCAATCTCAAAATATTAATAGATATAGCACAATACAAAAGATAATAATAAAATTTAGACTCTATCACTAGTAGATTATATCTCTAACAGAAGTTTATCAGTGATAGAGTCTTTTACTAATAGATTTTGTTATATTTGTAATTCTTTAAAATTATTGTTATATGTTTAATTATTAGTTTCAAAAGTGTTAATTAGTCTAAAACTAAAAACAAAATAATATCCAAAATGGGGAATCAATTAATATAATGAAATTGATGTTAATTAATTACATAGATTGAAATGAGAATATATATAGATATAGAAATGTGAAATGATATTACCTGGACATTAGCTCCAGTGACAATGTTGGGCTTGTCATAGGGCTTGCCTTCAGCCTTCCTTCTGTTCTGCCATTTTCTCTTGAAAGCCAAACCAGCCAACATTATGGCCTCCGACGATCCCACAGTTCCAACTCCCACTGCCGTCTCAGAATCACCCAATGGGGCATTGAACAAATGAGCTATCATATTCACACATCGGTTCTGCATATCCAATTCACAACCAACAAATAACTTTACATATTACTAATCTCACTCCAAAAAACTCCTCATGTTAATCCATAGAAATAAAGTTATCTATTTTTAAATTGTTTGGCTATGAATTATAAATTTAAAGAAGTCAAAAAGAGTATAGCTCAACTTGTATAGTGTTATATTATTAATTTTGAAAATCAAAGATTCAATTCCCTCACTCACATATTGTAAAGAAAGAAATTATAAATTTAAAAAAAAATTAAAATAAGTCATCGAACAAGAATAAAAAGTATAGGTGAAACCATAACTTTAATCTTTAGACTTTTAAATTTATGTCAAATAAGTTTTTCTACTTGAAAAATTGTTTAATAACTTTCAACCATTTATGTAATCACAACATATAAACTTCAAAACTTGTGTGATAAGTTCCTTTTGAGTGTATGTTTAATAAATGTTCAAGCTTAATTTTTTTTTATCTAATAAATTATTAATCGATTTTGATTTTTTTAATACTCACAAATTTATTTGATATAAATTTGAAAGTTTAATGTTTTATAAGATACGAAATTCAGTTTTATCTTTGATAATAAAAGGGTGGAATACAACAATGATCTATTAAATCCAAACCTGAAATGCTACGACTTTTATTTGACATTTTTAAAGTTAAAAAACCTTTAGTTTACTTTCATCAACTGAAATTATAATTGTCAATAGCATAGCTCAATTGACATATTAGTGCATTAGTAACTATGGAGTATGTGGTTTGAATCCTCTAACAATATAAATATTAATTAAAATGCACATCCAAATTTAGACAAATTTTTGTGGACTATATTATACTTAAATTTCCCAACAATACTAATAACACAATTGATGTTTTTACATGTCTTATGATTTTGATGTTGACATTCGATTTGAATCCGATATCTTCTTTATATGGTAAAAGAATCATAAAACATAAAAAATAAACAATAAAGTGCCACAAGTAAACATTTTAACTTAGATTAAAAAGTATAAATTATTTTTTATTCATTTCAATATAATTTTTTTTGTTTTTATATTATTTTGAAGAATCATTCATCTATATCCTCATTTTATCAATATTTCTATCCACAATCTCATAAAATAGAAATATCGCGGTTAGTTGATGGCTATAGAATTCGAGTAAAAAGGAAAATCAATAAGAGTTGCTTCCTTGAGTTCATTTATGAAAGTGGCATTGGTTTAGTTTGTTTATTGTTTTTTTAAATACTTCTGAAATATTATTTAAATTTTGGAAAGTAAACATAAAATTTTAAAAAGGACTCAAATTTTTTCTTCAAAAGTGATAATACCCAATAATGAAAATTTTATATTCGTTCCTTTATTGAAACAAATAAAGAAATATTGAAAAAGGAAGTAATCAATCACAAAAATAAATAAATCAAAATATTATTTGAGAACACAATTTTAAGTATTTAAAAATTCAATCTAAATAACTCGAACAGAAATTATTGAAAATTATGCATCATGTAGGCAACAACTAAATGCATGATTAGAAGTTTTTTTTTCTTCTTTTAAAAATATTATCCCTAAACTAAACTTTGTAATTGATTTAAGAAATTAAATACTCTTATTCTTTTAAAAATAAACATTTCAAAACTATCTTTAAAATATAATTTCGATAGAGTGTTAATAAAAAATTAAAATTTGAAATAGTATGACAGGGATTTAGAACAAAAATTAGAAAACCTGAACATATTTACATTGTTCTAGGTCATTGTCATATTCCGAATACTAATTTTTCATATAAAATTCGAACAAATTCAAATTTCAAAATCTCGTTTTGAAATATTTGTTGACGGACAACAACAATATTATAATTTTGTAAGAAATAAAAATATTTTTGAAATAAATGAAAAAGTTTCAAAGGAGTAAAATGGTTTTCCTTTTTAAAAGGGGTTATACATATAGAAAGGCTTTTCTATGAATGCGTTGTCCACATAGCCGTTGGCTTGGCCTTGAGAGCAGAAAACGAATGATTAAAGATGTCTTTTTTTTTTTTTTTTTCCACTTTTTCCTTTTTTGTGAAAAGGAAAATGTCAAAATTTTCCCATATAACAAATTAATATCTAACATTAATTTCTGCCTCACACCTAAACATTTCAGAAAGTAAACAAAAGTAAAACGATAATACTAAAGAAAAAAGAATGATGAAAAGGAAAAAGAAAAAGAAAAGCAAAATCAAAACTAGGGGTGGTCGGTGGTTGATGGCTCAGTCATGTAGGGTCAAAAGTTGGAAATGTTATGTAATCTTTCCTTTTTAAAGATTTATTTATTATTTTTTTAAAGATATTTTAAAGATGAAAAAAAAAACTTGCTTGCAGCCCACTTAATTAAAAGTTGGATTTTTTTTTTTAAAAAAATATTAATTAAATGTAAAATTTTCAAATTTTGAATTCTCAATATAATATTTTGAATGCAAGAAAAACAACGAAGGAGGTGAATAGGAGGACAAAATTGTAATTTTAGGTTCTGACAATAGCATAGGGAGTGGGGCATTTGTCGGGAAGAAAGAGGCTATTAATTCTGTGCCACTCACATTTCATAATACAGTGTGCATTCCCTAGTCCCTCGAATCTCGGCAATTATTGAGGAGGCAAAGACGGAGATTTAGTATGGATGGGTCCAATTTTGAGATCGAAATTTAGTTTCTCTTTCCTAAATATTTAATTTTGACTTTTTAATAACATCACTTACATGTGAAATACTCGTTTAGTCTCTAAAATGCATGAATACGTGCATGCATCGTATATTCTCGTTCATTCATCTCATTTCGAATACACTACTCTCGTTAATTGAACGTTTTAAATTTTACATTTCAGACTTACTCATTCCTCTCGATAAAACCTCTTTCTTCTTCTTCAATACAATATTTTTACCTCTCTCAGTACCATCGAAATCGAACGCCACAACTTGCATGTACCATCGAATGCCAACATTGGTATAAATTGTGGTTTACATTTTCCATTTCTTGCATGCGTTTCGATTTCTGTACAAATTTCTATGACGAGAGAAAGGCAGGAGAAGAAGAGGTGAAAAATGAGATTAACGAGAGAGGATTGAAAATTAAGATTTAAAATGTTCAATTTCTGACCGAAGATGAACGAGAGGAAGGCACGAGAAGAAGAAGTAAAAAAGAGAGGAGTGCACGAAAATTTGACGGTTTCTTCCAATGGGCATTCCAACGAGAGGAATGAGTTCGAACAAGATGAACGAGCGAGAAGATGCGATGTGTGTGCGACTTCGAACGTTTTGGAGACTAAACAGATATTTCACATGTGGCTGACATTATCAGAAGGCCAAAATTCGAGTATTTATGAAAGATGGACCAAATTTCGAATGAACATGCAAATTTAATCCACCCTTATAAAATTCCTAGCAAAAGACTCCAAAATCGTTGGAAACTAGATGGCTTTCGAAATCAAGATATTTATGTTTGCACTTGAGATGGCCCTCTTAAAGTCCGTTAATGTTGAAAAGTATACATTCCACTAAACAAAAGTCAAAATTCTACTGAAAATTATCCTTGATTTTTTCGTCAAACCCGGTTGGAAAATTATTCTTACCTTAAACTTTTCATTTCTTTTAATTAAACAACTAAATTTTTAAAAAATTTTCTTTTCAAATCTCACTTTGATTTTTTTAAAAAAATACTCTTACAAAAATAGACAAAAAAAAAAAAGGAAGACATGTTTTTATTTAATTTAAAAAAATTAAAATGAACGTGCTAGTTTTTTGCAATTTGTTTTTAGAAATGTCTTTGTTTTTCTATGAACAAATTGCAAAAACCATCACTTGAAATATGATAGTAGTTGCAATTGTACCATTGAACTTTCAATTGTAAAAATTTGGTCTCTAAACTTCTATTAATTTTAAAATAATTATAAAAATTGAACAAAAAAATGATAAAGATTGACTCTAAAACTTATGCAATTATCATAATTCATACCATTATGTAATTTTGAGGATCAAATTTTAATATTTGTATATGTTTGAGAACTTAAATTTTAAAATTAAAAAATTAAAAATATAATTATAACTATTCTATATTTTAAGAGTGGTTTTTGTAATTTATATATATTTTTAATTGCAAACTTTTGAATTACTTTTTCAAAACAAAATTAAAATGGGCCTAATATGTACTTTTTACTATGATTTTCAAAAGAATTTTTTATTGGAAACCGCGTCTTTCTTAGTTCAAAGAAACGTACTGACAAAGTCAATTGAGAAAGGTGGAGGCCCACACATTTACACTTGCCAACAAAGAAATTGTGACGGAACGAGACGTGTACTAAAAGCTTACACTCTACTTCTTCACTACAATAGTGCAACACTTTATTTTATTTTATTTATTTTTATTTTTATTTTTAGTATTCGTAAAAATTAGTTTTTGGCATTAAAATATTATTAGGAACAAAATTTGAAAGTACAGTACCTAAAATTGAGTAAATCTCTAAATATAGAGATCAAAATAATATTTTAATTATTTTTTTAGTTCAACAATATGAAAGATGGTAGATTCAAACTTTTTATTTCTTGGTTAAAGATGTATATTTTAACTATACTCATGATTCATAGAAAAAACTTTGAAATTTCTATCTGTTCTCTTCATAAATTTAAAAGAGTAGTTAAAACTTTTTCTTGATGACATGTTTCTTTTTAAATTTATGTTAACTCACTAAGTATCATATCAAGGTAAGTTTAGCATTAAGAAAGTTTAATAATCATGAGTGAAAACTATATATTAAAAAAGAAAAATTTTTACATATTGAAAAAATATCAAATTATTTTTAAAAAAATCTATTTACAGAAATATCAAAATAAGCATTGGTATGTCTATTAATGATATACTTCAATCAATTTCTATCACATAGACTTATATCCGCCTCTATCAAAAAAATTAAAATTTTTCTATTTTATATAAATAATTTTTCTTATTTTTTTTTCTTCTATTTTTGGAAATTCTCCCTAAAAAAAATGTTAGAAAACCTTTTAGTTGATCATAGAGATTAAAGAAAAAAAGACCTAAATATTAATGCCTATTATTTTTTATATATATATTTTAATTCCAATGCAATTTCATCTCTTAAATTGTTGAAGATTAAAAACATGGTTAGAATTTCGACACATAAATAACTAATCTAACTATTTAAATTTCGATAAATTTCTTATTTTATAAGAGCCAAACTATAGACTAAAAACATATTTTAACAAAAATAATATTTTTTTAGAAAATATACAAATAATATATATAATATTCGAAAATTTACTTGTACATTTTTTAGAGAATTTTATTTGTACATTTCTTATAGCTATTCTTTGCCCAGTACTAAGTGATTTTCATTTCTATATTGATTCAAGCAAATTGACTTTTTCTTAAGGAAGGAAATTGACTTTCATTTTTTTATTATTAGTATTAGTATTATTTGTATTTTTTAGATAAGACAGTTTGCAGGCTGCAGGATTTCTTTTCTGCCTTTATATTAATTAGTAACTAACCCTTCAGCGCAGCCAATAAATTCACATAAAAAAATATTTATCATTTTAAAATTTTAAAAATATGTAATACATGTATGTCCACATTCTCAGTGTGACAATCAATATTTTTCAAAGAAAAATTAATCTAAATCTAAATATTTCTTCCTTTTACTTCGTTATTTTTTCTCAAATAAATATGATTAATATTATTCAAATCCTCACTCTTACATATTAAATTAAAAGAAATATAGTAATTTTTAAAAAAAATAATTTGATTAAAATATTACCTATAAATTTATAGATTACATATGTATAAGAGACTAAAGGATATGTGGTTTGAATGTATTAATAAAGCAATTATATTTTTCTAATATTAATCATAAACAGAATTAAGCAATTTCAAAATTATATAAAAACCAAATCAACTGTTTTTTGTATTCACATTTGAAAGTATAAAATTGAACCATTACAGAGTGGCCAAGCCAATTAGATTAATTAATTATAAACCTGTTATTTTTGTTTTAGAAAAATTTAATTAGACATCCTTTTTTGACAAAAGAACAAGGTCATTTATAAAATTTCAACCATAATTTTTCTTTTTATAATTTTTTTTTTTATCTCGACCGTAGAATTCCGCCACGACCGAACGCTGCAATTGGCAATTCAGGAGAATTTCCAGAGGATAACAACCGTTCATGGAGAGAAACAATAGAACGAAAAATCGATCTTAATCTTTCGATTAAAGCTAATAGAGAGATTCAGAAACGTACCTGAAGCTCTGTAGTGACAGGATATTCATCCATATCAACGTAATTCTTGTTAATGGCGGCCATGATGAGTTTATCACACTCAGGCTCCATCCAAGTAGTGACGAAGGAGGCTAAATTCAACCTAGGGTTTCCATCGAGCATGAGTTCATCATTAATGATCTGAAACGCAGCCTCCTTCGGGATCGAATTTTCCGGCATTTTGAATCTACAACAAATTACAGGACATTAACGAAACGGATCCAGAAACAGAAGCAGAGGAAAAACACAAATCACAGATAGGAATTGGAGTAATTAAATTCGAGATCTAGAAACAAAAAGAAATGAACCGATCTGATCTGCGATCAATGAAATGAAATTACCTTGGGAGAGAGGTTCGCACATATCGAGAAGCGAAGGTGGAGTGGACGGAGACATCGGTCTGAGAAGCAGTCTTGGAGAGAACCATGGCGGATGGAGATCAAAGAAAGAGAGGAAGGAATTAGTTGCAGAGATGAGAAGAAGAACAATGGAGGTGAATGAAGAAGAAGGGGGAGGCTTAAATAGAATGATTTTTGGTCAGCTTTGGAAGGCCGATGACCTTACAAAATGGAAATTCCCTGTTACTTCCTGCAAGAGTGGCAGTTTCTGTGTGGTCCCCTTTTTTTTTTTTTTTTTTTTTTTTTTTTCCTCCTCCTCTTCCTCTCTCTTTTTATTCTTAAAATGATTTTTAGAAAATAGAATTGTAAATTACCACTTTCATCCCTCTATTTTCACCCATGTGTTTTATTTTCAATTTTATATAATAAGTTAATTTACGGCGATTTTCAAATAAAGGAAAATGAGTTAAATTTATTTATAAATATAATAAAATATCACTATATGTTAGTAACAGACGGCTCCATTATAGATCAGTAATAGACTGCGATAAATATCTATCACGGCCTATGTGCACGGCCTATTGACACCTATCAATGCCAATGATAGATGTCTATCACAGTCTATCTGTGATACACAATGACATTTTGCTATACTTGAAAATATTTTAGTAGTTTTACCATTTAAAATAATTATCTTTAATTTTGTTTTCTAATTGATTATTGATTTATTTAATATTTTTCAAAATTTTCAAACGCCTAACACAAATTTGAAAATTCAGGGTCTCGTTACATAGAAACTTTAGGGGGAAAAAAAATTACATTTTTGGTCCTTAAGTTCTAGTCACTCTATTTAGTTTCTAGATTTCAATTTGTTACATTTTTGAACTTAAGTTTTGAGTTTGATTTTTAACTTAGTATATAGGTTTCAAAATGCTACAATTTTTCTATTGAGATTTGAGTTTCGTTTCAATTTAGCCTCTAGATATTAAGTTTTACACTTTTAACCTTGATTTTCACTAAATACTCACTTAAGTTTTTGTTGTTAATATCTATTAATTAATTTAAAATAATTATGAAGTAAAATTTTAAAATTAATTTTAATAGAGATGAGAAAATAGTGAAATTTAGTTAATTATAATTATTTAAATTCTTTTTAATTAATCAATAAACACTAACATTAAAAATTAAAAGTGAGTATTTAATGAAAATTCGAGGTTAAGAGTGTTAATATTGAAACTAGGTATCAAATTAAAACAAATTCAAATCTCAAGGATAAAATTATAATATTTTGAAATTTAGGGACTAATTTAAAATCAAACCCAATACTTAAACTAAAAGAGTAATATTTTGATATCTAGGGATCAAATGAAAGCTAGATAAAAAACATATATAGAGACTGAAAATGTAACTTTTCATAAAATTTAATTTTATATCTATTTGATTATTTAAGCACTATTTGATAACTATTTTGTTTTTAGTTTTTATTTTTTGAAATTATGCTTGTTTTCTAATTACTTTTTTGTTTTTTTTTACCATGATTTTTTTTCCATCTTTTCGAGCTAATCATTTGAATCCTTAGCTAAATTCTATTGAAAAACATAAGTTTTTAAAAACTATTTTTCTTAATTTTCAAAGATTAGTTTGGTTTTTAAAGACATTTCGAACAGTAGATAATAAAACAAAGAAAACAATAGATAAAAGTAGCGTTGATAAACTTGATTTTCAAAAATCGAAAAATTATTAAAGTGCCCTTATTTTTTTTTTTAAAAAAAAACTATAAATGTGTGAAGAAACTAATAAATAACAAAATTTAATTTTCAGAGGTCTGTTGAACATTTCAAAAATTTAGGATGAAATAGATATAAATTTAAAAGTTTTAAGATAAAACTACAATTCAGGGAAAAGAAAAAACAAAAGACAGAGAAATAAAGGGGGTTATCTATTAGCAATACTACAAATATCTTCTCACATTAATTATGTATATTTGGAATATTCTTTTATATGATTAAACAACTTGTCAAAATTCTACTCTTATTAATGTCTGTTCTTTAATTTATCTAGATTTTTTTTCCCTCTTGATTTGTAGCATCAGCGACTTGGTCATTCTGCTAATTCATCTTTTTACTACGCTTGTGCTATTTAGCAAAAATCACGGGTTTCAATTTTTCAACTCATCTGTTGTTTTGAGCTCTTTACATGTAGTTTCTCCATTTATCTCGTCATACCATAGTACAACCCTTAAACCTTTTTTTTGCTTTAGGGATGTTCAAAAAATTCGATGATCCAAAAAAATCGATCAACTCAATCAAATCGTACAATTTAGTTGAGTTATCAACTCATTTGGGTTGGGTTGGGTTGAGTTGAGTTCAAATAAATGAAAATTTTATGGATGAGGTTGGTTCATGGGTTTACCTAATATAACCCAAATCAACCCGAATTGATTATTAACTTTAAAATATATATTTTTATTATTCATAACACAATTATTTATGCATATATATTGATTTTAATTTTATTTAATTCTAATATTTTTTAATAATTTAGTCTTCAACAACTCTCAAAATTAGTTTCTTTGCACTCTAGAAAGAAAATTTTCATTATATAAATTGAAATTGAGTTATTAATCTTAATTTAATATATGAAAATAATTAAATTATATTTTTACATATTTACGTTTTGCTTTTTTTAGAACAAAATTTTAAATAAATGATCCGATTAACCCGAACCAACCCAACCCAAATATTTCAAAGTTGAGTTGGGTTGGGTTGGGTTTATTTTTCAATAAGAGTTATTTAGGTTGAAAAAATTTACAACCGGAACAATTAGGTTGGTCTGAAAAGTCTTTCAACTCAATTCAACTCAACCCATGAACACCCTATTTTGCACTAATTGAACCCAAGACGTTATCTTATTTTAAATTCATGGTTAATTTAACCATTATTTAGTAATTATTTGATTTTTTATCTCTAGTTTTTTTTTTTTTTAAATTAAGCTATAAATGTCTATTTTACCTTTTACTTTCTAGCTTCTACCAATATTTTCAAAACTCAAGCAAAGTTTTGAAAACTAAAAGAAGTAGTTTTTAGAAACTTATTTTTGTTTTTAGAATTTGGCCAATAATTCAACTCTTTTATTCAGTAAAAATGAAAACTATTTCAAGAAAGTTAGAGGAAATAGACTTAATTTTAAAAAATTATAAAACTTAAAATCAACGCATTACCAAATGGGCTTTATTAAAAAGAAAAGAAAAAAAAATGATATTTGAACATTATATTAGGGGTCCATATCAAGGTAAGGAATGAGATTTCATATGGATTTAATGATATTGTATAACATTGAGGTTTAAGATAAAGTTAATTAATAATGCAGATATATGTCATTCTTGATCATGTTGCATTATCATTAATATGGAAATAACATTTTAATAATAAAATAAAATAAAATTTAAAACATTAAATCAATATTTGTAGCACGGTTAAATTACATAAATATTCCTAAATTTTATACTTTGTTCAAAAATATTTGAACTTTCAAAAGTTCAAGAAATAACCTTAATTTTTTGAAAAAATAAAAAATAATTCTTATCATTAGTTTTAGATGGAAACCGTTAGTATTTTATTTAAAAAATACCTCAAGCTTAAAAATATTCTTACTGTTAATATATGAATGCAAATAATTAATACTCGTTTAAAAAAATATTCTTAAACTTCTAAAAGGTATTAATATTCTTAGCCTTACAAAAAAAAAAAAAAAAGTTTAAAAATATTTCTATCATTAGTATAGTGATTGATTTGTTTGAAATTTTCTTGAGTTTGAAAAAAAAAGCAATTTTATAACAAATTAAATATATATCCTTTTCCCCATACAACTGCTCTCATTTTTCTCTCATTTGTCTAATTCTTACACCAATTTCCTCACAACAAAATACAAATCAAAACTTCAAGTTAAGGTATAAAATCCTACAAAATCTCACGAGATTTCAAAATCAAAATCTCCTCTTAAAACTTATCAAAATGGTAAATAACCAAATATAAAAACATATTTGACTATTAATGTAAACTTAACTACTAACGTACAACCTTGTTAAAACATATAAATCTTAAGGTCTTCATGGTGCTTCAATTATTCACTTTTTTTTTTGTTATAACCTATATACCTCTACTGAAGGAAAAAAATATTTTTTTTATGAGATAAACAAATGTCAAACAATTAACAAGAATGAGAGTAAAAAGAGAGAAATAACAAAGAGAATATAGAGAAATATTAAGTCATAGATTTCAGTAAGGGAGAAAGAGGAAATGAAAGAGGGTGACAATGCTTGTAAATCAACAGTAAAAGTATTTTTAACTTTTTTTTTTAAGATACGGATACTAATGTAACTTTTTAAAAGTTTAGAAATATATCTGCAATGAGTATTAAGATTTACTGTTTATATTCATATATTAACAATAAAGGTAGTTTTTAACTTTTCTGTAAGTTCAAAGGTATTTTTAAAACTTTTGAAAGTTTAAGGATATCTTTGAAACAAAACATTAATGGCTTCTATCCGAAACTAACTGTAAAGGGTATTTTTTTTTTTTTTTAAAGTTTAAGGGTATTTTTAAACTTTTGAAAGTTCAAGGATATTTTTGACATAAAGGATAAAGTTTAAAGACATTTTTTTTTTATTTATTTATAATTTAGCATTTGTAATCCAATCGTACTACACTTTTTTTTTTCTTTTAAATAATAGTAATACTATACATAATTAAGAATAAAGATAGATAATAATATCTTTTCACTATCTAAAATAAGCTTTTGAATCCTCAAACCTTATTGTGACACAGTTTTATGGTTACTTTACGAAGACAAAAACTTTTAATATTAATTTGTTTTAAGTTTTGAGTATATATTGACAATATATCTATCTATATATATATATATATCTATATCTATATATATATATATATATATATTTTGCACAAATTAAGTGAATAGACCAATTCAATGTTTAACTACCTTCACTTAGATTGTTGCATCCCATTAGCATCAATTGCATCTCTTTGACTAAAAAGATATTACAAACTATCGCACTCCATTAGTGAAGGGTAAATTGAAAATTTAATAAAAATATAAGGACATAACGAAGATGTAGAGATTGTTCCCGACAACCATTATATATATATAGGCACTTTTTTTCTAAAATGATGATGATAATAAAATCTATCTATTTCTTTTTTTTTTCCTTAAGTAGAAGAAAAATCGAGCCATTTCACTTTATGTACATATTGTATTAGAACCTAATAGAATAAAATAAGTTAAATGTCAATGCTCTTACATAACTAATGAAATAAAAATGAATTTAAATTGATAAAAATGTTTAAAAATAACCCAATGCATTAAATATTATGTAGCTTCATTATACAAAAGTTGACAAATTATGTTTTTCACGTTGTGAAACTTATTCAAACTTGGTGAGGAATCTTGTTTCATTGTTTAAGACAGAACGGTAGAGGGAAGTACAATGAAAGAAGAAAAATATAATATAAAAGAAGTAAACCAATTATCTTTTTCTAACCATTTCTTCACAAATATTGACCATAACATAGTCAAGTCATCACATTATCGATATTTCATTTCAATTCCCACTTCCATATTTGCTTTGAATTAGAAGACTAAAAAGAATTTAAATATCGATTTCAACGAACACGCTTCTGATGAACAAGATCTCATATAAAGTAAATATTGATTTCAACATACTTTGTATGAGAGTGGAGAGCTGGATTAGCACTTAAGTGTACAACACGCAAGTTGTCACACTGTAAAGGAAATTGATATAAACAAATATGTAACTCAGTGAACAGAGAATGTAACCATATTAATTCTAACGATACATGAGCTAGACTTTTGTACTCAGTTTCTATGCTAGATCTCGATATTACTGATTGTTCCTTTTGATGCCAACTGAATCAAATTTTCTTCAAAGAATATGCATATTTCTGAGGTTGATTTTTTGTCATTTGGGTTTGAAGCCCAATTTGCATCAACAAAACCATAAATATTTAAATCCTTTGGTTTCTTAAATAATAATCCATGATCAAGAGTTCTTGTTAAGTATCTTAGGATTCTTTTTATAGCTTGCCAATGGAATTTATTTGGAGAATGCATAAACTAACGGACTTTATTTACAATGTATGCAATTTCTGGTCTTGTGAGATTGACAAATTGTAGGGCTCCTACTATACTTCTGTATAGTCGATCATCATCACTTTTTTCTCCATGATATACAGATAAGATAGAGCCACTAACCATTGGAGTAGATATGGATTTGCATTCTGCATTTTTGCTTTATATAGTATGCCCAAAATTTCCACATACTTGACACTGAAGCTTGTCATTGTTGTTCCAAAATTTATTGTTCTGCTTGTTTCCTTGATTTTTGCCCTTTCTGTTTACATCATCATTATTCATTGAGGAAGAAGAGTTGGATGACTCTTTGGGTTGATTATGAGTTGTAAAGTTCACAGAAGAAACAGGCCATCAAAATTCACTAAGCTATGTCTTTCAATTCGGTTTTCTTGAGCAAGAAGTTGAAAGTAGACTTTTTGGAAAGATGGATACTCATCTTTATTAGTAATCATAGAAAATCTTGAGTCATATTCTGGTCTCAATCCGGCTAAAATATGCATAATATAGTCTTCATGAGAAATCTTTCTCCCAACAACATTTAAAGAATCGACTAAGTTATTGATTTTCTTGAAATATTCTTCAAATTTCATATTTTCTTTCTTCATTACTTCTAGTTTATCTTTAAGATCAAGAACTCGAGCTATATTGCGAGAAGAAAATCGTGCATTGAGAACTATCCATAACTCTTTTGATGTATCGCAATTGAGCATTTCAACAAGTAGGTCTTTCAATATGGCTCCAAGAAGCCATGAAGTGATTAAGCTATCTTGTTTAATCCAAAAGTCATACTTTGGATTAATGGTTCATGATGAAGATGATTTTGATTCATCACAGATGAATTTTAAAGGAATGTTGGTATCTGGATCGATGAACGTCTCAAGGTCAAAACTACGTAGGATAGTTGTAATCTATAGTTTCCATGAGAGAAAATTACCTTCATCTAATTTCACGGTATCAATTTTTCTTTCCAGATTTATCATTTTCGGAGGGACAAAGAAATTGTTGTTGTTGAGGATTGAGCCCTAGATGGAGAATCCATGTTTGAAGAGAAAAAAATTCATGGGTTGGGTTGTGGTGTTTTTTTTCCTCTCGAATTGATCAAGTTGGCAACCCAGATGACCCAAACATGGTCTCCAACCCAATCCATGTACCCCTTATTCATAACTCTCCAAATTTCACAATTTCAGCTTTGTCCCAAATATCTCCTTAAAAAAAGATGCACTTTTAGTTGGTTTTGTTTAAGTTGTATTTGGTTTGAATACGTTTTTTAAATATTTGTCACCTCAAAATCTGGGTTGGGTTAGGTTGGGTCGTGGGGTTATTATTATTATTATTTTCTTCTTAATTTAAAATACTTAAATTTATCTACAACACATAATAGCTAAAATATCATAAAACTAAATTCTTACGTACAAAATATCTATAGTATTTATTACACACCCATATTATAGATATTATAATATCTATTTCTTACATAAAAGAAATATATATACACATATATATAATTAATAATTCGGGTTGGATTGAATCAACCCAATTTTTTTAATTGGAACTCTAGACCCAACCTAACACAAGAAAAAAAAAAATCAACCTGGCTCAACCCAAAAACAAAACTAACACAACCCAATCTAATCCTTACAATTTGGATTGAATAGTCTGAATGATTCGAGTTGTCGAGTCATTTGAACACTCTAGTTATGAAGTCATGAAACTCATCGTATAAGAAGTTAATAGATAAGACGTAAAATTAATGATGTTTTAATTATAGGACTGACGTATTCCTTTGGTCAAACAAGACGTTCTACCTCCCATCTCCCCACTCCCATTCTTTGGATCAAACACTCATATTTAAGCATTAAAAAAAAGGGATGCTTCTTCATTTTTCCCCCCAACTCCCCACTATACTATTTGAGGAAATGCCATTATTTAATCAAAAGATCAATAATATAATATTTAGCACTTTACAATATTAAATAACTAGCATATACGCGGAAGAAGAAGTTTTTGCTGACAAATTCTTTATTATTTGTTTTTTCTTTCTAAAAAAAAAAGAAAAAGAAAACAGCTAGACATTGAGAAAAGTAATATATATTTTTTAAATAAATTTGAGCACGTCCAAAGCAAGACTCAAATAGTAATATTTAATAAGAAAAATAAAGTAGTAAAAAGGAAGATGAATTATTGTACATGGGGCAGGACATTTGCCCTGTCCAAATATTGAAAGCACCCACAATGCCATGTTCAGAACTATTCAACATTTTAAAATTTCATAATTTCTTTGAAAATATAACTAAATTAAATATGTAATAATTATTTAATTTTTCAAAATTACACTTATCAACCGTTGTTTTATCTGTGAATTTCTTCGTTTTGTTTATATTTTATTTTGAGGAGAGATTTTTAATATCCAAGCCAAACGTTGGAAAAAAAGAGAGTAGATTTTAGGAAATTTGTTTTTTAGGAAATATGAAAATTTAAATATTTATTACAAAATTAAAAGCTCAATGATCTATTATAACCTTTTTAAAATTTAAAGACATATTTAACATAAACCGAAAAAACGAAAGATTAAACTTGTAATTTAGCTTCGAAAATAGTTTTTAACCAAAGTCCAATTCAATTCATTAAGGCGTTAAGTTCACATTTTATAATATTAATCTTAATAAAGAAATAAATAAATAGTCAAGAAATATGTAATTGACCAAGTCAAACCATGCTTTATTATTATTATTATTATTATTATTATTTGGTTCTTTTTGAAGTGAGAATATAGTTGTAACTATCTTTTGATTTTGTCAAAAAAAAAAAAAAAAAAAAAAAAAAAAAAAACCCCTCTTTTGATTGTTATTAGCTTTTAACGTGAGTTATTTCCCTTTTTAAATCGGGATCAACAAATATTGTGGATTTGGGAGATTTTCTTGTGGTTCAATTATTTACGTTCCACAGATACTATTTATTTTTTATTTTTAGTTTTTTAAAAAGATTTTCTATACATATAACTTAATTAAATAGATTTAAGAGAAATTTTTATAAATAAAAAATCTTAAAAATATTTACATTTTATAGTAAAAAAATTTCAGAATTACTTTGTACTTTTGGAACTTTTTGTTATAAAATGTAAATATTTTTAAATATTTTTTATACTTAAAAAGACTCTAGATTTAATACAAAATTATCTTCAACTCCCTACCTTTTTTTTAATAAATAGCCAAATAAGATGAAATATTACACAAAAATCTAGCCTAAATGTCTATATCACTCTACATGAATTTTAGAATTTTAAAAAATACTAATAAGAAAAAACAAATATGGAAAAAAAATATATCATATTCACACGTATTAAATGGTTTTTCTTTTTTACCAAAATCGTTGTATTTTCAAAATCAAATCTTGGAAGAAATCCCCATCTCCCCATTTTCCAAATCCCCTAACCTGGACGAACTCCTCCTTGTGGATCTTGTCGAATCATCTGAAACAACCAATTCCATGACTTCCATTCAATTTGACCAACAACTCAAGCAGTTGTACAACATTTTCAGGTGTTTCAACATGAACTTTGACAACAACCTCATGCAACTTGAGCTCGATGCCCTCCTCTGCTTCCTCGACATCAAACCTTCCAGCGATCAACTTTAGTCTCTCCTCTCCAACATGGATTCCAACGAAAACAGATCCATTGAATCAAAGGGTTCCACTGTTCTTCCTTAATTGAATCAAATGGCAACATGATTCACTTAAAGTTGCATAAATTTTATAAATGTTCTTTTTGATAAGATACACATGAAGATGTCTCACTTTAAATTAATAAGTGATTTTAATTTAACTAGCAATAATTTGGTGGAGAAGACATGTTTGTCCTTCGATTGACACAGGGAAATGCTCATGTAGCAGCAAATCAAAGGACAATCCCTTGTGAACAAAGTTCATAATATACTCAGGAGTAAGACTACGTTGCCTAGGTCATCATATTGAAATAGAAACCCAACTAGTCAACGGAGTTACATCTAGTGGTTACTATTTCACAGTCTGGTCTTGTGCAAAATCATTGCCCAGGATACCCCACTCACGTGTCTCTTGGATCACTGCATTTGTATCAAATACAAAGTGGGTCGTATCTATAGTGTTATTAGGATAAGGTACCCAGCTTTACTCCTATACTATAAACCCTTTAGGTTGTATCATGTACATTGATCCCTATATGTCTCTATATACAGTTCAAGACTCATAAGACAGCCAAGGATGTTAGTTTATTGGATTTTAGGGTTAATAAGACAAAATTAAATAAAATATAAATAACACTTATTGAGAAAAATATTAATAACTATTTATTAATGATGGTCATTTAATTACATTAACTATCTACGAGTTTTATGGTATAAAACCCAATATAAGGATCTCCTCAGAAAGTGCCACAACATGGATATCCTAACTAGTTGCAAATTCAATTGTTCTACAATGGATTAGTTACGAACATCTTAGACGTTGCTGCTAGAGGATCTATTTTTGAAAAATTTGCTTCAAAAGCTTAAACTATTTTGGAAGACATAAGCACTACAAATTACAATTGGCCTAGTGAAAGAGCACCAACTACAAGAGCAGCAAGGTTATATGAAGATGAGGTAAAATCTATAAAGGCTCAATTGACTGCAATTACTAATACTCTGAATAAATTAATTGCAGGTAGCCAAACCTAAGTAAATCCCCTAACCATGGCAGCCGAAGTAGCTATGGCAACTAAAATTGCAACCTAGCAACCATGTGGGTAGTGTGAATTTGAAACAACCAACTTTGTGGGTAGGAATCAAGGATATTAGGGATGCCCACAACAGTAATAACTAACACATTACAATTCAGGTGTGAGGAATCATGAAATTTTTTCATATGCTAACAATAAAAATGTGTTGCAAGGTTCCCTATGTTTTCTTATTGCAAAATTTTGAACCTAAGAGGAAATCTTCCTTAGAGGGAATCATGATTAACTTCATCAAGGAGATTAAGGGCCAAATAACAACATTGAAGGATAGTGTACAAGCCATAGCTAGCAACTACAGAGTATGGTAACCATTGTATAAAGCTTGGCAAGCACAGCTGTAAGTCATGACAAGACCATCCAACACATGGAGGCTAAATTGGAATAAATAATTACTACTATCAACACTATCCAAGTAAATAATATTCCTAGGACATCTGAAGGAAGGCTCCACGAGCAATGTAATGTAGTGATATTTAGAAATGGAAGGCCTTGAATGAGCCAGTTGTGAAATCATCCCCTGAGCCTTAGAAAGTTGAAGCAGAAAAGCTTGTGAATGCTGATGAAGAGAAATTTGAAGAAGAGAAGAAGAAAAAGGCATCCAAATCATCATCATCAGAGAAGTTTCCTACTCCTAATCTTCTTCTTATTGAACAATTTCTTATCCTCAAGATTTAAAAAGAAGAACTTGGATGCAAAATTTTCTCGGTTAGAAGATTCATATTGATATTCCCTTTATAGATGCACTTGAACAAATGTCTAATTATGTGAAGTTCATGAAAGAAGTGTTATCCAAGAAGAAGAAATTTGAGCAGTATGAAATTTTGAATCTGACTGAAAGTGTAGTGTAATTCTTCAAAAGAAGCTACCTCAGAAATTAAAAGATCTAAAGAGTTTTAGTATTTCCTGCACCATTGGCTCTCTTTATATCAAGAAAGCCTTATGTGATTTACATTTTTATATTAATCTTATGCCTTTGTCTTTCTATAGGAAATTAGGACCTCAAGAGGTGAAGCCCAATTCAATTTCATTACAGATGGCAGACAGATCTTTAGCTTACCTACGAGGTATAGTCATGGATATGCTTGTTAAGATGGGCCAGTGTATCTTGCCTGTAGACTTTGTGGTTATAGACATGGGGGAGGATTTAGAGGTCCTCATCATCTTTGGAAGACCATTCCTGACCATAGGGAGAGCTCTCATTGATGTTGAGGAAGACAAGTTGACCTTTAGAGTCAATAATGACAAGGTAATCTTTGGTATATATCAATCTCTCAAGAGCCCAAACGAGGTATGCATGTGTCATAGAATAGATAGCATTTATGAGATTACTTGTAGGCATTCTATGATAATTCCTAATGACCCACCTTATATAAATAGGAAAGTTGAATATGTTGATCTCTTTAATTATGTTGATGCGAATGAGGACCCCCTGATTATATGGATTGTTTATCTAATTGGAAGGGATGTTATAATTATTTGATTCCTACATGTGGATGCAAAAATGGCATATCAAAACCACCATGGGATATGGCATGAGCAAGAATCTTGTCTAGCTAAAAGATGTTAAACTTGGCACTTCTTGGAAGACAACCTAAGTTTTATTATTTTTCTTTTCTTTTAGTTTTAGTTTTAGTTTTATTTTAAAATCAGAGCCATTCTTATCATTGCTATTATTTTTCAGGAACATTGCTCAAGACAAAGTACTCGGTCTGCTAACATGTTTGGTGGACTCCTATACGCTTTTTGACTTATATCACTTACTTTGAGTGACTATGTTTTTCTTTTTATGCATTGAGGATAATGCATCATTCTAAGTTTAGGGTGCGAAGCAGACTAAGTAATTTTTTGCATTTTCCTTATCTTGTTATGCATGTTAATAATAAATTATGGTTATATGTATGTTAGAGAAACTTTTAAAATTTTTTAGTGGAAAAGATGATGAGAAAATCTTTATGCATGTTCTTGATGATGAGTTTCCATTATCTCGCATGTGCTCAAATAATCTTGGATAACATCTCCTAAAAATCACAAGTGTTCTCTTAAAAAGATAAAGTATAAACTTAATAAGAGGTAATTCTTGGTGAGTACTGAGGTCAAACACGGAGACTTTGTTAAAATTCAACTAATTAAATAATGGTTTCCTAATTAGATTTATAGGTTAAACGATCAATAAGTTGTAGAATGTGTTTTTTTTTATCATGTATAAAACATAAAAGTGCAGTAAATATAACTCTCGGTGAAGGGTGGATTTACATTTATGTACAATAAACAACAGTGAGAGAATATAAAGGAAAAGTATAGATGAGAGAAAAGGGGTTGAGATGAGTAACATCAATCCTTTGACCACATTTCTAAGTATATGTTCATGTTTATAACCACAAATGGATTCCACCTCTTCGGTGAGTTAGTCACATATATCATATTTCTATGATGCATGCTTAGGGTTACTTTAACTTAAGGTTGTATTATCTCTAAATAAACTTCTTACTTTGCTTAATGAGATCCACAATCACTTGCTCTCTTAAGTAGTTAACTGTTACCATTTGGTCTGATTAACTAGATGGAACTAAGAGTTGGAGTTGAACACACAATAAGCACCATGAACTTCTACCTTTTATTTTGTTCGTTGGAATGATACTATACTCACCCCAACCCTCTAATGATTTAGCAACTCATGGTGAGGAGAAAAGTAAAAATGGAAGAGAAGATAGAAATGGAAGTGATGATGTATTAACTATGAAAGAGTTTAGTACAATATTGAAAATAATATATGAATATAAAAGTAAAGAGATAGAAAGAAACGATGGATGGAATGAATACAAGTTGTTGATAGCAATCTCTTGCTTCCCGTTAAGTTAAATGATTTTTGTTACTTACACTCCATTGCAGACGTGGAGGAATGTTGAGGAGAAGAATCTCTTGTGCTCTTGCTCCTAACGACAATGGAGGTGGAGGTTGCTCTTGAAAAGATGGAAGAATGTTTTCTTCACCAATTAGTGTTCTCTCTTTATATGAGCATTCCTCCTCCTCTCTTCTTCTTCTTTTTCCTATCTTTTAGGGCCTTCTGTATATAGTTGGACGTGGGGACCATTCTTCCATACAAGACTATGGCATACGCATCAAGTAGCTTTTTCATGTTGATTGTTATAGTTGTGGGGTCCCCTACTTGTTGGGTTTTATGTCCTAAAACTTGTGGTTTGTAAACATTAAATATATTCTCTTACTAATAAAGACGTTACTAAGGTTTATTCAATAAAGCTGTTATTAAATATGTGAATTACATATTTTGTTTTAGAAAATCTTAAATCCAATAAACTAAGATTCATGACTATAATATGAATACTTGGACTTTATGTAGAGACATAAAAGTGAATCGAGTTCAAGTAAATAGCCTAAACGATCTATAGCATACAGATAAGACTGGGTACCTTATTCTGAAGACATTATCAGATGCGGTCCATTTTATATTTAATACAAGCGATGTGATCCTGAATCGTTCATGTAGAGACATATCAGTGGAAGCATTCTATGCAAAAAGTTTGTATAAGACCGAACCAAGAAATAAGTCATTCTTATCTTATAACATCGTTTATTGGTTAAGACTGATTTTTTCAAATACGATGACCTAGGTAACTTGACCTTAGTCCTAAGCTAATTATGAACTTCTATTTATTCGGGATTATCCATAAATCTGCAGCGGTGAGGGTGGCTCATTAGCGTTGACTCAATATGCCTCCCATTTTAGGGGTAAAATTGGGTAGATAGCTAGGGACATAGGATGCAAGGCGGGATTCACTCCCACCCACTTCTAGGGATAGTAGAGAGGTTGTTCCTTTTGAAAGAAATCAAACATGAGGATTTCCATGAGCAGCGGAATAATCGTTCCAAATTTCAATCGTATTTGAACATAAATAGTTATAGCACACAAACGGAAACTAACTGGCCATGCGACATACGAAATTATAACATGCTTAACAAAGATCAATGGATAAAGAATCATACCTTTGAAGACTCATCTTCAACCTCCCTTGATCCTGAATGCTCATTCAATCAGCAAGATAGTAAACCCGAACGCTCGAACACTACGACTGCAACACAACATGATCATAGTAATCACGAACATAATGATCTCCAAGATCACGAACAAAACGAACAACCTCTAAAAACTTCGAACTATGTCGAGTTGAGTACGACACCACCACAATGGCTACCTTGGTATTCTCAGTGTGAGAATCCAGAAGTGTAGGCTCCGTGTGGACTTGGTTAGAGGACGAGACAGGAGAAAAAATAATCGTGTAAACAATTGAGCAAGTGAGAGATGACAAGGTCTATCGTATAGACGATGCCCAATCGTTTAACAAATGTTATGCAATCGTTTAGCAAAAGCTCCATAATCGTTTAACTAAAGGCCAGCTGAGTGAACTATCGTGTAGTGTCACTCCACGATCGTCTAGTCTCTCTTAAGCAATTGTTTAGTGAATCTAGTCTACTTGACATCCACCGCAAGTCTTTTCGAGAATGGAAAATCTCAAATCATACTAAATTTAGGAAATTATTTTTCCTTTTATCTCACAGTTACCATCTCACAGTTACCATGAAACTACCAATAACCTCCCACTCAATTGGTTATTAAAGAACATGGTATTTAATGTAAATCTCATTTACATTAATCCTCCACTTGATGTATCTCATACATCACACCGATCATATCATATATAATCGAATTACCTCCGGTCAATTTGAACATTTCAAATCAACACCAAGAACTGGCTCTCAACTTGAATCCATTGAGCTACTAAGGAGACCTTATAGACCTGTAGCTCGAAGCTTCAATGGTACATGAATAACTGACTAAACTCTTTAATCACGAGATCCACTATCCGTTAACTACCAGGCACTCCACTAGAGACCGATAGCTGAACTCTCCTTACCATAGATATATTATGTGTTCATATCAACCAATCAACAATGCGATAACCCTTCATAGATCGCTCGTAAGTACAGTTGGGTCAATAACCGTTATGCCCCTATAGTTACATCTAACTCCTTAAGTACCACTGATCCCTCTAATGAACATAAGTCATAGTTCTACAATGACTGAGTCCTCTCTTCCAAAGAGAAGTTGTGGCAACTATGTTCAAGACCTGGAATCAGACCTTAACGGAGCAATCTATCTACTTACTCTTGCTTCGGGGAAGGAGTAAATTCCATCTTGTGTAAATGAGTTCCCAGCTCTCAAATTAGACAAATCCTCAAAAAGATAGACATGTTGAGTTGGCAATCTAGCCACTCTCACCCATACTAATCAAAGGATCACACTCAAAGGCAAGAGTTCCCAAAATACTCAGGATTGAGGTCATGTCACCTATGGTCGTTTAGGTGAGATGTAAGTCTCCAATATCAACGACGTTATATACATGAATGGTCAAGCTCTTTGTATAGGACACCCTCGGTCGCATGTCTCCACATGAATGGTTAGGATCTATCATCTGTAGTAGTTCACAACACTTGCAAACCTCTACAAAGTGAGCCGTATCCGTAGTGTCGCCAGGATCAGGTGTCCCTCCTTAATTCTTATACTACAAACCTATTTAGGTTATCACTTAAGGCATGATCCACTTGTACATCTCATATACATGTTTAAGTTTTCATATAATAACCATGGAGCTTTTTTTTATTGGATATGAGTAAATGCCAGATAAAATAACTCTTATTTTATTCATAATGATGTGTATATATTACAAACTACGAGACTTCGGGAGAATTAGGACAGCAATCCCAACACCTTTAAGTACTGACTTTAGGTCTTGAACAAAGGGCCCCACCCTCACATTGGCCTGAGAGGGGTTTGGTTTAATGATTGGATCACAAACCAATTGTTCATTAGAGAATCAGTAGGACTTAAGGAATAAGAGGTAATTAAGGGGGTAAAATGGATATTTGACCAACCATAATTATGAACGAACTGTGAAAAGTCGACTTACTGATGATGGTTATATCAAGTGGATAGAAATATTGAAGGAACTCTTAAACGAGAGTATCCATGAGCGGAAACGGATCTTTCCGATTTCATTGTGATAGAATTACCACACATACATTCTAACATACAGATATACATTATAAACACTAATTATTGGCATGCTTTAACAAATAAATACAAAAGTCTGAGAAAACGTACCAGTTGAAGACTTTCTTCAATCGAACTCGATCCAGTGGAAGCGAACTCCTCACGTTTTTTATCGTCTAGCAAACAGTCGCCTAGCAGCACCACAGTCATCTACACGATCAGCAGCGCACGAACAAATAGTAACCGGGGACTTTGATGGAATTTTTAGAGGGGAGGAGGAAAAGTGATCGTGTAAAACGAACAAGCAAGTGGGAGAAAGAGATGACTATTGTATAGTCGGGTGCTTGTAATTTAGGTCGGGGTACACAATCGTGTAGTAAACACTAAGCGATTGTCTATCAAAAGGTAAACGATCGTTTAGTTTGGCTCGGCGCGCTAAGTGATCATTTAGTAAATGCAAGCGATCGTTTAGAAATTATAGGCGATTGTTTAGTATACGGGTGTGCGATCGTTTAGGAAGACGGGCTCTATCGTATAAGCTCTCAACGTTAAGTGATCGTATACTTTCACACTGTGAGTGAATTTTTGGATCTCTTTCGTGTATTTTGAAAAAATGAAAACAATTTTCATTTTATTCTTCAGTTACAAGAACTGAATTGAACTTCCCACATTCGCACATACTCGGAGAAAACTCGGCCAATTACCTCATAACCGCCTAATTAATTAAATAATGAATATAATCATATTATATTCTTAATCTATAGTTTAATATCATATATCAACTATAGTGTTTTCTCCTCTTCTTGATATAAATTATATTTATATCCAATTTTCTCCAAAATAATGTATCTCATACATTTAGTCAATCATATCATATATAATTAACCAGTTCAAATATATCATATATAATCGAACACCTTCTTGTCAATTTGAATATTTCGAACTGACCCAAAAACTGATTCTCAACTTTTATCTAAGCTACCAAGGGGACCTTATAGACCTATGATTCGAAGCTCCAACGGTACGTGAATAGTTGAATAAACTCTTTAGCCACGAGATCCACCATCCGTTTATTGCCAGACATTTCACAAAAGACCGACAGCTGAACTTTTCTTACCACGGATATATTTCTTTATCCATTGGATATAACCAATCATGAGTACGATGATCCTTCACAGATGCTCGTAAGTACAGCTGGGCCAATTTACTGTTTTGCCCCTATAGTTACATCTTACTCCTTAAGTACCACTGATCCCTCTAATGAACAATACAACATAGTCCAGCTATGTGTGAACACCTCTCGAGCCAAGAGAAAGAGTGTGGTTCCACATCCGTCAAGCCCTGGAATCAGCCTTTAAGGGAGCTATCTATCCACTTGTCCCTACCTTGGGGAATAAGTGAATTCTATCTTGTGTAGCTAAGTTTCCAGCTCCCAAATCAGACGAATCCCCAAAGTGATAGGTTTGAGTCAGCGGCCTGGCCACTCGTACCCATGCAAATCAAAGGATTTTCCTCAATGGTAGGAGTCCCGAACTCTCTTAGGATTGATGTCATGTTACCTATGGTCATCCTAGTGAAGTGAAGTCTCTGTCATGAACGGCGTTATATAACGAGACGTTAACACTTCGTGGTCAGGTCTTATACAAACTCTTTGTATAGTACGCCCTTGCTCACATGTCTCCTACACGAATGATCAGGATCAGACCATCTGTGACAAGTCACAACACTTGTAACTATTCTATAAAGTGGGCCGCATCTATAACATTACCAGGATAAGGTTTCCCTCCTATATCCATATACTACAGACCATTTTGGTTATCACTTTCACATAGTCCATTTGTATGTCACCACATACATGCTTAAGTTACATAAAGACAACAAAAGATTTTAGTTTATTGGTTTGTGGTAAAGCAAATAAAACATTCAACTGAGCAAAATCAAGAAGTGAAGTAAATATCATATATTATACATCTTGGGATAATTTAGGGACGCGTTTTGTTTTGTTTTATTTTTATCATTTAAGGACGAATGAGTTTGAACATGAAATCATGCGTTAGACATAACTGATGCGTTTGCTCACATGCGTCTGAGGTCATGCGTCGGAATGATGATGCGTTAATCTTAGCATGCAATGATCACGCGTTCTTATCAGATATTTTCTTACGCTTGCGCCAAGTATAACAGAAATGCAAGTTTCTCGAGTAATCTAAGGTTGGGACTTGTCACTCAATAATACTTGTGAGGTGATGCGTTTGAGGCGATGAATAAGAATAAAAATAAAGCGAAGAAGGTTTAAATGTTTTACACACTATTTCTACTCCTAATTAAACAGATTGAGCAATAGAAGAGTTGGAATGAGAATAAGTAGAGACACAACAACCAATAACGCATAGTAATGTTTACTATCTTAAATCGCCGTAGTAATTCCAGCTCGTTGCACTAACGCATCACATCTTTCGGTGGTCAGCCGCATGAATATATGTCTATAGTGCATGGTTGCGTCGAGCATAAGATTGTACCTATCTCTAAGAACAATACGAACCTTGCTTAGTGTGTTCCATCCCTTACCTTCTCAGGCAGTTAGACACGGCTACTTAACTTATAGACAAGCAATGTAGCATCCCATAGACAGGCGTGCCACAACCTTTCACCAAGCAAAGAGGATTAACTCACTATACTCGTACAACGCACACCTCTCGGTGGGTTGCTACATGCGTCTTTTCTCTAGGCTACACGATTAAGCATACGATTGACTTTGATAAATAAACATTGAAGATAAACTATGATAGAGATGAAGATGATAAAGAAGACGATAATGAAGGAATTAAGATTTGCATTGATCATAAAATATCTTAATATCTCAAGCTAAAATGTAATACAATACAGAGATTATAAGGGAGATGAAGGATTCTACGTCAAGGCTGCCGGTGGTACCATGGTTGAATGTGGAGATATCTCTCTCGAGCTCTATCTCCGGCAAATGCTCCAATCGTCACTTGGTCTGGGTTGTGGAGATGAAGAATTCTCACTGGAAATCTCTTTCAAGCTCTCATCTATGATCACAAACTTCTGCATTGAGGCAAAAGCTCGGATGTCTTAAAATGAAGGTCTCAAGGGCTATTTATAGAATTAGGACGCCGATAGCTGTAATGATGAAAGTATGTCTCACTGCTGCTTTTGTCGCGGTATGGGCATTGTCACATCGCCTTATCTTGTTGATACTCCTAAGGTATACGTCCGAGTTGAATTTAGCTGAAGTTATCAATGCGTTCTACCCATCTTATGTTCTTCTATTATGGCTATCAATTTGCGACCGCAATCTCTATTTGTTCACCGCATTCTCCATACGTTGGACGCATGCGATTAATGAACGCATGGAAGTGCCGTCTGCGTTCGTCTTTTGCGGTCGCCTGGCTTCAGTGCATGTGTTTGTCTGTGATTGCTTATTACAAACACATGCGTTTGATTCCTGCGATAGCGACAAAAATAGACACTTTGGCACGAAATAACGCATAATATTGGGTCAGTGAGGTTTTAGGTGCTTATCGACGCAAAACTCAATTTTTCACAAATTCTAAATATTATCACTGCATTTTCTACCTGTTAGCCCTCATAATTCTAAATAAAAGGCTTATAATAACTGACATTTCTACCAGTTATCAATACATCACAAGCGTTCGTACAAACTATTTATAAACTACAAGACACGAGACTTTAGGGCATCAACCCCAACAAATACATCTATAGTGAGGAGAGTGCAACTACTGGTCTATAGTGGAGTGTTCCGATAGTTAATGAATGTTGGTTAAATAGGTTAAAGAGTTTAGCTGGTGATGCGTGCAATTATGATGTGATTTTACGGTATTATGTGTTATGTGGTGATCATGCAAGTTTTTCTAACAAGACCCAAGTATAAGCCTTATTAGGTTTCCTGGTATGTCCAGGGTCGAACACAGGGACTACTAAGTAAATATGCGACAACCACTTTGATTCTCTTGCAGTAGTAAAAACAAATGAAATGGATGGTGTTTTGATTAAGAATTTTTCCTATGCATAGAGTTACAATGAGTATGCGATGAAGGGGTTGAGAGGGGTTTAGCTAACATTTCCTAAGATTGTGCACAAGTTATGCAATCATGCTACACACAAATAACAGCACGCCATCTCTTCATACAGAATGCCATAACTCATATTTCTAGGACACATGCAATGAGTATACGATAAAGTCGATAGGACTTATGTCTAAGCTTCTATTCTTGTCTATGCGATAATGAGTAATGAACACATAAAACAAGGTGACCGCATACAATCATACCTATTTCTAGGGTGCATGCGATGTGTAGATAGTAATATAACTTATGTCTAAATTTCTATTTCTTGCTTATGCAATTCTAATCTGACTTTCTCAAGCCTAGATTCTAATTTGACACTCGCAAGTCTAGATTCTATCTTTAGACTACTCCCTCAAGTATCTCTAAAGGGTGAATGATGCATACATAAGACAAGATGATCGCATAAAATGTAAATCTTAAGTCATGCTAGCTAAATACTTCTTAACCTATTCAGAAATTTAGCTACTCATGTGAAGTATGAAGAGATTGAACATAGATTGAAATGAGATTTTCATTTTCTATAAATAAAGTACTGAATACAAAATAACAATGAAATTGAGAGATAAAAAGCCTAATAAGCAATGTCTTGCTCTTGAAAGTGTTGGCCCTTTCTCCTTTGTAACGCTTTCTGGCAGTCTCTCGATTTTTCCGGGAATGATCTCTCGACTTCCTCGTCTCCTTGTCGTCTACGTCTTCTAAGTATATCTACGAGTATGTGCGTGAAAACTAACTCTCTAACTTGTTCCCTTCTTTTACACTGGTGGCCTTCGGTATTTATAGAGCTCAAGGTGAAGCAATCTTTCTTTCTAATGATTGCAATGATGGGCAGTATTAATTCTCCTACTCTGATGCGCAGATTAATGGTCACCGAAAGTTGAGTGTACTTATTACAGTGTGACTTTAACGGCTTGTCAACTAAATTCGAATTCGACCATCATCAACTTTCTGTCCCATTATGATTTATTATGATGTCATCTTGATGCACAGTCTTTATGTAGCAACCTTTTTAAAAAGCTTCTCACGATCGCATACGATCGCAATCTTCAAGCACGTTGACGCCTAGTTCCTTTGGATCGTAATTTTACTTGCGCCATCACATTTTTCCTGCACATAATAAGTAAATTAACTACTTTTATGTGATGGGTGCATGCGATCGCAATTCCTTCCAGTTGCTTTTGCACATGATATTGCTTATTTTACCGTCGCATTCTCTCATTGTTTTACTTATTTGAGCTGTAATAACTTGTATTTCTACTAGTTATCAGTTGAGTAATCTCGGATCGTTGGAACTTATGATCTGTAGGTCCATTAGTTCCCCTGCTAGCTTATATCGGACTAAACTTTAGAATAGTGTGACGAACGAGTTCGAGTGTAAAGTGCTAAATATATCCTATATATTTAACCTAATGTTTAATTATGAATTAAATATATAGAGAGAAAAGATATTTAAATAAGATTTGAATATCAAGTTTTTTTTAAACAGGGATTCAAGAACGGTAAATCAAAATTGATTGAGATTATCGTAGTTTTAATATTAAATTATTTAATTAATTATTTAAATAAAATTAATTTTAAATTAAAGAGGTCAAAATTGGAATGAAAGTCAAAATTGTTAACTATGTCAAAATTGTTGACTAGGTCAACTTTGAGATAAAGTCAAAATGTTGGCTATAGACTTTGAGAGTCAAAGTTTCACTAGTTGACCAATTTAGTGAGAAAATCTAAGATTGACTTAGTGAGAAAATCCAATTTTTAGTGGATTTGATCAAAACAATTTTACTAAGTGTTCTTCCCACATTAAGACACTAATCCCATTTAGAGTTAATGATTTTTTTAGTGTCAATTTGTCATTAACTCAACTTTGCATGATTTGCATGTATTTGCCTATAAATAGAATGATTCTATGAAGTATAATCTTCTTGGTCAAGTGAAAAATCTTGAGAATTATTAAGAATTCTAACCCTAATTCTCTCTTAAACCCTTATATAATTTCTCTCCAAGTTTTGTCACTCACCAGATTCCACCATCTTATTTTAAGGGCGGAGAATAGTCGGAAAAATCTCGTGGTAGTCTACGAACCGATTGTGAGAAGAATTGATCAAAACCAAGAAGGATTTTTGGGCTACAAAGGTTGTTTATTCTAACCCTAATTAAGTTTTGAACATGCATGTCTATTTCCTATAAATTAATGAAATTAGAATTCTTAAGATCTAAATTGCTTCCGCATGTTAGTAGTTAACTCCTTCATTCCTATGTTCTTTTGTCGCAACACTTCTTCTACTGCGTGCTCTTTTCATAAACCTTATTTTTTTAATTTAATAAACACATGGAATGTAATATTGCCCTATTTTCTCATGATCCTAATGATTTTCTTATCAATAACCTCTAGTTATTGTAATTCTAAGAGATAATAACTTGTATAAATACAAGTTATCACATTCCCAAATTTAGAATAATGTTTGTCCTCAAGCATGTCTTTCAAATTACTTCCAACACGAAATTTTACTTACTATGCGTTGTTTAACCTCTTAGAATACTTCCACATCGTGACATTGTTGGGTTTTATGTCCTAAAACTCATGGTTTGTAAACAGTAGAACTTATTCTGAAAATTAAATAAGTTGTTATTGAATATATTGTTTTTTAGAAATCCAATAAACCTAAGTCTCTTGACTATTACATGAGTACTTGGACTTTATGTAGAGACATACAAATGGATAAGATTCAAGTAAATAGTCAGAATGATCTATAGTATATGAATAAGGTTGGGTGCCTTATTCTGGTAACACTATTGGATGCGGCCTACTCTGTAGTTATTACAAAGAGTTGTAAAATGCTATAAACGAAATGATCCTAATTCGTTCATGTTGGGACATGAGAAGTGGGGGTGTCCTGTACGAATGAGTTTTGTGCAAGATTAGACCATGAAACCAATCACTCTTACTTTATAACATTGTTTACTGTTTAAGACTGACTATTTCAAAGCAATGACCTAGGTAACTTGACCTTAATCCTGAGCTAACTATGAACTCCTATTTGTTCGGAATTATCCTTTGATCTGTAAACGGTGAGAGTAAACCAACCGCCTCTGCTCAATAAGCTTCCCATTTTTGGGATAAGACCGGATGAATAGTTGGGGACATAGGGTGCAAGACGGAATTCACTCCTACCCGATTAGGGTTAGTACAGAGGTTGTTCCCTTCAAGTGCTGATTCTGGGTCTTGAACAAGAGACCTCACCTTCTCATTGGCCCGAGAGGGATCCGATTTGTTCATTGGATCAAAAATCAATTGTTCATTAGGGGATCAGTGGAACTTATGGAATAAGAGGTAATTTCGGGGGTAAAACAGAAATTCGACCCATCCGTTATTATGAACAACAGGTGAAGGGTTAACTTACTAATCATGGTTATATCGGGTGGACATAATATATCTACAGTGAGGGGAGTTCAGCTATGGGATTTAGTGGAATCACCCATTAGTTAACGAATGGGGGTTAGATCGGTCTAATGAGTTTAGCCGATTAATCTCGGATCGTTGGAGCCCATGATCTGTAGGTCTGCGAGGTCTCCCTACTAGCTCGTAAATGGATTAGCTCTAGAATAGTGTGATAAGTTAATTTGAAATGTCAAATTAGAATTAAATAAAATTGGTGAAATAATATTTAAATATGATTTAAATATCTAAAGATGGAATTGTGTAAAAAAAATAATTTAATATTTGATATTAAATTAACTAGAATTATTTAAATTATCTAAATAATTATTTATTAATTTTATTAATTTATGAAATTAATTTTGTAAAATTAATAATATTTTCAATTTTATTAAAATAATTGATTTATGAAATCAATATTTATCAAAATTGAAAAAGAAGGAAAAAAAATAGATAATGTAAAATTGATTTTCTCCATTATCTTTTTCCAAGTAACTCACTAACAATCCACTCTTCAAGCATCATTAACTCTAAGTATGAGTTGCATCTCATGCAGCAAATCTCTTTGCATGAGTGTCTGCAATATATTGAAGAGATTGGAGTGTTTTGAAGTGAATGCAATTGATCAAATTTTTCAGAAAAATTCGAGAGAAAAAGTTGTTCTTCCATGGGGTTGTTGCAGTGAGCTTATCTCCAAATTTTCTTTATTTAAGCTTATTTTGAGTTGCAATACTCAATCTAGAGCACTAAGAGGATAGTAGGGAAGATCTTAGGGTAGTTTATAACAAGATTCAGACAAGATTAACAGCTGGTTTCAAGCTTAGATGAAGTTCTTCAAAGGTATGTCACGAAACCCATTTATTTTTGCTATAGCATACTTTTCATTTCTATCAAAATTAATGAATTAGAGTGATTATGGATCCTGGTTACTTCCGCTGCACATTGGTACGTTCCGACAGACACTGCTATGGATAACTGCCTAATGGCAAACTTTTGTTCACTTCCTAAGGAGATATTTCTTAACTCTAGATGCAGCAAGTCTTATTCTAGAATTTCTTTATTGCATAAATTGTCCTAGTTTTCAATTTTTTGTAATGGGTTTGATGAAGTTTCAAATTTTTTTGTTTAAATGCAATGAGCTCAGTTACGTACCTTCATTTTGGCTTGTCTATGCAGATATCATGCGAATCATTCAACTACGAGTAAGTGTGGTTTCAACCAAACTCTTTTCCCAGTTAGGTTTCCTTTGTGTTGACATTGAAGTTGATTATTTTTAATTAGTTTCTAAATTTTCGTCGGTAATGGTTACCTACCTTCGTTTTGGTTTGTCCGCACCGGTGTCATGTGAATCATCCAATTACAAGTAAGTGTCGGTTTCAACTCTTATCAGGTTGGATTTCCCTACGCTGATATTAGAGTTGGTTATTTTGATTTTTTTTTTTTTTTTATGAAAAGAAAACCTCGAGTTCATCAAATAAAACCTCTTCCACCCCCAAATTTTAAGAGTAGCAAGGTTTTCATTATTGAAAATCAAACGCAAGATTCATGAAGAAAAAAATTTGAAAAAAGGTTTGATCCAAGACTTGCAAACATGTAAATTTAAGAAGCATATATAAATCGTGGAATATTTAAAAGTTTGCTATCAACACAATCCTAGTGATTTCTATAACTGTGGTTATGCAATGATTATCATCATAGTAGTTATTTTTGACACAATGCAAGAAAAATAATCATGATGGAAAAAAAATAAATACATAATGCGACAATCACAAGGTGATAGAGAAAATTCATTATTAGATTATATCAATACAAAGTGAGAAGTCCTCGAATACACCCTCAAATTTAATTCGGCCTATTAGTGGAGCCATCCCTTTGGGGAGGAGCTAGAGTTTTTGAATCCGTCGAAGGAAAGTTGATGGGCCTTTATAGGTACTCAAGAATGATAGGCAATGGAATGGGGGCTCTGGCATAAAGGAAAAAAGGTTTTATTGCCTGCTAAAAATATAATTGAACTCAAAAGAATGGAGGTTTAAAAGGAATATCAAAAGAATTAGATTTGAAAATAAAAATAAACTTGTAATGTGTATGCATGGATAAGGGTAAAAAGAGTTGCATTTGTTGTGATCAATTAGGACTCTCGAGAAAAGTATAGGTTGAAGGAATGAAATTCCTTGTGAAAGTGTGTAAACGCCGTACAATTTGAAATTCAATTGATAAATAGTGAAATATAGATAAGTTAACAAATTGAAAATGTAGGATAAACATTCATAAAACCTAAGCATGCAATCCACATAATGTTTAGAAGAAAGGAGACTAACCCTTGAAGTTTCACTTCTTCACGAAAATCCTCTCTGATCTGAACAGGAATACCTCTTTGCTTAAACAACAAAAACCTTTCCAAAATATGTACACAATAAGGATGAATACCGCCACTTGGACACCTTATTATTCTTTGGGAACAAGGAATTGGATTTGTAGGCTCCAATTTTGGTTTTGGCAGAGGCAATTTTACAGAGGAGAAAAATTCTGAGAGGTGTGAGAGATAGCTCTGTGCTTTTTCTTTAGGCAAGAACTAACTTACTTTGATTTCCAAAACCACATAAATAAGAGAAGAGTGAGGAAGAGGGAGATACCATAACTCCTCACGATTTTCCAATATAACTTCACTATCATAGGGAGTTATAATTGTATTTTAAATTTAATAATAGTACAATATATTATATGGTTGGTTATATAATTAACAAACGATATAATATGCATTATAATCATATTATAATGCAACTCTTTCTTATAACCTATAGTTTTAATATGAATCATATTTACATTAAATTTTAACCAATAGTTTTCATACAAATCTTATTTATATAAATAATATGTGAATCTCATTCAAATATTTCTCTCTCACATATTATATAGTTTAATTATAAATCATATTTATAATTAACTATATAATATAATATATCAATGTACATTGCACATTATATTAATCATGTTAATATAATTAATTACTTCAATTCTCATAAATAATTTAAAAAATTCAAATTATTCCAAAAACAATTATTCCTTATTTTTATATTTAGTGAGCTAACAAAGGGACCTTATGGACATATATATTAAAAGCTCAAATGATACGAGATTAATCAATTAAACTCTTTAATTAGATTAATCAACATTCATTAACTGTCTGCCACTCCACTAAATACTGACAGTTGTACTTTGTACTGTAGATATATTTATGCGTCCATGAATATAACTAATCAACAATAAGTTGACCCTTCACAAATTGCCCATAACTATAGCTGGGTAAACTACCATTTTACCCTTATAGTTACATCTAACTTCTTAAATGTCATTGATTTCTCTAATGAACAGCTAATCTATAGTCCAACTATAAACTAACCCCTCTCAAGCCAATGAGAGGGTGAGGCCTCATTGGTCAAAACCCAAAATCAGCTATTATGGGAGCAATTTATCTACTTTCCTTAACTGTGGGAAGGAGTGAATTTCATCTTGTGTAGCCGTGTTCTCAGCTCCCTACTTGGATGAACCCCCAAAATGGTAGGCATATTGAGTCAATAAAACTGACCACTCTCACCCATATAGATCCAAGGATTGCCTTCATAGACAAGAGTTCACAACTCATTCAAGATTAAGATCTAGTCACCTATGGTCATCCTAGTGAAATGTTAGTTTCTTTAAGTAACAATGTACAGAGAAACCAATCATTTCGCAGTTCGATCTTATATAAACTTTTCATATAGGCTTCTACTCACATGTTTTACATGGACAATATGGATCATATCATCTGTAACACTTACAAATCATATAACAGTTACAAAATAGGTTGTATCTGCAGTGTCACCAGGATAAGGTATCCAGCCTTAACCATGTATTGCAGACCTTTTAGGTTATTACTTGAACATGATCCACTTGTATGTCTACCACATACTGTTCAAGTTACACTAAACAACCTTAGATCTTAGTTTATTGGATTGAGTTAATGCTACCTAAATGTCAAATAAAATAATTCTTATTTTACTAAATAAATAATTTGTATTTATAAATTACAAACTACAAGAGCCACAAGATTTAGGACACTAAATCCAATATAGGTACGGGTCCCTATGGTGAATGTGTGAAAGTTAATGCCGCTAGATAAAAGAATGTAAGTTTAGGATGCCCTTGTGTGTGTATTTCAAGCATCTTAGTTGATATATTACCTTCTTAAGTCTTTTATATGCTTGATGATTGGTGCATGAGCTAGAGTAGGAGAAAATTAATAAAATTCTGTTAACTCTAAAGTTAAGTCTTAAGTTTTGAATTGAATGTGATTAGCGCACACACATGGGGGATGAATAGATTTGACCTTAACATTTAATAACCAAAGAAGTGCTTGGATGTTATTCTTATTATTGAGGCATGAATCAATTACATGTATATTTGTAATCTTTGCTACTCGAGACTAGCGAAATTCTAAGTTTGAAGTAGTGAAACACACTAAATTTTTCTTTATTTACCTTAGATTTTCAATGATTTTAATATAATTATATTACATTTAATATTGCTTGCTAGTGATTTCTAGTGATTATGTTTGATATGGAGATTCAATGTCAAAATGAGCTAAAAAGAACCTAAATTTGTCCAATGAGGTCAAAATTTGAGCCATACACCAAAATGAGGGGGAAAATAGGAGAAAAAAAAATCAAGTTGCCTAAAATCAGGGTAGCCTTGCAGAGTTGGACCTAAACGCTAAAGCCCAATAAATTCAACATTTGGGATTATTACAGCACAATGAAAAATGGAAAACAGGGGCTTCCGGATGAAGGCAGTCCCACGACACCGGTCTATTTAAGGAAAAAAATATTTTGTTTTTGGAAGGTTTTCTCTATATATTGACCTAGGATTTTGGTTGCCGATTGATCCTATTACTGTTGAGATGTAGTGCCCCAATACCTTGTAGTTAATATGTTATTTGAAATAATGGTTGATTATTTTATGCAATAATCCATGAAAGAAAGATTTGAGATTATTTGTGTAACTTAAACATGTATATAATTGACATACAAGTGGATCATGTTTAAGTAATAACCTAAATGGTCTATAGTATATGGATAAGATTGGGTGTATTATCTTTGTGACATTATGGATACGACCCACTTTGTAAAGTGTTACCGACGATTTGATCCTAATAATTCATGTAGAGACATGCGAGTGGGGGTATTCTATAAAAAGAGTTTCTATATGACTAGACTGCGAAATGATTAGTCTCTCTTTATAACACCTTTGATGAAAGAGATTAACATTCATAATATGACTATAGGTGACTTGACCTTAATCTTGTGTGAGTTGTGAACTCCAGTCTATGAAGACAATCCTTTAATCTGTATGGAGAAAAATGGCCAGGTTCGCCGACTCAATAAACCTACCATTTTGGGAATTTTTTTGAGTAGGGAGCTGAGAACATAGCTTCACAAGATGGAATTCGCTCATTCTTGTCTTTAGGGTAAGTAGATGAATTTCTTTCTTAAGGGTTGATTCCGAATCTTAAACAATGAGGTCTCACCCTCTCGTTGGCTTGGGAGGGATTAGTTTATAATTGAACTATAAATTGTTTGTTCATTAGAGGAAATAGTGGTACTTAAGAAGTTAGATGTAATACAGAGGTAAAACGGTAAATTGACCTATTTGTTATTATGAGCTATTCTTGAAGGGTCGACTTATTGTTGATTGGTTATATTCATGGACATAGAAATATATCTACAGTGCAAAAGATACAACAATATGTCTTTAGTAGAGTGACCTACAATTAATAAATACTGATTAATTTAATTAAAGAGTTCAATTAATTAATCTTATATTATTGAACTTTTACTATAGGTCCATTAGGTCCCTTTGCTAGCTCACAAAGAGTTAAAACAAGGAACAAATGTTTTTGGAATAATTTGAATTGGTTCAATTTATTTAAGGGAAATAAATGTATAGTTTATATTAATATGATTAATATAAAGTATAATATATATTGATACATTATAATATATAGTTAATTATAAATATGATTTATAATTAATAATATATATATAAGAGAGTTAAATATTTGAATAAGATTTAAATTAATATAATGTATATTGATACATTATAATATATAATTAATTATAAATATGATTTAGAATTTTTACTATATAATATATGAGATAAATATATTTGAATATGATTCAAATATTAATTATATGAATATGATTCATAAAAATTCTATATGTTATAATTAGTGTGAATGAGATGTTTATTTGAATATGATTTAAATTAAATTAAATATATGATATTTAATTGTTAATTAATTGATGTTATTTAACCATATATTAAATTGGATTTAATAAATTGTTTAAATAATTAAAGTTTGAATAACTTCGTTAGGAGTTATGCTACGCATAATGGAGAGGAGTTATAACTCCCTCTCCATCCATCATTCCATGATACACACAATGTAATTTTTGTGTGAAGAAGTTACAGAAATATTTTTTTTTCTCATCATACAAATCTTTCAACCTCTCTACTCATCCATTTGAATCTCCAAAAATAAAAAGGATCTCACCATCCTGTTCCTTATCCTAGGAATAGTAAGGAAGACCCAGTAATGGTATATGTTCGTGTTCTTGGAAGGAGTATCAAAGTTCGAAGGAGATGTTTGTGGTACAAAGTGTACGTGACATGAAGAGGAGAGCATCGAAGATTGTCTTCAAGGGTTAGCTTTTCTAATTGATGGGATCGAATCCCATGCGAAAGCGAATGGTCGTCTATGTGTCAATGAATACATTTTAGGAGTAGATTAAAAAAATAGAGAAATAAATAAAATAGAAAGATAAATAGAACAAGGACAAACGCCTAAGCATGCAGTTTAATAAATTTCACAAAGAGGAAAGGGAAGAGTAGACACTTACCCTTAAAGACACTCTTCTCTAAGTTTCCTCTTCAAGCCACGAATAACCAAGAACAAGATCTCCCTCTGAACTCTATGTACAGTAATTCTCCCCTCGAATAGGATAATGCAGTTATGAATTTCCTTTGACACAATCACTCGACGCTTTTGCTATTCTCAAGAATAGTGATGAAAATGTATGGCTCTTTTTTATATTCTTGGGAGTAGTGAAAGCAAAGTGAATTGAGAGAGATTGAGAGAGAATTTTTTGTGGAATTGTTTTACATTTTCTAGTTCACCATATCTCTGTCTTCTTCATACAGAAAACCGATACTATTTAGAAGAAGGAGGAAGGAGGAGTTAATTAACTCCTACATGAAAAAACCACCCAAAATAACTCCCTAGAGAGTTATTAATATTACATAAAAATAATATTTAGTGTCATATAATTAATTAACTAACCCTTGGTTAATTAACTATATAATAGGCATTTTATTCATATTAAAATGCAATTCTCTCTTATAACCTATCGTTTTAATATGAATCTCATTCATATTAATTTTAATCTATAGTGTTTATATGAACATATTCATATATAATGTATCAATATACATCATATTAATTTGATCCTATTCAAATATTTATCTCTCTTATTAATTATGAACCATATTCATAATTAACTATAATGTATCAATATACATTACATTAATTCCCTTATCCATTAATTATAAATCAGATTCCTAATTAACTATAATGTATCAATATATACTATACTTTATTCATATTAAATAATTTGAACAATTGAAATTATTTCAAAAAATAATTATTCCTTGTTCTATCCTTATTGAGGTAGAAAATGAGCCTTATGGACCTATAGATTAGAAACTCTAATGATACGAGATTAATTACTTAAACTCTTTACTTAATTAATTAACATTCATTAACTCTCAGTCACTCCACTAAAGATCGACAGCTATATTCTTCGCAATGTAGATATATTTCTGTCACACCCCGTCCCAGACTACTCTCTGGGTTTGGGAAAGGGCGTGATTGCAGCAGTTATCAACCCTTTTGTTGACACTTACTGCCTAATAACTCTTGCGGAAATAACTCTGATACCAATGAAAAAATTCAACAATCAACTGATTAAGTCAAGGAGACAAACAACAACTTATTAGGTAGACTCATTTTATTTCAACAATGTAATGTTCATACAACTCCAAGACTTAATTACGAAGTTTAAAACCATTCTTAAAACCCTCCGGAAGTGTAATTGTGGCTTGTGGCAGACTTTGACCTTAGTAGCACCCTGGAACTCCTCACCTTTCGCTACCTGGGAAGAAAAATATTTGGAAAGCAAGATGAGCTTGCTAGCTCAGTGAGTGACCAGAAAACTGTTTCTTATGAAATAGCAGTACCCCACACTTAGATACTTCTGCTCAGATACCTTCTCAACTGTGTTCTTCAGTATCGAGCTACTCGGATACCTTCTCAACCGTCCTTTGGTATCGAGTTTCAAGTAAAACTAGTCATACAATGACTTTCTTTAATAAAACATAGAAAACATGTCTTCATCTGAAAGATCTTTATTTAGCACATGGTTTCTTAAAACATTGTAAATATTTTAGTCACTTAACTTGATCGTTTAGGAACCTTTCTCTCTCTAGAAGTTCCTTGGTCACCTCAGGCTCCCTTTTGAACCCTACGATCCAGATTCAAATTATAGCTCAGACTAATCATAGTTCTAAGCTTTATTTCGAGATACTTCTTTCTATAAATATGCTCTAAAATATCTCAAGAATATTACCTCAAAATATTAGCTCATAACGTTTCGTGGTTTTTCCGGAAACATCAAAACATCAAGACTGGTCCCCAGCTTATCTAATAGCTCGACCCCTCTGTCTTGTCCTCAATTTTCAACTCGATTCCTTGGAGCTTCTTCTCCAACAGCCCTACGCTAAAAACTAGACTCTTTTAGCTTTCAGATGGCTTTGAAATCGCATCAAACGCACGAGTATTTTGGGAGAACTCCTTGTCCCAAATTGATGCTACTTCCTGTCATTTCTGTCCGATAGAATCTCCCCTCTTAGAACCTCTTGACCAATGCATGGACTTGCTACCAACGCATTGTCTCCTCCCAATACACTCTTCTTTATGTCCTTTGAAGAGAATTTAAGTTCCCATCTGAAGTCCTTGGCCCTATTTATATGTGTCCAAGATTTCTCTAAGGCCAGCACCTTCTACTTGGCCGCATGTTCAAGTGTCTTTTCCTTACACTATCAACGCAATCTTGCGTCAGCGCAACCCAAGGTGTCTTGCTCCCCTTTTACCAATGTATAGCCCTCAACTTTACATGTCTTCTTATGCATCTACTTCATTTGCTTATGGCTTAAGATTTCTTCCCAACAAGCCACATGTCTAGATGACGTCCTTGAATGCGTTCATCCTTCATATGCGTTCATCCAACTTCATATGCGTTCAACTAGGATAATAACCAACACCCTTTCAACGCATAGTACTAGCCTTGTCCTATGCATCCATATTCTCTCGGATGTCCAACGCATAGCACATCACCAACGCATAGCAACTTTTGTGTTGGCTTGGTTCTCAACTTAACACCTCAAGGCATAGCTCACCATCACCTAGGTTCTTACTAACGCATCCCTTATGACCAACGCAACCCACCTCATTAACCTTATTACCGCAAGCCTTAACAATGCAAGGACAAATCACTATACGTCCACCTCAGCTCGTTACATCGCATAGCTTATACCTTATCAAGGCCACCGCATCCACCGCATCCATCCATCCATTACCGTAAGGCTCAATCGCATACTAGCAATGCATTCCTTCGGCCGCATGCCTCTATCGCATACTACCAACGCATTCCTTCGGCCGTATATGCACACACCATCGACCGTATACCGTAGGCCGCACCGCACGCCCTCGGCCACACACTCTAGCGTAGCAAGCCTGCTGCAGACTACCCACGCATAGCACTGTCGCATGACATCAATGCATAACACCGCCGCATGTCATCAACGCATAGCTATGTCGCATGACATCAACGCATAGCACTGCCGCATGTCATCAACGCATAGCTCCATCACATGACATCAACGCATAGCACTGCGCGCATGTCATCAACACATAGTACGGTCGCATGACATCAACGTATATCAGCACGCCCATGTCATCAACGCATCCCTTCGGCCGCAAATCGTCGTCCGCATACTCTCGCGTCCAACGCATCCATCGTGTTAGCATGATAACAGGTGAGAAAGTTTCTTCATAGTCTACTCCCTCAACTTGGATATAAGTCTAGCTTTAAAAGTCTGTACCTTTCCATCTACACCCTTTTTTTTCTCTTGTAGATCCATTTGTAACTTATAAGTTTTACCCCCATCAAGTTGATTTTAAAAGTTCTCAGATAGAATTGAAGTACATAAACTCCATTTTGAGATCCATAGCCTTAACCCGTTCATCTTTGTCCATATCATTCGTTGCCTAATTATAGGTCAATGGATCCTCAACATCGACATCTAATATGATGGCTAGGGTTTTTGTTAGTCAAAAATAGCAGTGTTATAAAGAAAGACTAATCATTTCGTTGTCCAGTCTTAAACAAACTCTTTGTATAGCATACCCTCACTCACATGTCTCCACATAAACGATTAGAATCATATCATTTGTAACACTTTACAACTATTGTAACAATTACAAAGTGAACCGTATCCGTAGTGTCACTAGGATAAGGTATCCAATCTTATCAATATACTAAAAACCATTTAGGTTATTACTTAAACATGATCCACTTGCATGTCAATCACATATATGTTTAAGTTACATAAAATAACCTTAGATCTTAGTTTATTGGATTGGGTTAATGTAAGCTAAACAATAAAATAACTTCTTATTTTTATTAAATTGATCCGTGTAGAAAAATTTACAAATTACGAAACCTCAGAGATTTAAGGCACCAACCCCAATACGATGTATGTTAGGTTAGATAATCAATTTGAAAGATTGCATGTTTAATTGGATTTATAATAGTGGATCATTAGTTAATCTATCATCCGAATAGTTAGGTTGTTAATGAAAGTTGATCATGATTGTTCTTATTGTCATGCTTCTTAATTTAGTTTCAAGAAATTAGTAATCAATTATGTTTTCATGAAAAAATATTGTTATTCGAAGATAATAATTCAGAAAATAGTTTCTAGACTTAAACACATCTTTAACACAATATTCATAGGAATCTTTGCATGACTTAATGAAATAATTAAGGAAGTAGGCACGCTTGAACATCTTTGTCTCTTGAATTTCAACGATTGTCATTACTTTTGTTTTATTTTCCAAATTTAAAATCAAATCATCACATGACCAATCCTTAGATAAAATCAACATAATTCTACTATAGCTAGCATAATCCGGACATTTGATCTCCAGAGAACGATACTCGATCTCTTGACTGTTTTATTATACTATTAATCAATACATGCGCTTGCATTTATATCAGTGCTTCGAGACCACTTAGGTCGTGTGCGTCTAACTGGCTAGGAGGTGAAGTTTCTTGAAGCTACGGGGATATGCTCTAGAATTGAGAACTTGTCTTCCATCCTTGTATCAAATATCTTAGTTGTGTTTGAATACTTGGAGGTCATCAATATGCTAAATGATGTTGCTGTTAGTTTTTCTAAAGTCTCATTTATCATTGAGGATGCTAAAGATGGGGGTGGTAAGTTGGGAGTTGTCTCATTCTCTCATGTTCGTCGTAGTTAGAATGTGTTGGCGCAATGTGTTGCACATAAAGTTTTGTAGGATCGTGAGTCTTCAATTCTTTCTACTCCTTATTTTGAGTGGTTTACATTAACTATGTCTCATGATATTCTCGCGTAGTTGTTTGGTTTTTATTGTATCTTTATTATCCTTAAAAATAAAAAATAAAAAATAAAAGTTGGAAAAATAAAATTGCATGAAGTACATTATTGTATTGTCTCATTTAGATTCACATACAAAATAATATAAGAACAAGATATCACAAATCAATTGTTAGTTGCATTTACAAATACTAAAACCCCATTTGGTAACCATGCATTTTGTTTTTGAAAGTTAAGTTTATTTCCTCTCTTTGTTACAATGATTTGCATCTTTTTAAGTACAATTGTTACAATTTGGAGATATTTATATCATCCAATGAATAAATCTCATCATATACGTAGTTTTCGACCGAATATTCAACCTTCTACTTACCGAACAAACTTTCCAATATCATGAGATATTTATTTATGGTTTCATGTGAGGAATTTATGGCTTTGGGCCAGTTTGATGTTGATTTTCCTTTTAAAGTATTGGATGGTGTTTCATTGTTTACTTTTTTTTAATCAACTAGAGGAATGGATATTAAAATGGATCTTCAACTAACATAAATTTGGATTTTATAAATATAATTAAATGTATTTAAATTGAACTACGATGAAAAAATTCCTATCTAAAATTCCTTTTTATTTTTTTTTTATTTTTTAATGAAAGCAAATAGCTCCAAATACAAAAGATGATTTTTTTTTTTTGGACAACTTCATAAAATTAGAAATTATTATAACATAAGACAGTAGAAAATAACACCCTATCAAGACTTTTTTTCCATAGCAATATAGCTACGTGTAAATATTTCCCTTTTTCTTTTGAGTTTCCTTTTTTTTTTTTTTTTTTATGTATCTGTCTTTTTAATTGATTATAATTTCAAATGTATTATTTAAAACTAATATGAAAACTTGTCATGTGCAACAATAATAATAAAAAAAAAATAGAAACAAAATTTGATAACTAATTTGCAGGCTATTGTTTTTATTTTTTTAAAAAATAATATAAATGGGATCCAACCTTTTCACATTTAGAGAGGAAAGTCATATCAACTAGATGACAATATTAATCTATACCACTAATTACGTAATAGCTACTTTTGTTTCTATAAATACATCGTTCAATAATGAATAGTTTTGAAAACAAAATAAAAACTAATTATTTTCTCTAAATGTTTTTTTTTTTATTTGATCAATGACATGAAAGATGTGGATTCGAATCATTGACATTTTGATCAACGTTATAATGTTTTAAGAATAATTGAGCTAAATTTTAGTTGGACTCTTCCGTTATTTCTAAAAGAATGATTTATTTAACGAAAATAAATTTTTATCATATAATATATGCACCTATGCAATGAGCAAAACTTGGTCTTAAAAACATTTACTTTGTGCAAAACCTTATTTTTGAAATTTTCTATTTTAATAACAAAAGAAACCTAATTAGTTTAGTCTCATAACATTTATGACCTTTAATTATTAACCATTTTTGCAACCCACAATAATTTTTTGACATTACAAAGCCATAGCCATTAGTTGTTGAATAATTTTGAGTTTGATCCATCCTTTCATCTTTTTGGAGGTTCTTTATCTAATATTTTTTATTTAAAATTCCAAAATCTTTATTTCCCTCCCTCGACTAATCCATCTACCAATAGTGTGGACCTTTTTAGAAAAAAACTACTTTATATTTCAAATTATAATTTAGATAATTGTTTTAAACGTCAAACCTGCTCAAAATATTTTCATCAAATATATATAGCAAAATGTCACTGTCTTTTCTATCAGTGTCTATCATTGGTACACAATGACATTTTACTATATTTATAAATAAATTGTCATATTGTTTTATATTTGAAATCAACTTTTATAATTTTCATAATTTATTTATTTAGATGTGTAACACATATTTCTACTTATATGAAATGTGAGTAATAAATAATTTACAATTTGATCATTACAAAAAAAATATTATAAAATTTGATAGATTTATGAGTTATAAACTAACAAATGAAAAAGAAAAGAAAAATTCTACAATAAATGAAAGTTGAATAATTCTTATCCTTTTGTTTTGAGTTTTCAATTATATTACAATATGAAGAGATATTTATTTATTGTTTAGTTGGAAGAGTTTATGATTGTGGTCCAATTTGACGTTGATTTTGTATTTGCAAAACTACTCTTGATAAGTCTCATTTCTTGAGATGTAGTTTCAAAGGTTGACTTGATAATTAATTATTTTTTTTATTTCTGATTTTGAGGACTATTTGAGGGAATAAAATTGTTGAAATTAATTATTTTCATTGTTTTCTTATTCTCTTGTTTTTTATTCTTACAAAAATAAACTATTTATTCTATTTTGTCAATACATTTATTTTTGTTATTTTTTTCAATTGATTTGTGATTAATTAGTACATTTAAAACATTATTTTATCAATATGAAATTTTAAAAAATACAAACAAATGTATGATTTTATAATTATGCATATTACATGAAACAATATTGTAAAAATAGTTTGATTTTATATATATAACTAACAAAGTCATCAAAGGAAATATCAAATGAAATAACATGGTAGGGTTTAAACACATGATCTTCTGAACTAATCTGCTCTGATAATATCTTAAAGACTTACATAGGACCTTCCTGGATCATCTATTCTGATATCATTTAAAATCACCGATGGACTCAAAAATTTAAGTTAATAGGTGAAGATAAATTTAATTATATCATCTAATAAAACCAAAAATTAAAAAGTTATTTAAACGGAGTCTAAATTATTGATTAGTTTCCACCTACTTTTGACTTTTTTTAATTAGTTAATTAGTTCATTTTTGTTTAGTTGAAGAAAAATCATATGAGCATGTAGAATAGACTTGATTCTTGAATTTGAAATTTATCTGGGTGTTTTTCACATTTTGATGTTGGAAGAAGAAAATCATGGAATAGAAATGACATGCAAAGTTCTAGTTTTATAAAAGAAACGTCCAAAATATATATAAAATCATGGCAATCCATCATTGTCTCACAAAGTTTTGCTCATATTTATTAGGTGAAGAATGGGAGTATATAGTAAAATTTTAAGTTGTAATTAGAAAAATGGCAAAACTAAAATTTGATAAGAATTTTAGCAAATCTATTGTGGAACACGTGATCTAACTTTTCTAATTCTATATTTTTCCTCAATCTGATTTATATATACAGTGTAGTTATTAACTATTGAGTTAATAGTTTTCATTAGAATCTGATTAAATAAAACCAAAAAACAATTATATATTTTAAACGAATAGTCCTTTCTAATTTTTCTCCTAAATATCTCTAATTTGATTAATATTTTTTTTTCATTTAAACAAATAAAACCTTCCTGATTTTTCTTCCCAAATATCTCTATCTTTTCTTTGCACATTCCGTTTTATCTAACTAATTTTTTTATTTCTTTTTGTTACAAGATTCAATGTTATCTAAATTATTTTTCATTTATTTTTTTCATCTTTTTCCAATGTGTTCGTTTGTATTCTTATCATGTTTTATTTCATATTATATTAATATGAAGTTATGAGATTTAACTAATATATATCTACACATTAGTATAATTGTAGTGTGAAGTTATAAGGGTGGGTGTTGACCATCATTTTTCATGATTCCTAATTATAACGCCATATTGCATCGTCCTAAAAATCTACTAATATCAATATAATATGGTAATTAGTTAGTACACCTTTATAAATACAGTGTAATAATAATATAAAGTTATTAGATTTAACTAATTTACCTTTACACATACAGTGTAATTATAATGTAAAGTTAAGAGGTTTTACATGATACCCAACCTTTAAAAAATAGTTATTTTCAATCAATTCAAATTTAATTATGGATTTTTTCTTTTTATTTATTTTTGGAATAAGTGTGGGTTCGATAAAATCAAAATTTGGCTTAATTTGACTTTAATAGATGTCTAATATCCAATAAGTTGAATTTACAATTGATTAAATTAAAATATTTTAATTTTCAAAATTTTGAATTGGAGATTTTGAATGTAAGTTTCATAATTTTGGAAGTTTAATGTATTTATTTAAATTTTTAATTTTTAAAACCAAAATTGAGTTTATTAGAAAATATTATCTTATAAAAAGTATGAGAAAATAACGATATATTTGGAATTTAAGATGGAAAGAGAATATTTTTTTATTACTATTATTATTATTATTATTATTATTATATTTAAATAAGTTTTTTTAGGTTAAAATAACATATAAAAATTAAATTAAATTAAAAAATTGAGGGAAAAAACACTAGTTATCTAACAGTTGTACAAAACCCTCCCCCCTCCCCGCAAGCCCCTGTCTTATTCTCCTCCTTCGCATGAAGAGCAACACTCTGTGCTGCCATCATCCCTACCATTCCACTCGACTGTAGTCCACCACATGCATCGACCGTCTCAAGCCGTCATTTTTGTTAAGACCACCGTTGTCACGGAAGTTAGCTTTGATAAGTGTCATGGATCTTTCTATCTTATTCATTCTATTTTTCTCATTTCCTCTCTCACTCTTCAAATCTCTTTTCCAACGTTATTTACCAGACACCATTGCTACTGCTATCGTGTGGTCGTAAGAGGAATCGACCAACAATCTTTAGGTGATATTTAAGTGAGTATCAAGGGCTTTTTTTTGTAGGTTTTTGTTAAAGTTTTGGTTTTGCTTTCATATGATTGGCTTCAATTAAATTAAGAATTATTTTGGAGTTCAGTGGTAATTTTGGCTGTTGTCTAACAAAGGGTGTTCGAGGACGTCTGAAATAAATGTAATGCAATATTAAAGTGTATTTGCATAATAGTACAGTGTATTTGCATTGAACTATTTTTTTTAGCTTTGTTTTTATTTGTGAAGTATGATTTTATCAGGTTTAGTATGTAGGGGTAATTTGGATATTTGCTAATTAGTATTTTTTTATTTTAGAAAATCATTTTTCTATTTTTCCAATTTTGAAAACTTTTTTGTTTCCAAATGAAAATTTAAAATTTGCTAGTTATCTTATCAGCCCGACTACAACAACATTTTTTTAAACGGATAATGTTTGGAAGTTTTCTTTCTCCAAAGGACTAAACTCCTTGAGAAATTAAGCACGTTTCTTGCAAATGAAATTGCAATTCAGTCAATTTTCTTCTTAGTTTCTTGTTTTTCAAATTTATATTTGTTTTCTCTCCATTTTTTGTAATTATGATTTTTATGTTAAAGAAATATTGCAATTCTTTATCGAATTGTAAAAACAAAAAATATTTTTTAAAAAATATCTTTTTGTTTTTTTAACATTAACAGAAAGTGATAACAAAATAAAAAAGCTTAAGGGTGAAATAGTGTTTACAAGTAAATTTTAAAAAATAAAAATTAAGGTCTGATTTGATAATCATTCGATTTTTAGTTTTTAGTTTTTTTTTTTCTTGAATCAAGCCTATAAACACTCATTCCACCTCTAATTTTTTTTTTTGTATACCTTTAATCAATATTTAAAAAAAAAACCAGTCAAAATTTAATAACTAAAACAAATCATTTTAAAATGTTGTTTTTGTTTTTAAAATTTTGCTAAGAATTCAATGCTTGTAATTAAGAAAGATGCAAAATATGTTGAGGGTATATAGATGTCCTAGTTTATTGTATTTTCTCTGTGTATCTCAGCATTGTGTACATTATATATTTGTATATATTTGTAACTCACTGGAGTATTAGTCCAAGTGGGAGATTGTTGGAAATGTCCTAAAACTCGCAGTTCGTGAATATTGGAGACATATTCTATTTATCAATAAAAGTATTATTGAGTTGTTCATTCAATAAAATGTTATCGATATTGCATTTTGTTATAAAAATCCGATAAACGAATTCATGACTATAATATGAATGCTTTAACTTTATGTAGAGACATAAATGTGGATCAAGTTTTAATATATAGGCAAAATGGTCTATAAATATATGGAAGAGATTGGGTATCGCATCCTGGTGACACTATTGGATGCGGCCCACTTTGTATAATGATAGAAATAATGTGATCCCAAAATCATTCATGTGGGGACATGTAAGCGGAGGCATCCTATGCAAAGGATGTTTGCATAAGACCGGAGCTCGAAATAGTCACTTTTCTTTATAACGACAGTTTACTATTAAAACTGACTATTTCAAATTCCATGACCTAGGGTAACTCGATCTTAATCCTGAGCTAACTATGAACTCCTGTCTATTCAGGATTATCGTTTGATCTACATAGGTGAGAGTAGTTCAACAGTACTGCTCAATAAGCCTCCCATTTTGGGGATAAGGCCGAATAGATAGCTAAGGACATAATCCTACAAGATGAAATTCACTCCTACCTAATTTAAAGTTAGCAGATAGATTATTTCCTTAAGTACTGAATCTTAGTTTTGAACAAAGGGGCCACACCCTCTCATAGCCGAGAGGGATATGGTTTATTAGTTAGACTATAAACCAATTGTTCAATAGAGGATCCGTGGGAGCTTAAGGAGCAAGATGTATTTACAGAGGTAAAATGGTAATTTGACCTAGCTATAAATACGAACAACCTGTGAAGAATTGACTTACTGATTATGGTTAAATTGAACAGAAATATATCTACAGTCAGGAGAGTGCAACTATCGAGCTATGGTGTTGTGTCTCGATAGTTAACGAATATTGATTAATTCGGTCTAAAGAGTTTAGCCAATTAATCTCAAATCGTTGGAGCTTATGTAGGTCCATAAGGTCCCTCTACTAACTCGTAAAATTACTTATTAGATTGGTGAATTGAGCGAATTTGAAATGTTCAAAATCAAAATTAGGATTTTGAACTTGCAATGTTCAAATTCAATTTAGTGTTTGATTAATTATATTTGATATAATTAAAACATTTAAATTTGTCGAAATTAAAACATAAATTAGAGAGATTAAATATTCAAAAGCAAGGAAAAATAATGAATTTTTGGTACATTATTTAACTTTTGCTAAAATTGAATTTAAAATTGAAAAGTAATTTGATTTTAATTAATTAAATAAATTAAATAATAATTTCATATTAAATATTAAATTAATCAAACACCTAATTCATACATGAATCCTATTCATGTAATTAATATTTAAATCATCATTTAAATATTTTTAAACACTCCAATTACGTTTAATTTCGATGAATTAAACATTAATTATATAGATTATAATTATCTAAACCCATGTTTGAAATTGAACAATTCAAATTCAAATCCTAATTTGAAATGAAATTTGAACATTTCAAATTAAATTCCCAAATTGAATTTGAAACTCAATATACTAATCCAAGATTTACGAGCTAGTAGAGGGACCTTATGGACCTACAGATCATGAGCTCCAACGATTTAAGATTAATTGGCTAAACTTTTGAAACCAAATTAATCAATATTCTTTAACTACCAAGACACACCATTATAGCTCAGTAGTTGCACTCTCCTCACTATAGATATATTTATGTCAATTTGATTTAACCATAATCAATAAGTCAACCCTTCACAGGTTGTTCGTAATAACGGCTGGGTCAAATGTTGTTTTACCCTTGAAATTACTTCTTGCTCCTTAAGTCCCATTGGTCCTCTAATGAACAGTTGGTTTGCGATCCAATCACTAAACCGAGTTCTTCTCGGGCCAATGAGAGGATGGAGCCCCTTTGTTCAAGACTTGGATTCAGTACTTAAGAGAACAACCTCTCTACTATCCTTAAATCTGGTAGGTGTGAATTCCATCTTGCACCCTGGTAGGTGTGAATTCCATCTTGCACCCTATGTCCCCAGCTATCTACCCAGTCTTACCTCTGAAATGGGAGGCTTATTGAGCTGACGCTGTTGAGCCAACCCTCACCTATACAAATCTAAGGATAATCCCTAATAAACAAGAGTTCATAATTAGCTTAGAAATAAGGTCGAGTTACCTAGATCATCGATTTGAAACAGTCAGTCTTAAACAGTAAACAACGTTATAATGTAAGAGTGACTTATTTCTTGGTCCGATCTTTTGCAAACTCATTGCATAGGACGCCCCCACTCTTCATGTCACTACTTGAACGAATCAGGATCACTTCATCTGTAGCACTTTACAACAAAGTGAACCACATCCGATAGTGTTACCAGAATAAGGCACTCAACCTAATTCATATACTATAGACCATTTTGGCTATTTACTCGAACTTGATCCATCTTTATGTTGCCACATAAAATTCAAGTATTCATATAATAGCCATAGATCTTAAGTTTATTGGATTTAGTCTTTACAAGTGCAATTAACATATTTAACAATAGTTTTATTGAATAAATGTCATAAACATCTTTATTGATAATAGAAAATGTTTAACATTACAAACTTCGGGTTTTAGGACATATAACCCAACAAAGTCCTACTTTGACTAAAACTCCAATGGATTTTACATATACAATGTTGAGTAATTAGAGAATAGATACAATAAACTAGGTACCAAGTATTTCTTCTACTTGCCCTAGGTCTATCTATCTCACAGTCCTAGTCCCACTAGGTGACCCTCAAATACTTTAGTCGAGAGGGCCTTTGTAAATGGATCAACCCAAGTTGTCTTCAAAGACAATCTGCGTGACAATCACGTCTCCTCAGTGTACGATCTCCCTGATGAGATGGTACTTGCGCTCAATATGCTTTCCACGCTGATGGTTTCTAGATTCCTTTGAGTTGACAACTGTTCCACGGTTATCACAATATAGGATGATCCGTAGATGCATATTTGGAACTACTTCCAAATCCGTCAGGAACTTTCTGAGCCACACTGCTTCTTTGGTTGCTTCACATGCAACTATATACTTAACTTCCATGGTAGAGTCAGCAATTCAACTTTGCTTTATACTCTTTCACACTTAGCTCCTCCATTCAGAGTGAATACTGACCTCGAAGTAGACTTCCTAGAATCTATATCAGTCTAGAAATCAGAATTAGTGTATTCAGTAAGGATTAAATCCTTAGTATTATACACGAGCATATAGTCCCTCGTTCTCTGAAGATATTTGAGGATTTTTTTAATGGCAATCCAATGATCATATCTAGGATTGGACTGATATCTACTGACGATTCCAATTGCATAGCATATGTCGAGATGAGTACACAACATGGCATACATTAAACTCCCCGCTACTGATGCATACGAAATTCGTTTCATTACCCAATCTCTTGAGTTATCTTAGGACACTGTTCCTTAGACAAACGAATTCCATGTCTGAAAGGTAACACACCTTAATTCTGCATTTTATATCTAGACAACATCTTGTCTATATAAGATGTTTGAGATAATGCTAAAGTTATATTCCTGTTGTTCTGAATTATTTGGATCCCAAGAACATATTGCGCTTCTCCCAAATATTTCATTCGAAATTATGTAGCAAGCCATCTCTTAACATCAGCCAAAAATTCTACTTCATTTCCTATGAGTAGAATATCATCAACATATAGAACCAGAAAAGCTACAGTTTTGTTGACAATCTTATTGTGAACATAAGGTTCATCAACATTCTGTTGAAAGCCATAAGATTTGTTCGCAATATCAAATCTCATATTCCATGATCGAGATGCTTGTTATAACCCATAAATGGATCTATTAAGCTTACAAACTTTTTGGTATTGGCTCTATTCAATAAAACCCTCTGATTGAGAAGTATAGATACTCTCTTCAAGATAGCCATTCAAAAAAGTTGTCTTGACACCCATTTCTAGATTTCATAATCATAAAAAGTGGCAATGAATAAAAGTATCCTAATATACTTGATCATGGCAACTGGTGAGAAGGTTTCTTTATAGTCTACCCCCTCTTTTTGGGTAAATCCTTTTGTCACGAGTCTAGCTTTGTAGGTCTGTACCTTACCAGCTTGGTCTCGCTTTTTCTTATAGATCCACTTGCAACCAATGGGTTTTACCCCTTTTGAATGATCTACAAGATTTTAGACTGAATTGAAGTACATTGACTCCATTTTGATGTCCATGGCTTTTATGTACGAGTCCTTATCCACCTCTTCCATTGCTTGTTTGAAAGTCAATGGATCCTCTAATTTATCATCAGGTATGATGATCTGAGTTTCAGTTAAACCCATGTATCGGTCAGACTATTGCACAATACTCCCACTACGTCGAGGCATACTCAACTCAAAAGAAAGATATGAAATACTAGTTTCATCAACAACTCTTCTTGAAGGACCTACTCGATCAACAACTCTTGTTGATCTATTTGTAGTTTCTCTGGATATCTCATTTAATACTAGCTTATAGCGAGGTTGATGATTTTTAATGTGGTCTTGCTCTAGGAATGTCGCGTTTTTTGATATAAAAAAATTTATCTTCTTGAGAATCATAAAAGTAATCACCTTTTGTCTTTAAGATAACCTACAAATAGGCATACTTTTGAACGGCATTCCAGCTTCTTTGGATTTTGCCCCAACACATATGTTAAGCATCCCTAGATCCTGAAGTGACGTAAACTACCTTTATATTCTCTCCATAACTCGTAAGGTGTTTCTGAAACACTTTTTGAGGAAACCATGTTCAATATATACACCACAATCTCTACTACGTGACCCCAAAAAGAACTTGGCAACAAAGCATAACTCATTATAGAACGAACCATGTCCAACAGGGTTCTATTTCTCCTTTCTGCAGCACCATTTTGTTGAGGTGTGCTAGATGTTGCGAGTTGTGATTGAATTTCATGTTCTATCGAATATTCCTGGAATTTTAAGTCCATGTACTCACTACCCTGATCTGTTCGAAGAGTTTTAATCTTTTTACCTAATTAGTTCTCAACCTCTACCTTATATTCCTTGAACTTTTCAAGAGTTTCAGACTGTGATGCATTAGGTAAATGTAGCCATATCTTGAATAATCATCGATGAAGCTGATGAAATATTCATACCCTCCTCTCGCTTTAACATTCATCAGACCACAAAGGTCTGACTGTACGAGCTCTAGGGTTCTTAGGCTCTAAAACCTTTTCCAGTAAAAGATCTTTTAGTCATCTTACCTTCAAGACAAGATTCACATGGCGGTAAGTAACTATCTTCTAACTGCTTTAGAAGCTCATTCTTAACCAATCTCTCAATTCTATTGAGATTGATGTGACCTAGTCTTAAGTGCCAAAGATAGGCATTTGGAGAAAACTTTCTTTTCTTATTGTGAGTTTCAGTTGTTTTAAACATCTCTATATTCAAAACAACTTTTACTTCAGTCAGTTTTAACAAGTCTAAGTTATTTTTCAAATTTACAGAACATATCTTAAGACCTTTCAAAATAATGAACACTTCATTATTTTCAAAAAAAACTTTATAATTATGTTCTAGCAAACACGAGACAGAAATTAAATTTCTTTTCATAGAAGAAATATAATAAACATTTTCAAGTAAAATGTATCTATCTCTAACAAATAACTTCATATCTCTCACTGCTTTAGCTGAAACAACCTCCCCGGTCCCTACCTTAAACGTTGCTTCTTCTTCTGTAAGCTGTCTCCAAGAACTAGTTTCCTGAGTGAAAGTATAGATATGATTAGAGGCACCTGAATATATTATCTAGATCTTTTTATCATTTTCCACTAAGCATGTCTCAATGACAAGCAAATCATATGTACTTTGTTGTCCTACTTTCATATCCTCATCTATGAAGTTCAAAACTTTATTATTTGATGATACGTTGGGAGATAGAAGACATTCCACTGTTAAAAAAATTTCAAATCATTGTCTACTAGTATATTTGATTTCCATGTTGAATAATTATTATCGTTAATTAAACTAGAAACATGTAATTTTGAAGAATTCAACATGTTGAAATTTTAAACAAATTCTAATTAGTAAATTGCTTTTAAACCCGACATGCTTTGATACCAATTGATAGAGTAAATATACATGCAGTGAAAGAAATCAGAATCAATAAGTACTCTAATTACACTTAATTTGAGTTTAAAAGCATGCAAGCAAAACATTTTCATAGAACAGGGTTTCAAAATGTTATACCTTTGATGAAACTCTATAATACCAGCTCCTCTCCACTAATTGATTCGCCAGAATACCAGTAGACCATCACAATGATCTTCTCTACTATCTTCTAACTTGGCTTGTGTGGTATAAATGCTAAATTGAAGTCAATTGAGTGAGGGAACCAATGGGGTTTGAGAGAGAGTATAGAGTTTCTGCAAACTTTTAAAAAAAATTCAGCAATTCATCCCTTCAGTCTCTGAAATTTGATGTATTTATGCATCTCCTTCATGCAAGCAATAAACGAAGCAGCCATATGACACTTCAATTGGCACCATTATAGTGGGATTGGTGTTGATCAATTGATTAATCCACAATTAATCCAACAAAAGTTGGATTAATCCACTAACTTGGCTTTTTCATTTTCAAAATTTATTTTAAATTTAATTAAAATTAAGATTAAGTTTAACCAAAAAATTCAAATCAGAATTTGAATTTTATAAAATTGAAAAATGTTTTATTTAAATAAATAATTAAACGAATTTCATTAATTAATCAAATAATAATATCAAATATTAAATTAATTAAACACATATTTGATACATGAATCCTATTCATGTTAATCAATATTTAAATACTTTAATCTCTCCAATTTACATTTTAATTTCGACAAATTTAAACGTTTTAATTATATTGAATATAATTAATCAAACCCTAAATCGGATTTGAACATTTCAAATTCAAAACTCTAATTTCAATTTTGAACATTTCAAATTCACTCAATTCACTAATCCAATGAGTAATTTTACGAGCTAGTAGAGGGAGCTTATGGACCTATAGATCATGAGCTCCAACGATTTGAGATTAATTGGCTAAACTCTTTAGACCGAATTAATCAATATTCGGTAACTATCGAGACACACCACTGATAGTTGCACTCATCTCACTTTAGATATATTTTTGTTCACTTTAATCATAATCAATAAGTCGATCCTTCACAGGTTGTTCGTATTTACAACTAGGTCAAATTATCATTTTACCCCTGTAAATACACCTTGCTCCTTAAGCTTCGACTAATCCTTTATTGCATAATTTGTTTATAGTCCAACTAATAAATCATATCCCTCTCGGTCATGAGAGGGTGAGGCCCCTTTGTTCAAAACTAGGATTCAGTACTGAAGGGAACAACCTATCTGCTAACCTTAAATTGGGTAGGAGTGAATTCCATCTTGCATGATTATGTCCCTAGCTATCTATCCAGCCTTATCCTAAGAATGGGAAGCTTATTGAGTAGTACTGTTGAACTATTCTCACCTATGCAGATCAAAGGATAATATCGAATAAACAGGAGTTCATAGTTAGCTCAGGATTAAGATTGAGTTGCCCTAGGTTATTAAAATTGAAATAGTCAGTTCTAACAATAAATGGTCATTATAAAGAAAAGTGACTATTTCAAGGTCCGATCTTATGCAAACATCCTTTGCAAAGGATGCCTCCACTTGCATGTCTCCACATGAATGATTTTGGGATCACAATATTTGTATCATTATACAAAGTAGGCCGCATCCAATAGTGTCGCCAGGATGCAGTACCCAATCTCTTCCATATACTTATAGACCATTTTGGCTATATACTAAAACTTGATCCACATTTATGTCTCTACATAAAGTTAAAGTATTCATATTATAGCCATAGATTCGTTTATCGGATTTTTATAACAGAATGCAATATCGATAACATCTTATTGGATGAACAACTCAATAATACTTTTATTGATAAATAAAATGTTTCCAATATTTACTAAGTGCGAGTTTTAGGACATTCCAACAATCTTCTACTTAAACTAATGCTTCAGTGAGTTACAAATATATATAAATATATAATGTACACAGTGTTGAGATATAGAGAGAAAATACAATAAACTAGGGCATATATATATCCTTGATATTCTCCCACTTACTCTAAATTATGAAGCTCGTAGTCCTAGTGCAACTAGGTGTCCTGCGATCACTTTAGTCGAGAGGGCCTTTGTAATGGATCATCAAGATTATCCTCAGAGGTTATCATTGTGACTATCATGTCTCCTCGATGTACTATCTTCCTGATGAGACAGTACTTTCTCTCGATATGTTTTTCGAATTTGTGAATTCTTGGTTCCTTTGAATTGACAATTGCTCCACTGTTATTACAAGACAGAGTGATAGAAAGATGTATCTTTGGAACCACTTCCAAATTTGTCAGGAACTTGCGTAGCTAAACTGCTTTTTTAGCTGTTTCACATGCAACTACATATTCAGCTTCCATCGTGGAGTCAGCAATTTAAATACATCAAATTTTAAAGCATGATTTAAGCGCTCAATGAATTTTAATTTGAGTTTGGTGGGTAAATTTCTATAGATGCATGTTTGGTTGACTGATATGGTTGAAATTCAACTTTGGAATTAGATTACTCTTTGATTATGTTGTTAAATTTGTAATTGATTCTTGTTTGATGAGCTTATATGCACACTCTAGAGCCTGTAAATTTATTGGAGTCAATAGAGTTGAAACTAAGTTGTAATCGAAGATTGAAGAAACTGGACTGGAGCTATTGCCCTCACAGCATCGCAACATTGTTCACAGAGCATCACGACGTTGTTCATCTTGGAGCCTGAGGTGTTGCAATGATGGGATGAAGCGTCGTGACGCTGTTCATCCCAGCCCAAAAAGGCGCGTGTTTTTTAGCCGGTTCACAATAGTTGATCGGTTTGACCGATTCAGTTGTCTCTTGGTCTGATTCAGCCGAATTTGGTCTAATTCAGCCTCATTTGGAGCCTTGGAGAGTCGGTTCAGGTCCGGTTTGGGTCTAGTCGAGCGGTCCATAGTCAAATTGGAGTTGTTTTTAATTATTATTTGTAATAATTAGTTTGTTTTGCTTGCTTAAGATGCCAAAGTTGAACCATATTAGTGTTATTTAAATATTGATGCATGTGATGTATGTTATATTTAAATTGAAACATGTATGTACATAATGTATGCCATGTAATTTAAAATCCCACCATAGGAAGCATTTTACATGAATTGAAAATGTATTATAAAGAGTTACAATATATAGTATGCATGTCTAGGGTTTCTAAAGTTTAATATAAACGTTATATTAAAGTTTGAATGCCTTTGATAAATGTTATGGGTGGAAAGCATGTCTATTGTTTTATAAGTTGTTATAAAATTGGATTAGACATTAAAATCCATAACAAAGATAAGTTGCATGCTCATTTAGGTTACTAACTTATTTTAATAGTTAAAATAGGTCATTATCTTATAAAATACGGTCACAAACTCAACCAATATATAATTATGTCTAAGGCTAGAGGTTTTTAATTTGACGGACTATGGAACACCTCCTACCTAGGGATTATGGTCAAGTAATTGAGCGTTGTTAACCGATTTTATGAGCTTGCGAGAGTGGTGTGAGGTAATAAAATGGTTTTATCAATTAGATATCGTAGGTTAAATCCAAATATAAACATTATACTTGGATAAACAACATGAACTTATGTTTTTTTTTTTAGCCGAAATATACCTAAGTAAATGTATACCCAATATATTAGAACTTTTCAATGGGAGATCAATAATGTATATGATATACCATTTTTTTCTCTCACGTCCTTAAGAGTTCACATCGTGAGATCCATGCTCGGCTTCGTGTCGATTTTCACTCGACTGTTCCATCCGAAAAATGTGTCAACATATCCTACGGTCTCTTCCATTAGTTTGAACCGTGAGATTCCTATGTTGCGTTTGCTATCGTTTTTAGGCAACATTAACTAATCGTTAACCACGGTGATCCCCTTGGAGGTTTGTAATAAAGAATTCGGAAGAACCCAAGCTTCAATAATGAATAGTGTTTCATAGTTTTGTCTTGATCATTGTCTTCCAGATCGAGGGCATATTCATACTGTTCTATGAAATCTGAAAATGGAGGGTCACACTTAAAAGAGTTACTAAGTGTTAGTAAGTTCTTGACTGAAAGTGGTAGCTAAATGACTATAGGAATAAGAGTTATTTTGGAGATAGTATTTGGTCAAGATTGTCTTACTTAGTGAAGGAATATTTGACTGCCCCTCAGTAGCATCTACTCTGATTCACTAATATATTGTTGCAAATAAATAAAGAAATATGAGTACTTTATTACTTTTTACTAAAATTGGGTTTAGATGCATAAGTCTAATAGAATATTGTTTATTTTTCAATAATGTCGAACTCGATTATACAACTATTAGCTTCCAATAAATTCAACGATGAAGGGTTTTCAGACTAGAAATCAAACATAAATACAATACTAGTGGTTGACGAATTGAGGTTTATTTTAACAGAGGAATCTTCTCCTCTTCCTAGTTCAAATGCTAACTGAAATGTTTGGGAAGCCTATGACAAATGGGTTCGGGCTAACGGTAAAGCCAGAGCCTATATCTTAGCAAGCATATCTGGTGTGCTTATTAAGAAGCATGAAGCCATGGTTATTGCACGTGATATCATGACGTCATTGCAAGAGATGTTCAGGCAACCGTCTTTTCCGGTATGACATGATGCTATTAAGTACGTCTATAACTCCCGCATGAAAGAGGAGACCTCTGTTAGAAAATATGTCCTGGACATGATAGTCCATTTCAATATTGCGGAAGCTCATGGCACTGCCATAGATGAGAGAAAAGTTAGTATGATAATGAAATCTCTTCCGAAGAGCTTTCTAACATTTCGTACTAATATTGTAATGAATAAGATTAATTACAATTTGACAACTCTTCTGAATGAACTACAAGCTTACCAATCCTTAATGAAAAATAAGGAAAGTGAAGCAAATGTTGTTTCACAGAAGAAAAAAAAAAAGTATGTTTCTTCTTTAAAGGATAAGAGTATCCAGATAAAGAAGAAAGGAAAAGGGAAGAAGGAAGCCCCTGCAAAGAAAAGCAAGAATAAAGCACCAAAAGAAAAATGTTTCCATTGGAATGAAAATGGTCATTGGAAATGCGATTGCACGCAATATCTTGCTGAAAAGATAGCTGAAAAGGAAAACCAAGGTAAATTTGATTTACTTGTGATGGAAACATGTTTAGTGGAAAGTTCTCACTTAACCTGAATACTAGATTCAAGCGCCGCTAACTATATTTGCATTTTTCTTTAGGAAACTAGTTCATGGACACAACTATTAGAAAATGAAATGACTTTCAAGGTTTTACCCAAAGAGAGGGGGATAGACTATGAAGAAACATTCTCTCCTATTTCCATGATAAAACCTATAAGAATACTTTTATCCATTGTTGCATTTTATGACTATGAAATATAGTAAATGGATGTCAAGACAGCCTTTTTGAATGGCCATCTTGATGAAAGTATTTACATGGCTCAACCAGAAGGGTTCACTGAACAGGGTCAAGAGCAAAAGGTTTGCAAGCTTAAAAGATCCATTTATGAGCTAAAACAACCATCTAGATCCTGGAATATAAGGTTTGATACTACGATCAAATCTTATGGCTTTGAACAGAATGTTGATGAACTTTGTGTTTACAAGAAGATAGTCAACAAAATTGTAGCTTTCCTAGTTCTTTATGTTGATGATATCTTGTTCATTGGGAATGAGATAAGTTTTCTTGCTGACGTAAAAAGATGGCTAGCATCGCAATTCCAAATGAAAGATTTAGGAGATGTACAGTACATCTTTGGCATCCAAATTGTTCGAAATCGCAAGAACAAAATGTTAGCGCTATCTCAAGCATCTTATATTGACAAGATGTTGTCAAGGTATAATATGCAAAATTCCAAAAAGGGTATGTTACCTTTTAGACATGGAATTCATTTGTCAAAGGAACAGTATCTTAAGACGCCTCAAGAAGTTGAGGAAATGAAAAGAATTACATATGCATAAAAAATTAGAAGCTTGAAGTACGCTATGTCGTGTACACGTCCTGACATATGCTTTGCAGTTGAAATTGTCAGCATGTTCCAATCTAACCCTAGACACGATCATTTGACTTTTGTTAAAAATATCCTCAAGTATTTAAGGAGAATGAGGGATTATATACTCGCGTATTTGCCTAAGGATTTGATCCTTACTGGATACACTGATTCTGATTTTTAGACTGATGAAGATTCTAGTAAATCTACTTCAAGATTAGTTTTCACTCTTAATGGAGGAGTTATAATGTGGAGAAGTATCAAATAGAGTTGTATCGCTGACTCCACAATGGAAGTTGAATACGTAGTTGCACGTGAAGCAGCTAAAGAAGCAGTTTGGCTATGCAAATTCCTGAAAATATTTGGAACTGGTTTCAAATATGCTTCTGTCTATCACTTTATATTATGATAACAGTGGAGCAATTATCAATTCAAAGGAACCAAGAAGCCACAAACGCGAAAAACATATCGAAAGAATGTACCATCTCATCAGGGAGATAGTACATCGAGGAGACGTGATAGTCAAGAATATAGCCTCTGAGGATAATCTTCCTAATTCGTTTACGAAGGTTCTCTCGACTAAAGTGTTCGAGGGCCACCTGGTTGGACTAGGACTACGAGCTTCATAATCTAGGCAAGTGGGAGAATGTCAAGGGTATATAGATACCCTATTTTATTGTATTTTCTCTTTGTATCTTAACATTGTGTACATTATATATTTGTATATATTTGTAACTCACTGGAGTATTAATCCAAGTGGGAGATTGTTGGGAATGTCCTAAAACTCGCAGTTCGTAAATATTGGAAACATATTCTATTTATTAATAAAAGTATTATTGATTTGTTCATTCAATAAAATGTTATTGATATTGCATTCTATTATAAAAATCCAATAAACGAATCCATGGCTATAATATGAATACTTTAACTTTATGTAGAGACACAAATGTGGATCAAGTTTTAGTATATAGCCAAAATGGTCTATAAGTATATGGATGAGATTGGGTACCTCATCCTGGCAACACTATTGGATGCAGCTCATTTTGTATAATGATACAAATGATATGATACCAAAATCATTCATGTGGAGACATGCAAGTAGAGGCATCTTATGCAAAGGATGTTTGCATAAGATCAGACCTTAAAATAGTCACTTTTCTTTATAACGACTGTTTACTGTTAAAACTGACTATTTTAAATTCGATGACCTAGGGTAACTCAATCTTAATCCTGAGCTAACTATGAACTCTTGTTTATTCGGGATTATCCTTTGATTTGTATAGGTGAGAGTAATTCAATAGCACTACTCAATAAGCCTCCCATTTTGGGGATAAAATCGAATAGTTAGTTGGGGACATAATCCTACAATATGAAATTCACTCCTATCCAATTTAGGGTTAGCATATAGGTTGTTCCCTTAAGTACTGAATCCTGGTTTTTTAACAAAGGGGCCTCACCCTCTCATGGCCCAGAGGGATATGGTTTATTAATTGGACTATAAATTAATTGTTCAATAGAGGATCAGTGGGAGCTCAAATAGCAAGATATATTTACATGGGTAAAATGATAATTTTGACCTAACTGTAAATACGAACAACCTGTGAATGATCGACTTACTGATTATGGTTAAAGTGGACAAAAATATATCTACAGTGAGAAGAGTGCAACTATCGAGCTACAGTGGTGTGTCTCGATAGTTAACAAATTTTGATTAATTCGGTATAAAGAGTTCAGCCAATTAGTCTCAAATTATTGGAGCTCATGATCTGTAGGTTCATAAGGTCCCTCTACTAGCTTGTAAAATTACTTCTTGGATTAGTGAATTGAGTGAATTTGAAATGTTCAAAATCGAAATTAGAGTTTTGAATTTGAAATGTTCAAATTTGATTTGGGGTTGATTAATTATATTCGATATAATTAAAACGTTTAAATTTGTTGAAATTAAAATATAAATTGGAGAGATTAAAATATTTAAATATTGATTAACATGAATAGGATCCATGTATCAAATAGGTATTTAATTAATTTAATATTTGATATTAAATTATCATTTAATTAATTAATTAAATTTGTTTACTTATTTATTTAAATAAAATATTTTCAATTTTAAAAAATTCAAATTCTTATTTAAATTTTTTTATTAAACTTAATCTTAATTTTGATTAAATTTTAAAAGAAATTGAAAATGAAAAAGCCAAGTTAGTAGATTAATCCAACTTTTGTTGGATTAATCAATTGATCAACACCTATCCCACTATAATGGTGTCAATTGAAGTGTCGTATGGCTGCTTTATTTAGTGCTTGCATGAAGTAGATGCATAAATACATCAAATTTCAGAGATTGAATGGTTGAATTACTAAATTTTTTTAAAATTTTGCAGAAACTGTATACTCTCTCTAAAACTTTCTTAGTTCCCTCAATCAATTGACTTCAATTTAGTGTTTCCACCACACAATCCAAGTTAGAGGATAGGAGTCGGTATTATAGAGTTTCATCAAAGGTATGACACTATGAAACCCTTTTATATGAACATTTTTTTTTTTTTTTGTGCATGCTCTTCAACTCAAATTAAATATAATAAGAATGATTTTTTATAAAGAGTTGAATTTTAGTCAAATTTCAAAAACAAAAACAAGTTTTCAAAGACTATTTTTTTTTTTTTTAGAACCTTGCTTGATTTTTTTATAAAGAGTAGATAAAAAGCTAGAAATTTAGAGGTGAAATAGGTATTTATAGGCTTAATTTTTAAAAAATAAAAATAAAAAATAAAAAATAAAATGGTTACAAAATGGAGCCTAAAGTTATGTTGTTGATAACTTTTTGCTTTTGCTTTTTTGTTTTTCTTAAACTTTGTTTGTTTTTGCACATTTTTTTTTATAAGTTTTCCAACTTCCTAAAAAACACATTTGAATTCTAAGTATACTTTCAAAAAAAAAACAAAACAAAACCAAGTTTTAAAAAAATGCTTTCAAAAACTATAGGTAGCACTAGCAATGGTGATTGTATACTTAATTCTTTAAAAAAAGTGACTTTTTAGCTTTGGTAATAGATGTTGCATGAGAAAGGGTGCATTTATAGATCAAGAGAATAGACTTTAAAACTGCAAAATAATATGTATTCGCTTTCGAATTTCATTCCATTCAAATTATCCGAATTGACCTGCGTAAAAGATCCTCGCATCAATATGATGATGAATTTATTACACTATGATGCTTAAGTTGGTATAAAGGGTGAATGATAAAATTAAACACTAAAACATTTAAGGTCGGCTCTCTTCTTATAAGATTATTTACCATTCTCCTTTAGAGTAGTCGAATTAAGCTATTTATATGTCTATCCTATGACACATGTCCACAATTTTGTATGACAGTAGGACATATCAAGAACATTTCAGGTACTCGAGGTTGAGAGTATCAGTCTGGCCTCGACTTTTTTATTTTTTGATTAGTATATAAATACCAACTCGACTGGTCAGCCCAAATCTTAAGGCATTGTCATTTTTATTTTGGGGCGCGCAATCTCCTATGCCCTTTTCCAGATACTCTTTAAGCATAGGCCTGCCCATAGGCTTTTATTCTTATCTCAAGCAATCTTCAACGATATGCTTTAAAAAAATGCAAAATAATAATAATAATAAATTTCAAGCTTAGTCTATGAATTTTTAGGTTTTTAAACTTTATAAAATGTTTAATAAATTTATTGCATTTTTCATGTTTAAAATGTCATGAAAATTTAACCTTTTTTCAAATAAATGAATCTTGATAATGTTAATGGATCCTCCACCTATCTCTCTATATGACAAATTTTGTCTACTCTAAGTATAAATCTTCATGGTTTTATTTTTTACTTCACCCAAAAGCTTCAATGCCAATGAAGATATATTGTTCATTATATACCCATGATCTTCTTCTTTTCTGGTTAACATTGGACTTTGATCCATTCTCAACAATCTTCCCCTCAAACAAAAAGAAAAACCACATATTGATAGTCTCCCCTCAAATAGTTTGTTCACCTTTCTAGCTTCAAAGGGATCGTTTGCTCTTATCTAAGCTAGCTATTCTTATTTTGGGATTACTCTACCTATTTGATAGAATTTAACCACATATTACAATGACTATGTCATCAAGGTTTATAACCATTATTGTTCATCACTCAGAATTGTGAATCGGTATTACCAAGTCTAGAGAGAATAGCTTTGGTACCAAATTGATAAGAACAACTAATTCCACCTATCAGCATTGATATGATATTGTCCCCGTGGCTTTGTTTAAATAGATGTTGTAATTTTTACCCCGACTCAATTTCGGCTAATCCTAATTAACTAAAAAAAATACAGTAAAAATCTTTATAAACTCATTATTTTCACCAAAAAAAGCTTCGCACGAAAGTAACCTTTGTCGGTGTAAAAATTAACCATTGAATGACTTTACCAAAATTCATGAATTTCAACCAAATAAAAATAATTCTAATGTCGTTTTCTCAAGTAATTTAATCAATTTCACAACATACATATATTTTATAATTCATTGAATATATATAAGAGAACTTTTTCTTAATAATGTTTGGAGCGAGAACTTATTAGATAGTTGAAATTTCAAACATCTTTTGAAGTTTAAGGTTAATATTGCAATATTTAGTTTGAGATAGAATTTAATGAAATCGAAAATTTTGAGGTTAAAATTTATATAACTTCATGAGTTTGGGTGAAAATATTAATTTTAGTTTATTTTAGATGACAATTAAATTAACAATGGCCTCAAAATGTCAGAAAAATATCAATTTATACCCTTAAACTGTAGGGTTGTATCAATTTAATTCTGAACTTTTATAAATATATCAATTTGCATCTTTCATTAGGTTTTGGTTGGATAAATATGATGGGAGATTTATAATTGTATCATTAACTTCTAAATTTTCTTAAGCGTGAATCACCTTAGATTTTCAATTAAGATTCTTTTTAAAAATTTCATGCTTAACTCTAATTGTCCATTTTATCAATCTAAAATTTGAAGAAGCTACACATATGTAAGAATTATTCCATAGACGAGTTTCAAAGATAATCTTAATAAAAGAGTCCAAAATAATACACTTCTCACGATTTAGAAGTTTAATTTAATTGAAATAATTATATATTTTATAAGATATTTTTCGAACAAAAATTTTAGGTTTAAGATTATACACATAAGATTTAGGGACTAAATTGAAATTCTCCAAATTTTTTGTTATTGGAAACTACTATCACAAGCAATTTAATAGATAGTTGAATAACTAATTGTTGCTTAGTTGTCATCTTTTACCTGGGATGATAGTGAAAATTATATAATCATTCACTTAATTTAATAAATCTAGAAAACTTCTATGAATAATATCTTTTTGGTCCTAAGTTTTGGCTTTAATTTTTATTTGGTTTTTAGATTTTAAAATTTACATATTTAGTCCTTAAATTTTGAGTTTTGTTTCAATTTAGTCCCTAAGTTTCACAATGTTACAATTTTATCCTTGAAATTTGAATTTTGTTTCAATTTGGTCCATGGATTTCAAGATTTTACATTTTTAACCTCAATTTTTCATTAAATACTTACTTTCAATCATTGACGTCAATTTCTATTGATTAATTAAAAATAATTAGAAGTGAAATTTTAAATTTAATTTTAAAAGTGATAAACATAGTAAAATTTAATTAATAATAACAAAAAATATGTATTTAATAAAATATTAAGGTCAAAAGTATAAACCTCGAGACATAATGATCAAATTGAAGCAAAATTCAACAGTTAAGGGTAAAAATTGTAGCATTTTGAAATTTAAGAACTAAATTAAAATCAAATTCAAAATCTAAGATTTAAATGTGTAACATTTTGAAATTTAATGACTAAATAGTAATTAGACCTAAAATCTAAGGACCATACAGATATTTTTTCCGAAACTTTTAGCATAGTGAAAGGGAAACCAACAAGTTGGAATTTTCTAAAAGATGAGAGGTAAAAAAGACTTTATACATTATAGATTATAAAAGGTGGAACAACCAAGTTGAAATGTGAAATCTAAAAAGGTCAAAAAGTAAGACCAAGATAAAAATATGATTTTCATAATAGTACAAAAAAAAAAAGTAAGAGGCAAAATAAATAAATAAATAAAAGCCCCCATTTAGTGGAGCATTTTATTTCTTCCCATGATTTTGTCCCCACTTTGATATTTTGATGGGTTAGCTTGTTTCCCTTTAGATGGGGATAAGACAATTTAGATATTTTTCTTCCCATGTGCAATTTAACAATATTCTTATTTAAAAAAAACAAACAAACAACAATAATGTCTTTTCTGTATCATATGTAAATTTTTCAAAAAAATTATTTGAGGTGCTGTCATATCATTTTGATTACCATACATATAAAAAAAAGTGTTATAACAAGTTAGACTATTTTCTTTTAAAAAAATTGTTATTGAGTAACAGTTATGAATTTGTCGGTCTTTTTTTTTTAATTTTCAAAAATAAAACATAAACTATTTACACGAAATATCAAAATTTTAATCTTCTCTAGATACTGATAGAGGCTAATAGAAGTTTATCAATGTCTATTAGTGATAGAAACTTATAGAAATATATCACTGATAGACTCTGATATGCTGATAGAAATCTATTAGTATTTTTCCGTTCATACATTCTATTTAGTTACCATTTTGTTTTTAATTTTTGTTTTTGAGTATTGTGTGCTTGATTCATACAAATTCTTTAATGTAGTTTTCATGAAATATTTGATTTTTTAGTCACATCCCAAAATAGAAAGTTTTCAAAACTTAAAAATACTTGTAGTGTGCAATTAACAATACAAAAAAACTATTCTCCAAAAAAATAATAATAATAAACTCAGAGATAAGAACAATATTTCATGAATTTAATTTAAAAAATGCGACGTCGGACCTCATTTGGTTACCATTTGATTAATATTTTTTAGTTTTTGAAAAAGTCTATAAATATCTCTTCTACCTTTAAATCTTTTATTTTGTTATCTACTCTCTACTAATGTCTTCGAAAACCAAGCTAAGTTTGGAAAACTAAAAAAAAAAAAATTTATAAACTCGTTTTTGTTTTTGGAACTTGGCCAAGAATTCAACTCTTTCACTTAAGAAAGATGAAAATCATTGTAAAAAATAAAGAGAAAATATGCTTAATTTTCAAAAATCAAAAATAAAAAACATAAAATAATTACCAAACGATGCATATGTTTTTTTCATTTTCTCCTTTAAAATAAATTATTCAATTGTATTTCTCAACTTTTAAAAAATCTACTTTCACATAGACTAATCGAGATGGGTATTAGGTCCCATGCAATTGAATTTTCGTACACATATCAACAATTTTATCAATAAGATCAACATCGATATGAGAGGTGAATAAAAAATTTTATTACATAAAAAATCCATGAAACATAAAAAATAAATAATAGAATGTTAATAATTTAAACATGACATAGTTAATAAATATGTTAACTCATTTTTAAAATGTAAAATGTTTATTTATCAATTTAAATATTTAAATTTTTGGTTTTTGTAATACTTTCTAAAATATCTATTGATATCGATATTTTTGTCGACATTTCCATAAAATTAAAACTCGACGTTTTCATCGACATCATCATAAACGTTTTAAAATTTATAAATATTAGAAGGTAGAATTAGAGAGTAAGGATAAAGTAAAATAGACACTTTAGAACTTATAACATTTTGTGTACTATGTAGATATATACACACACGAAAGCAAAAGCATACAAAAAGATATTGTTCCTTACTATGTTTGATGGACAGGTTTATTATTATTGTTGTTATTGAAAATTGGATAGGCTAATTATTATTAATAATTATAAACATAAGTGGATTCAAATTAATATCTTAATCCTGTCGGTTTAGTTGAAATTCAGGCTACAAAATTTTCTTTTTGTCTAAATATCAATTTATATCCTTAAATTTTCAAGTTATACCAATTAAAATATTGAACTAATAATTATATCAATTTAAAACATTTTCGTAAATGTATCAATTTACACTCTCCAAATTTTAATCAACCAATATCATGAGGAACTTATAATTTGAGTCAATTATAAACTCTTAAATTTTCATAAACTAATCAATTTAAATTTTTCATTATGATTACCTTCGAAAATCATCTACGCATGTGTAGACTTCTTCAAATGTCAGTTTCGCAAAATGACAACTAAAGTAAATACATGGATGATATTCAAATTTATCGATTCATGGTTTAATTAATAATAAGTCCCAAAGATTAAAGGTTTATAACTTAATATTTTCTCAATTTTTTAAGTCAGCTTTGCAATTTTATAATTCTCTTCTTTTTTTATTTTGGGAAAGTTCCAATCTAATCATGCAACTTTTTTTAAAGAAACCATGTAACTCTTTTTAAATGATAATATTAAAAATTAATGATTCTATCCACTAACTGCATTTGATTACTGTTAAAGGAAAGGAAATTAACATAAATTAGGACAAATATCAATTTATATCTTTAAATTTTGGAGATTGTATCCATTCAAATCTTAAGCTCAGATACATAAATAGGAGTTGTATTAATTTAAACCCTAAATTTTGGGATTTGTATCAATTTAAACTTCAAACTAATAATTATATCAATTTAATCCCTAAACTTTTATAAGTGTATCAATTTAAACCTAAACTTTCATAATTATATCAATTTAAACTCTGAATTTTTACAAATATATCAATTTAAATCTTGAAATTTTATAAGTGTATCTAAATAAAACATAATAAACGGTTTAAGTTGATACAATTATAAAAATTCAGAATTTAAATTGGTATACTTATAAATGTTCAGGGTTTAAATTAATACAATTATTAATTCAGAATTCAAGTTGATATAATCCTCAAAGTTCAGAATTTAAATTGATACAATTATTAGTTTAGGATTTAAATTGATATCACACTTAAAGTTTATACAAACTAACCACTCGATGGCTTAAAAAACAAAAGAGAAAATGCTGTAGATCACATGCCTTGGCAGTTAAACTCCTCTTTTAGTTCAATCATTGAAGGTTTGCTATGTCAGGCTTGGATGCATGCATCAATATTCAATGGAATCAAAATAATACTGAAAATGAGACCCCATATAATATTTCATTGTTTTGGTATTAAAATTAAGTAATTGAAATGGAATGAAGATTAATTATACCAGCAACAATCTGAAAGGATAACTTTTGTTAAGGATATTTATATACACCCATCAATAAAAGTTGGGTATATATTTATGATCAAACATTATCATTTGATTCGACAACCTTGACCATTTTGGATTGCATTAGGAGCCTCTACTTAATCTTTCTTTTATTATTGTTATTAAAATAAATAAATAAATAAATAATAAAAATTAAAAACTTTTTCTTTTTTAATTTAATTTTAAAGTTGCATGAAACGGAATGGAGAATCCAACTAATAAACACACAAACAAAAATTAAACACTAGAAAGCGAGCTCTTAGACCAAGTCAACAATTTTAGAGTGGAACTGTTTAGGCGGCCACACAAGAGTTTCAGTTTTAAAGGACCACCTTAGCCAACTTCAACCTCCCGCTTGAACCAGTCTTTCCAAGAACATTGACTCGGTGTTTGACCAAGGTTTGATGAAATCTCATCGCTCGATTTCTCTTAGTCACGACCAAGTCTCTACTTTAGTCGTGATCAAAGTTTTAAATGTCAGATGAAAAAGATATCAAAGTGTCACTTTTATAAAAGTATCTAAAAATTGTTGAGGATTGCTCTAGGTAAGGCTCAAAATCCATGGACAAGTTCAAGCCCTAGGAAAATTGAGAGACAACATGGGAAAGGTACATCCAACAAGAAAAAAGTCGGACACTCAGATTCTAACCCAACCAGCCAAGCTAGAAAATATGTATAATCAAGAAATAATCAAATCAAGCTTGGTCCTAACACTATGCAACCTGAAGGTCACAATCACCCTAACATCATCATCATTACACATAACCACAAGCAATTGAACTATACTACTCCATGTATCTAGATATTGACACCACACTGATGCAAGTACATCCCTCCACCGGCAACACCAAGTAATATATCCCAAAAGCAAGATACTTTAGTTTTGACCAGTGTCTATATCTGACACGTATCAAATGCTTAGACAATCCCAACACTTGTTCGTGCAACAAATATGTTAGATATACACAAAACATTTCTTAAGTAGACTAAAAAGGAATATATATAATTAATAATAAATTTTGGATGTGTAATACATCCTACTAATTTTTGAAGCATATAAATACTGTCCATTTACTTTAAATTTTCTTCTAATATAAAAATCGTATACATTTTAATAGATATGTTGTTTCCGTGTCATGTCCTAATTTTAAAAAAAAAAAAAAAAACGTCGTGTAAGTTATCTGCGTTTAGAAGATATCTTATAGATATCTTATAGATTGCTTAAGATGCCCCATTGCCTCCTTTGTGGCTCTTTTTAGAGACTTGTTTTTAATGGCAGCCAATCAACCAGTTTGTGTCGTGTATAAATAGCTTCAAGCCCTAATTAAAGTCACTGGCTACCTGAACAGTGCCCTCCATATGATAAAAAAGACTAGTAAATCAGAAACATCTGATTTTTGCTCAAGCTCAACATGTTGAGAGAAAAATGACTCAACACTTGGAGATTCTCATAGTTTTCTCATTACATCGACCTAATGAGAAAAGAAATGAAGAAAAAGTTTGGAAGTAGAGGAAAGAAATATCATATCATTATCTACCCTCACTTTCTTAGTTCTCAGACAAAATTCAAGTTCAAGCTTGATCATCCTCCAAACAGCATCCTGTGAGAGTTTGGCATGAACGAACTTTGGTGACAGCGACATCAAGGAAATGAACAACCACCCGAGCTTCCAAGTTAGACTCAAATTGGAGGCATGGGAAGTAAACTCTCACACACTGGGTTACAGGTCCATCTCGTAACCGAACTAATTCTTCTAGAACCAAAACCTTAATAATACAAATAGAACCCTTAGGCAAACCAGCCCACTCAAATGGGTTGGGTTTTTTTTACAAGCTAATGGGCTATCTTAACAAATTCAACTCATCCTTCTTGGGGTGGTCTTGTCTCAACTATTCTTTCCTGGGATAGTAGACCGGAAACTAGAGGCCCTCATTGCAAGGACCAGTCACCTCACCAAAGAAACGAAGGCAATGCTAACAGAATCACCCTTCATCCTTACCATTTAAGTCAATGTCTAATGCCTTTAAGTTTACTCAATAGTTCAACAAGAGGCTCAACGCAGGATTAAGCAAATGCGCTCAAGAGTCCCTTCATACTACAGAAACTTCAGTAACATGGAAGACGAAGATCACCTGGCTCCAACCTTACTTTGCCCCATTTCTCCCAACTAAACCCTCACTCAAGCTTTGTATCAAAACGACTTTTATTGAGGAAAAAAAAAATTGAAAGAACACGCATGCATAAAAAACCCAGCCCACAAGAAGGCACCTCCTAGGAACTCCAACTATGCAAAATAACTCCTATAGAATAGTTACAAAAAGTCTTCGAAACCGAAGCCCACAAATAAACATGAAATTGAAGAAGGAACCAAACTTCATTAGGGTCCTCTTATCCAACCCCTAAAATCCTACTATCCCACTCACCCCACAAAACCCACAAGATCAAACACACTCAAGCTCGCTAATCTTTCCAGTCACAAACACTCAGGAATGCTGATTTCTATTCAACATCTGAAAGCCAATGGAGAGCCTCTTACGGGAGGATTAGAAAGGAACCTGGAACAATAACTAATTCAAATATTCACATAAGGAATGTGAAGAAAGAAGGCTGTAAGAACGGCTAGAGAGAAATTGGGATTGACATAAAGCGACTATTTTCTTTGTACGCTCCCATGGCTATCTGACAAGCAGCACTGCAGCCGCTAGTGAGTAAAACATAACATATTTTCCTGTAACTACTAAAACCCTTCAACCTTCGATGACAAAGCATACGATGAAACAGTGATTATATGATGAGAAAACAGCCAAATAAAGATCCATTTCCACTGAAGTGAAACTCAGAAAACTAAGATGATTACTTATTGCAGCTCACTAAACTGAAAGACAAAAAATACACATTCCATTTTCTGGCAAAGCGTAGAATAGGAACAGATTATGACAACTGAAGCTTAAGCTGTCATTATTTGACAATTAAAGAAAACATTTCTCAAAAACAGAACAGAACAGTAACCTCATAGAGCTCCCAGTTCCCATTTCCTTTAGTACGTCTCCTCTCTACTTCATTTCAACTATTTCAGCCGCCAGTCTTCAAAGTCTAGCCTGCAAGGTCAGCTCTAATGAGTTGGGATCACCCCAAAACAATAACACGGGTGAAAAGAAAAAGGTAACTGTGACTTTGTAACTTTTATTTGACACAACATTGTCAAATGGCTAAAAAGTTCAATGAGAAGACCCCCAGGAAGTAATCGAATGTCCTGAAAGTCTCAGGGGCCCACTAAATACTCCCCGTGATTTTTCTAAAGAGAAACTAACAAGGAGGAGATGGAAGATTTAAAAAGTAACTGTAACTTTGTAACTTTTATTTGACACAACATTTGTCAAATGGCTAAAAAGTTCAATGAAAAGACCCCCTTGAAGTAACCAAATGTCCAGAAAGTCTCAGGTGCCCACTAAATACTCCCCGTGATTTTTCTAAAGAGAAATTACCAAGGTGGAGATGGAAGACTAATTTATAATAATATATTCTTTCTTGACACTCCTTTTCTCCTTCCACTACAGGGCGGTGATAAAGATTTGGGATAAACTACAAAGTTTCCAGTCGGATCATTTATAAAACAAAAAATTTGGCACTTGGTAGCTTAGAATCTCCTAGCATAAATAACAGATCGCTATGAGTAGATCAGTTCAAACTAGCTGATACACAATAAATAAACTCCGCTAAACCTCTGGAAGGGAAACCTTAGTGTTGAAGAGAAGTGGAATAGTATAAAAGGAGCGAATGATAAGACATCTCCTAAAACGATATAGGAACAGGAACAACTTTCTGATTTATCTAAAAGAGATAATAGAACAAAAGAAATGAGCATTTTCTCATAGAAGAAGCGCTGCACAAATTCCATAAAAGGAAAACAATGTTACATCCCAGGAACAAACCACCAGCATCCTCTCAGGAGAGAACTGCTAGTTCTCGATGGACTGAGGCACATTCAATTATTGTGGGCAAAAGCGGGAACAGGAACATGTGGTTATTCTCCTCAGTCCTATACTGACCATTGATACATAATTGGGAGAAGAGAGAAATATGAGCATTACCTTTTCAGATCTCCCACTCGTTAATAGAATTAAAAAAACAAGGGAACGAAGGAAAGAGTTGGCATCTTTAGAGCTTTATCGTCCAAATTTTGGAAGCAATTTTGATAATTCAAGGAAAAGAGATCTGCAAGAGAAACACTCTCGGACAATTTAAGGACCACAATTTAGAATCTTCACTACGGTGATTAAGATGTATGTTACTCACCTGGATTCCCCCACTTAATTCCACCCCGTGAATCCACCACCTAGGCTTGAGATACTGACCTACGCTTATTAGGGAGACCAACAATCCACAGCTATGGACAATTATACATCAGAGATAGCTCAAAGTCTAAGGAATAGCACCCTTTAAAAGTCCCCTGTTGAAACAATTATCTAACCAGAATCCTAACTTTTTCCACTTCCCAAATTACCAGAGGAAAACAGTTCCAAAAGAGGCCTGCACTAGTCAGACTGGAAATCAAAAGGCAATGAAACAGTAGTCTCTTTGTACAAAAACAAAAAGGGACCATATGGCTTCACAATGGCCCGAGAAAAGTCAACAAATCCTTCATAATTGTTGATTGATTCGACCAGCATCATAATGGCCATATGACTATTCAGAAGAGTTAGGATTTAAACAAGACACGTCTTCAATAGGAGTGAATGAGTATGCTAACTTTTCTAGACACTTAAATATCCAATTTGATATTCCTCATTCAACAATTGATTATAGAAAATACACAAAATACCCAACAAGTAGAAACCGGGGATCATGTTCCAACTAGTAACCTACCTAACAGGTGTCCTACACCTTAGAACAATTCCTACGAGTATGCCAATGCATTTCAGTAAGAGGACTTCTAAGTCCACAAAAAAAAAAAGTAGGATCCTACATCAGGATGGAGTGAACATCTCAAGTTCAATTACAATTACAAAGCATGTCACCATACTTCCAACAAATTCCACCACAACAGTTCATTGCCAAATTTATCCTTGGGAGAAATTGTTCATTATCTTGATCAAAACACAACAATTTCCACATAAAGAAAAAAGAAGCATTAAAAAGTTGAACCAAGAATGCAATTGGCATTTTCAGGATAAAATCTTGAGATAAATTGTCTTTACAAACTTATTTACGCAAAAAACAAAATGGTAGTGCAATTACCTAAAGAAATGAAAATGACATGTGGGTGCCTTAAGAGAAAGGATTGTAAAAGAAGCAATTGTATAACAACCTCAAGTTGACTAGCCTAGTGGACTTGATATCAAAAAGAAAAATGCATCAATAACATTCTTCCCACTAGACTGATTATCGAGGAAAGAAAGAGGAAATGAGAGATATTCTTGAGACTTCAACAATTATTGACCATTGAACATCTAAAATACCACTATGCCTTAAGGAGTCTGGATTTTAGTTCCTCAGCTACAGCATCAATGAACTCTTCAGTATTCAGATAGTGCTCACGAGAAAGCCTGCACCAACAATGTTACAAAGATCAAATTTTCAATCTTAATGGCTAAGGAGTGGAAAGAGGCCATTCATGACTGAATAATATGGAACTTGAATGACTATGAATAATATGAAACTTACTTAGATCCATGAAGGATAAGAGCAAGATCCTTGGTCATCTTCCCAGATTCCACAGTATTAATACAAGCCGATTCTAGTTTCTCGGTGAAATCTAAGAGACTAGCATTGTCATCTAGTTTTGCCCTATAAAAACAGTGATACATAGTTAACATGTAAATATTCCTTTGACTCAACAATGTGCAGGGGGGCCAAAGAGATATAAACCAAATGATATCTACCTGTGAGCAAGGCCACGAGACCAAGCAAAGATGGATGCTATACTGTTTGTGCTGGTTTCACCTCCTTTTTGATGAACCCTAAAATGTCGTGTAACAGTACCATGAGCTGCTTCTGCTTCAATTGTCTTTCCATCAGGGCAAACCTAAATTCAAAGTCCAGACATACTTCAAATTTCACCAAGGATACATATTAATACTGAAGCCTTATTTGATATAATACTCTTTATAAACTTCAAAGCTGAAAAAATTGGATAATTTAATAGCTAAATAAATTTTGATCGTCAAATTGTACATCCACATAACAAGTTGGAGCACATTAGAAATCACTTTTTTTGTGGAGGCCTGCAAGAATGCAGCTCTATATTTCTTCCAATACTCTCCAAGGTACTTCATTTCTTTTGAAGAATAACCAAACAAAAATACATGGGTATATAAAATACCAAGACCACAAAAAGGGATTACGGTAAGTAAAGCAAACAAATGTAATTGTTCGATTTTCCATTTTTTTTCTTTTTCTTAGATATCAATAAAGTTCATAGAAATTAAACAAAATATAGAAATCAAACTCGATCTGCTAACTGAAGGACTTGCAGATCATAAATCTTAGTCTGGTAATATAATCTATTGAAGACTTGAATGGAACATACCAATACAGAAGTCATCAACCCAAGGGATCCAAATCCTAAAACCATATAGATAAAAGTTAGAAATTAAATGGAGAAAATGCAGGCAAGTATAACTTTTTGAGTGATTTACTAAACCAATAAAGCAACCACATGAAAGAAATTTTAAAACCAAAAAGCAATGTGCAGAAGGTATGTGCTCAATCTTCACACACCTTGAGCTAAGAAATCACTCTGAACATCTCCATCATAGTTCTTGCATGCCCAGACATAACCTCCTTCACTCTTAAGTGCATAAGCCACCATATCATCGATGAGACGATGTTCATACCTTTTGGATCCAAAATAATTAGTTGAGCAGTTCAAACTGGGAATAGCTTAATAAGCATTTATCTAGATATCATTAAAAGCTATTCACCATATGCCAGCAGCCTCGAACTTTGATTTCCACTGGGATTCATAGACTTCTTGGAATATATCCTTGAATCTTCATTCAACACATAAACAGAATGGAAAAAAAAAATTATTGGTACAGGGTGCCAAGGAAAAAGTTACCATAAAGATTACATATAGCAATCCATATAAATAAAAAAATCGAAGTGTATACCTTCCATCATATTTCTTAAGAATAGTATTTTTTGTGCTAAGGTAAAGAGGCCATTTCTTCTCATAAGCAGTGTTCATTGATGCCTCAGCAAAGGAGCGGATGGACTACAAGGCAGCATTACATTGAGGGATTAATTTGGGAAATTTGTTGAAAATTTAAAGGGATTCATAATATTTTCTTAAGTTAATTAACTAAACCATGAGGATACTGTAACAAACCTCATCAGTGTTATACATGGCTAACGCTACCCCTCCAGCACCAGTAAAATTGAAAACCTCTATCTCTTGCGTCTCTTGCCCCTCTACAACAGCCAGCATGTTAAGAAACTTCCAAATAAAAGCGATTGAGGACACAGTAAACAAGAGATGTGGTTTGGAGATTTCAAATACCAAAAACCAATTTCAGTTTTCCAGGTCCTTTGATAACTGTATCAGTTGCTCTGTATTGATCACCAAAAGCATGTCTTCCAATACAGATAGGCTTCGTCCAACCTGACAACAACCACAATCAGTACAATTTTCGAACCTAAGTATGAAATCAATCTGGACAGTAATTACCTGGTACAAGGCGAGGAACATTTTTGCAGAGAATTGGTTCTCTGAAGACAGTACCTGCAGAAGATACCAAAAGGTAAGCCTGCAAGTAAATGTAAATAACTACAGCAATAGACTGAAACAAAGAAATTTATTTTGAGACAAGATTCTCACTTCACTGTCAAATAGTTACAAACCATTTCAAACATACATAGAAAATACAGTGGACTGTTACAAGAAACACCAATAATATATTTCCAAATCTGCTTTGATTTTAATCAATATGATTGATAGAGAAAAAAACATATATTTTAAAAAAATTCAGGAGTCTTGAAAGCTTTTTCAAATAATTTGACAAACCAGAACATAAAATACATAGGGTGGGGGCTCTGACCATTCAGAATATTCCTGATGGTCCCATTTGGACTTCTCCACATCTGCTTCAAGCCAAATTCCTTAACACGTGCCTCATCTGTCAATCATCATTCTTACAATATAAGAACTCCAGATGATCTTTAAAAAATATAGTAATGTAAAAATCAACAAAATCCAGGATAAGCTTATATATTGGATGCCCTTTTCCATTGAGTAAAGGAATTTATACCTGGAGTAATTGTTGCACATTTGATTGCTACATTGTACCTAGAACAAAAGAGTATTTCCAAATAAAATAAGGTCATGGTTAAACCACACTGAATTTTTAAAAATTCAAAAAAAATAATGAATCCGATACTTCAATCAAAAGAACTTTAAATAATTCTCGCCAGTAACACCAAATACACATTGAGAAATGAGAATACATACTTTAAAGTTGCTTCTGCACTTTCAATTGTAACTTTATCATCTGTGGCATCACGGTGTGGAAGGCCAAGGTCAAAATACTTGATGTCCAACTCCAAGAAGGGAAAAATAAGCTGCAAACAAGACAGGAAAAATATAAGCAAAATTACTTGCAACAAGAATACACATATATACATTTATGTTGATCAATACCTTATTCTTAATTGATTCCCAGATAACTCGAGTCATTTCATCTCCTGTACAAAGGATCCCAAGAGTAACATTATGCAGAATAAAATTAAAAAACAACTAAAAAAATACAGGGGAAAAAATAAATAAAATAAAAGATATAATGCAGAAGACAGGAAAGTTAATAACATCCACATCTCCCAGTTTCTGGAAATCCAAAGAAACTTTTAGGAAAAACTTCTACCATTCCACATCTGAACAAGTGATGCACCTAATCATGCATTACCGTGCATACATACATATACACACACACACATACATACATATGTGTGTGTGTGTGTGACCAGGACTTCATTGGCTCAAAAATCATTCAACTGTTTGCTAAAATATGACTGCAGTATTTAGACGAGGAATTGGCAGTTGTCTCATAATTAGAATTCAAGAATAAAACTATTTTTAAAAAACTTAACAAAAAAAGAAAGTATGGCACTAAGTGAACCAAGTACATCATGCCACGAAGTTATTTATGATGATAAAGATCCAGAAGTTACTTCCACCAGATTCGTTCCAGTTTAAAACACATGATGTTTAACGGAGAAGAAACAGACCACTGATCCATATGACAGGCAAAACAGGGGAAAATTCCACAACTTCCCATTTGAACATAGGCACGAACCACCACCAAAGAAAAAAAAACAGAAATGCTCAGTTCTTAAAAATCAAACACCAAGAGGAAACAAATTAAGGTTAAGCCTTGGCTTCGTGGATCAGGAAAAGTGAACCAACAACATAACCACTTTCCCTCAGAGCACAACGCAACAAATCAAGTGTACTCACAGATGCAAGAAACACCAACTCGTACACCAAAACAAAAATATCTTGATCTAAAAAATCACACATCGTCCTTCACAGATCTAAACGCAGTAAGAAGAAACACGAACTCCCTCCAAACAGATGGAAAACAAAAACCCCCATTCCCAATGATATTTAGAGATTAAAAAGCAATCAAGCAGCATGAATATCATAAGAGAGAAGGATCTCAAGACGAAAAATGATAAAAACATGAACATATAGCAATAGAAAGAGTTTGAAATCAAGGTGTAAGGTGATCGGTCTCACCGTCCATCTCAACGATGGGATTGGCGACCTTGATCTTCTGGAAAGCCATGGTTTGTGTTCTTCTTCCTCCTTCCGAATGAAGTAATCAAAGAGAAGATCGAAAATGGAGAAATCGAAAATCGAAGCACAAAAAAATGGCGAAAATGGAGAGTAGTTGTAGTAGGTGGAACTTGGAAGGAACCGGCCGTAAGCGGCACCTTTTTTATACTTGAACATAAACATTTTTTCTTCTTTTCTTGTTTCTTATATTACCCTTTAGTCCGCCTTTTATTTACTCAAGTGCCATGTGTTAGTTCAAACTTGTCTCACAAACTTGTCTTTTTGCAATTTTTTTTAAGGAAAATACTTTTTTGTCCCTACGATTTTTGTTTTTTGTCTAGTCTGTGTTTGGAGTGCAGTTACCTTTCTCGCAAACATAATAAATGAAACTTAATATTTTGAGGTTGTTTACAAAAATCTATAATGGAAATCGATTGTGGTCCTACATTTTTTTATTACCTAATCAATTAATCTGATTCATCTCGAGATAGGTGGTATTCTTATTACGATTGCATATTACATTAGGACTCAACATTTTTTTTCACTTTACATCATTTGCTCTTCTCCTTTGATCTTTTATTACTTATGTTATGGATGAATTTTGACGTAATGAAATAAACCAATACTTGGAAAAGGTAAGATGAGATAAGATAAGATAAAATCTAACCTAACTTATATAAAATAAGGAAAGATTCACCTCATCCTTATCTTGGAAAGGTAAACTTCATCTCAATTCCCTTATAATAAATATATCATCATAGTTCCATAGGAGGTGTCAAAAACGTATAACTTCATCTATATTATAAAGTCCTTATAGTGACTTTGGCATCAGAGCCATTTTTCTTTGTTATGCAAATCTTGTTTTCTCCAAATTATAAATTTACCCTTACTGTCACGTGAATATCTAGTACATTTTTCCCTATCCAAAATTTGGCATGACAAGTTTTTATTTTTCTAACCCTCCCTCTCACCTCCCTCTCCCATTCTTTCGCTTTCCTCCTCTATCCTCCCTTTCTCCGTCTCTTTCTCTTGCTTTCCTTCTCTCCTCTCTCTCCTCTCCCTCCTCTACAATCTGAAGACAAATAAGAAAGAAAAAAAAAATCTTAGACAACTTATCAAATTTTATATGCATTTTGCTTACCATCCTAACACTTTTCAGGAATCTCTCACTTTCTTTCTTTTCAATCCCTATATAGAACTCCTCCTTTTTATGTCTCTTTTCCATCCAAATTCCTCATCAATGCTAACTATTAATTTAATTTCTTGATCACATCACTGGAATTCAATCATGGTTGTCCAAGATCTTAACACCATCAATAAACCCATAAAAAATAGTTTGGGCTTTCAATCTCAAATCTAAGTTCCAACCGGTTCGTGATTACATTAATCAATTCCTTTCTTGCTTTCCATTCCAATCTTGCTCATTCTTAGGATTGGCAAAAATCCATGCGGAATCGGGTCCCCACAAGGGAATCCCTAGTTTGACCGGGGATGAGGGTCAAATAGGGGATTATAACTGGGTCCCTGATTGGGAATGGGTTGGGGACAGGGAGGGTATCCCCTCCCCGTCCCCGATTAACTTTTTCTCGTTTTCCCGCACAGGGATGGGGAAATACCCCCTGCGGGGACAGGGATGGGGGGCCCTCCCGTTGCCAACCCTACTCATGCATGCTTAATTTTGCTCTCACTCTCCATCTCTCTTGATCTCACTCTCACTCTCACTCCAACTTTTGTTTATAGCTAGAGTAACGTAACACGTAACGAGAGATTTCCTTCGCTCTCCCTCTAATTATTTTTGCTCTTGCTTTGGCTTCTCCCTCTCTATTTTTCTCTATAATTTTAAACTTTTTCAAGAGGAAGTGCATAAAATTGATAACATAAAAGTCATTGGTAACCCAATATAAATAGAGATACCAAAACCATCCCCACCAAGTTACACTTGGAATTCCAAAATATGAAATTAAAGAAAAAAAACTAAAATTACCCTAGAGGAAGAAGAGTGTGGAATACTTGGACTGTCTTGGCCACCAAAACCAGACTCGCTAACTACAAGACTTTTTTCTTTAAACCATAAGTATTTCTTACAGCCGAGACGATGAAGCTTAGAATGGAGATTGGCACCTTCAAACAAAATGAAAGTGAAATGTTGTTCAAGGTGTAGGGGAGGTATGAGGAACTCTTGTGGATGTGTCCACGACATGGGTACCCAGATTGATTACAAATTGAATTGTTCTACAATGGGTTATCCAGTACAAAGAATTCCTTATTGGATGCAGCTATATGAGGTTCTATCTTTTCCAAGACAATACATTGTTGGAGGACATGGTCACTACAAGCTATAACTAGCCATTAGAGAGAGCTACTACTAGAGTAACTAGTTTACATGAGTTGGATGAGATAATGACACTTAACACCCAAATGGCCAATCCAACTAAACACTTTGAATAAACTTATGGTATTAGGTAATCCTCAATCAACTGCGTCAACATCGACATGCAGTTCGTGCCCAATAGTAAAGGTTCCTAATGCTCGGTAGGTAAAATAAATGCATAGGATCCAAGACCATTATGAAAACTATGCTCAGTAACAGTTCTTTCAACTCCCTTCTCCTCAAAGCCAACTACCCACACATTATCATCTTGGTTTACACTTTCATGAAAAATTCTCTTATGCTAATATTAGGAATGTTTTGCAAGCTTCTTTCATGAAAAATTCTCTTATGCTAATATTAGGAATGTTTTGCAAGCTTCTTCAGGTTTTGCGTTGGACATCCCAACCTCAGATAAAGAATAAGCCCTCGATTGAGGAGTTAATTGGTAATTTCATTAGGGAGTGCAGGAGCAAGACAACCCAGCTAGAAAGTGTGGTGGCCAGTCATAGGGATGCCATTTAGAACATCGAGGTTCAAATAAGCCAGATTGTCACTATGGTCAATGTCATGCAGAAGGGTCAATCTCCTAACTGTTTTGGGGGAAGGTCATAAGAGCAATGTAAGGTCATGACTCTTTAAAAGTTAGCCCTTGGTAGATCTTACGGTGAATCTGATGCATATATAGGATGAGTTAGATCTTGAAAAATTGGAGAAAGAGAGAAAGAAAAAGAAAAAAAATGAAAAAGAAAAAAAAAATGGAAAAAAGAGAAGGATGGGAGAGAAGAAGATGGTTGAAGAAAGAAAGAGGGATGCACCAATCTTTAGGGAAATTATTTAACCCTGATTCTTCTGTTCTTAAAAACATCTCTTACCCTTAATGATTTCAAAAGAAAAAGTTGGATACATGATTCTCTAACTTCTAGGTATTTTTAAGAAACTTCATGTTAATTTACCGTTTGCTAATTGATGTAGCGCAAGCGCATAAGTCAAGTGTAATATAGTCAAATGGTCTTGAAAGACTGAGTATCATCTTTAGAAGATCAAACCCATAGTTTTTGTAAAGCTATTCTAGAATTGTGTCGATTTTATCTAAGGATTGGAAACTAGGTGAGTGATGTGATTTTTAATTAAAAGAAAACTATATAACAAAGATTGAACTTTTGGATAATAAAGGCTCATAGGGTGTCTATTTCATTATTTACTTCATTAATTCATGCAAAGGTTCTTTGAAATTTTGTGTTATTGATATGTTTAAGTCTAGAAACTAAACTCTAGATTATAATTGTTCAACAATAACTTTTTCTCATGCAAACTTAAGCGATCACTGATCTCTTAAAACCAAATTAAAAAGCATGGCAATTAACAAAGTCATAAACAACTTTTATTATTAATCTAGCTATTTTCATGAGAGATTAACAATGATTCAATGCTATAAGTCTGGTCAAACATGCAATCTATCAAATTGAACATTCAACCTAACATATACCAATGGCCAACCAATATAAACATAAACACGATAACATTGAAAAACATTCAGTTCCACAATATCATAAAAAATACTATGCATTACTTAAATCCATGAATAAGTTCATCAAGGACACCCTAGAACAAATGAGTTTATCTACATATTATCATATAATTTGACAAACATAAATAGTAAAGAAAGTGAAAAGAACAAGAAAATACTATTGTCAAAGTGATTATCCGTCGTCGAAAAATTGTCAATCAAGCCTCAATTTGTACCTTGGGATCATAAACGACCTCCAAACAAATTCTCTCATTCTCTCAACTCTATTTTGTAACAAAACTCACTCTTAAGGTTCCAAAATTTCGTGTTAAAGGATGCTGCAAAACCCCAGGTCTTATAGAAAAAAATTTCCAAAAATAATTTCAAATTGGGGAAACTGGAGCAGCGGTGTCGTCCAACGCTACTTCTCGATGGCTTCATCCATGCGTTTGTCTTCATGATGCTGCAACACTCTCCTTCAACATCATAGTGCCATCGCCCAACGATGCAATGTTGTCTCAACACTTGCTCCGAAATTGGGACACCACGCATAGAAAATATAACCAAATACATGAGTATTTTTATTTTAAATAGTTTTTATTTTTAAAAAAAGTGTGTAAATGAAAATTGACTTTCTAAAAAAAAAAAAATTCTCTAGTAGATCCAAATATGTCATAATATACAATTTGTTCATGATCTCATTAAAGTTTAAAACAAGAAAACAGTATGTATATGGGGAAAATCATTCATAAAACTGAACTAGAGAATAAGATGAAAAATCTCCCAAAGAATCTTTTACGACGATTTATACATTTTAAGTCAATTCATATAATAGAAGAACTTAGTCAGTATTGTGAACTCCTCTTCGAAAAACAAATTTAATTATTTCTTCTTCCTAAACTGCTTTGAATAATAACCTACCATCATTTCTTTTGGCATCATGTATCTAAGATTGACATATTTTTTTGTGTGTCATCGTGGTGGTGACCTATATTACTTAACAACTACCACTCCTATTATGGAGTTAGAGAATTAATTGTTTTTGTACACATTTAAATATGGAGCTTTCTTATTTAATTAAGGATATGAATTTTTAGTCTAATCTCATGTATTTTGTACATGTTGAACAATATTGATACATCCAAAAAATGATCAAATGGATGGAGAATAACGTAACTTAAAATCTAACACATTATAGAAAATGGTGGAACAAATCTTTTTGTTTGTATTTTTCAAAATATGATATTCAAGGGGTACCCATACTTATATAATAACACACACACAACAAAAAAATAAATATGAAAGCAACCTTAAGCCCTAAACTCATACATAAAAATCCAACATAAAACTCCACGATAAATAAATCATCAACCCAAAACACATAAACCCTAAACTTGGACTAAGATGATTTGCACCTCAAACACAAACTTTCTAAATTCATACTAAAATAGTATGCATCCCAAACACATACTATTGAACATGTACTATAATAGTCTACACTCTAAATACAGACTATTAATTCCATAAATTATAATAACTACAAACTATTTATGCATATGATTATATACAATTTTATGAAATTAATCTCATAAATATAAATTGTTTTTGTTAGTATATGAAATGAGAATTCTCAAAATGTCAAACCAAGCATAATAATATATGATCTGTTGAGCCATATTATTCCAACATCTTTTATTTTGTGCATGCTTGTGAGTGATTTTGAAACGGTTAAAATCACTTTTGTCAAAATACCGTTTTAGCCATTCAAAATTAATTTAATTTTAATTTTACATTTTTAAAACATCAAAATTGGTTTTGAATTATTTTGAAAATAACAAAAGTGATTTTTAGCTATTTTAAAATCACTCAAAAATATGTTCCTTATTGACATTTAAAAAAAAAAAAAAAAAAAAAAAATCTCATCCCTAATTTGGTTACTTAAAATTTTACACCTAACTTACAACACAAGGAGCTTATAGCACCTTATTCTTTAAGTCATGGCATAGTGTTTGTTTAAATAACCTTTTGGCTTGTTAAGTAGTTTGATAAAGTAAAGAAAGAAAGAAAGAACGAATATAAGTATCAAAGATCTATTCCTTCCACAAGCAAACCCGTTTTTCTTTTTTTCTTTTTTACATCTAACCTAAAAATATGAACCCAAATGAAATTTCGACCTTTTAAAAGTTAATGTTATATAAACCTTACCAACTGTATTTTGAACTTTCCTCTCGCTTCTTGCTCCAAACTTTAAGGCTCTCCCACTTGAAAGCTCTTATCATATGTTCTCACCTTGTAAGTTATAGTTTTCACTCTCGTTTTTTTGCTCGTTCTAGATTTTCGTTACTTCCTCTCTTTTCTTGCTTAAAAGCCTATAGAAAAGAGATGTCATATTTCAAGCTCCCAAAGACGATATTAGTAGTGATTTCAAATTTCACGAGTTGAACGATAATCAACTGTCACGATGGTTGGAGATGAAGATGAAAAAGATAGGAGAAAATTTTTGTATTTTTTATGAACAATACGATAATTTCAATCCAAACAATTTATTAAAATATTTCAAAAAAGAAATAAGAAGAATTTTTCACATGGCAATTTGATGGGATGCACAAAGTCAGTGTTATCGGAATACATCTAAATATTTTTCTTCTTATAAATACTTATATTATGACATATATCCCTTATCTTTCTTTTCTCTCACATTATCTTATTTAAGCTACGTTTGACATTGCGTTAATTGTGTCAAAAAGTCATTTGAAAAAAATCTTAATCATGTTTTGCGTTTGGTAAAAAAAAAAAACTAAATCTATGAAAATCACTTTTAAAAACACGTTAATTTCATGTTTACTTTAAAATTAGTATCTTACTAGTTTTTAGATTCTCCTAAAATCAGGTAGAATTTTTAATTAACATTTAATTTTCAATTTTATACTTTTAAAAAAGACTTTTTTTATATATATATTTATATATTTATCATCTAATCAAATCTATTTTCTATTTTTCATGAGTTAAATGCATCATTTTTTTAAAAAAAAAAGTATACCATATTGATATATATTTTTTTAAATAAAGCTATTTTTCTTAATATTAAAAATTAATCTATAACAAATAAAATTTATCATACTAAAAAAATTTCTAAAATTTTAAATTGCAAAAAAATTAAAAGAAATTAAAGATAAGACTATTTTAGTTATTATATCTAAATAAGATATTTTTGTATTTATTTACCAAATAGCTGAACCTACTTTCAAGTTTAAGTTAAAATTTACTAAAACACTATTTTACTTCTTTTCATAGCTAATTTTTCTGAAAGTACAACTGCGAGTAATTATTTTAAAAGCTACAACAATTCTAAAGGGAGCGTTAATACCACACTCTATCAATTCACTTTCCTTGGGTATCACCCTCCTCTCTCTCATCATTCCATCTCTCTAACATGCAAGACCACCTCACTCTCTCTCTCACATGCAAGAATACCCCACACACTCTCTCTCTCACATGCAACATCATTATATCTTTAACATATGATAATATTTTTCTTGCCTTCTTTCTTTAATGTGTAAGACCACCTTATCTCACACTCACATTCATCATCCACACAACTAAATAAGCTGATTTTCTAAATGTTTAGAAATACTTTTTAAGCATTTAAAAAAACTTTTTAAATGGATATCTTAAACCCATGTATATGTTAGCTACTTTACTTTAAACCATGACATTTTTAACAAGTTTAAATTTAATAATTCACAAAAAGTAATGTATAACTCTTATCTTTAATACATTGATTATTCTCATTTGAGGCTCGAGATGGATGACTCATTGATATGTATTACGTCAAGTTAAATATTTGTGCATGTGACTCAATGTTAATGAGTACATAAATCATACACATCTGTTCGGAAAATCTCTATTTTCTACCATAGAAATAAGCAGAAATATAATAGATAAATTAAAAGAAAGCAATAAAACTGGAAACACATGAATTAACGTGGAAAAACTCCAAATTGGGAAAAAATCACGAACTGAAAAACTCCAAACCGGGGTTAAAATTGGAAACACATGAATTAACATGGAAAAACTCCAAATCGGGGAAAAAACCACGAACTGAAAAAAAAACCACGGATTAGAAAAAATCCACAATGTGAAAAATTATTACAATCACACAGAATAATTCTCTTAACGATCCTAATTACAAGAGCACCCTCTCAAAGTTTTTATACTACTCACACTCTTTAATCACACTCTCAAACTAGAGAATACAAAAGAAAATTTAATTAGAGTTAACACACCTAAGCTTAAAGTATTTCTAACTGGGATAATTTGCAACCAAAGGCATAAACTCCTTTTATAGTGCTTGGAGCCCATAACTTTTGTTAATTTTGTATATATTGTTGAAATAATTAGCTTTTTTTTAGAATAACATTACAAAGGTGAATAAATAGACACCAACACACCTAATAAAGGAAAGAAACCAAGAAAGAAAAAAAAATACCAAAATGAAAAAACTAAATAAGGAAAAAATACAAGAAAACAATGATTGGAATAAGTTAACTTTAACACCCTCCCTCAAACTTAAGGTGGTAGAGTAACAACCAACTTGAGTTTGTGAAGTGACCGATTAAAGTTGATGACGAAAACTGAAGAAAACTCCTGAGTCAAATCATGACAAGTCTAGGTTGGTGACAAAATCCATGAAGAACTAAAACACATAGAACTTTTGGATTGGAGACATAATCCACGAAAAACTAAAACACAAAGAACTTCAGAGCTGAAGACATAACCCTTGAAAAACTAAAACACAAAGAACTTCCGAGCTGGAGATATTGTTGGGGTTGATGCCCTAAATCTCGTAGGGTCCTGTAGTTTGTAATTGTATTGTACAAATATTTTAATTATTTAATAAAATATGAGATGTTTTATTTGACATTTAGTGGTATTAAACTCACAAACCAATAAACTGACATTCAAGGTTATCATCAGTAGCTTAAACATGTATGTAGAGACATACAAGTGGATCATGTTTGAGTGATAACCTACATGGTCTGTAATAGATGGATAAGGTTGGGTACCTTATCCTAGTGATACTACGAATACGACCCATTTTGTAGATGTTACAAATGTTGTAATGTACTACAAATGATCTGATCCTGATCATTCATGTGGAGACATATGAGCGGGGTATTATATACAAATGAGTTTATATAAGATTGGACCATGAAATGACTAGTCTCATTATATAAGTTGTTCATAATTGAGACTTGCATTTCACCGAGATGAACAAAGGTGACATGACCTATGGTAACTTAACTTGGAGATCAAATATTACCTGAAACTTGTAAAATGTCTATTTTAATCCTTTCAACTCTAGAAAAAAACCAAATCAGTTTCTTATTTTATTTTTCTTTCATTGGGAATTGTTAATGTAGCTTTAAGTATGTGTATTTAACTAACATGAACATTTATACAAATTACATAGAGAACAATATTGGATGAAGAGGTATTATAAGTTACAAAACAATAAAGCATAGAGGACAAAACATGTACTTTTTAAAAGTTCGAGAAATTGAAAATAAACATTTTAAAAATTTGAGGACCAACGACGTACGTTTGTTTGTTCTAAAATTTTAAGCTACCGATAATATATTAAAAAGTGAGGATCTTAGATTTTTTTCTTGACACTTTTATCCCTTCCTTAATTTACTTATGTACAAGAGATGCAATTAAAGATTAATTATAATAATATATAAAGAATTAATTAATATTTATCAATAAAGTAAACAATTAATTAACTCTAAGCATTATCTCCAAGTCTCTTCAATCTTCACCTAAGAGAATGGAAAATTTTAAAATTTGTGTGAAACAAGAAAAAAATTCAGTGTAAGGCTCTTGTTTGTTTAGATGTGGCAATTAGGTGAAATTCTACTTATTTAATGCTTGAACATGCAATTAAATTTGAGAAGAAACTTTAGAGGAGGAGAAAGAGGACTCAGATTTTGTTGATTACTTGAAGATGACCGTGGAAATAAAAGATTGGGCCCCCAAGTACATCGGATTGGTTTGTGTTTATTAAGTTTTTTAAAATGTTTTATGAAACTACCATGATAGGTGGATCTTCATATGTGACTTCTAATGTTGGTTATAAAGAAATTAATAAAATTACAATACCAACTCTGTTCTAAATATGATGACTATGAATATGAAGACAAAATTTGATAAGTATTGGGGTTCACTTGAAAAAATGAATAAATTGATATTTGTGGCTATGGTGATTGGTCCTCGGTACAGGTTAAAGTACTTGAATTATTGTCTTTCCAATGTTTATGATAGTGATGTGGTTAAGGATATGGTTGATAGTGTAAAATTATATTTGTATCGTCTATATGACTTTTACAAATCACATGACACTTTGCCTCGAGATAGTCATAGTACCAATGATTCTCAACAATCAAAGACTGTCACTATAAATGAAGATGATCATGGGATGGATGAAGAAATAGATGATTCGTGGATAATTTTTAAGAGATTGAGAGAAGAAGAAAGTTCATTGGAAGTGGAGAATGATTTGAATTCTTATTTGTAAGGTTATAGAAGATAAAGATGATTTTGAGATATTGTACTGATAGAAAATGAATGGCTACAAATATCCCATTTTATAAAAAATTGTTCGAGATATTTTGGCAGTTCCAATATCTACCGTCGCTTCTGAATCTGCGTTTAGTATAGGAGGAGGATTCTTGATTCCTTTCGAAGTTCTTTGACTCCAAAAACCGTGGAGACCTTGATATGTACACAAAATTGGATTCGTGGCGGCTCAGTGTTACTAGATCTCCATCCACAATTTGAAAGTTAGAGAAATATGAAAATATTGAGTCAGGTAATTAAATGAATTTTTTATTGTACATATCTAAACTGTTTATTGTACATATCTAACATGTATTATGCTCAAATAATTAATATATTTAATTTTGTATGATTTGTTTTGTAGAGAGTCCATCATCTTCTGTCCTTTCGAAATAAGGAATTGGATTTGGAGCATAATGATGATTTTAATGGTAAGTTTTGCTACCATAAGATCAAATATTATTATTACCTATAAATGGTCCTCTTGGTTTAATGTATTTGTAATTTTTTCGGACATTGAGAATGAGAAGTGAAAAGACTAAAGATAAATAAGAAAACTCACTCAAGTAATTCGTCATGCCTCATTGTGCATTGGTGCTTTTGAATGTTATTATTGAACGGAGCTTTTGAATGTTATTATTAAACTTGGAATCTTATGTAATAGGCCAATAGTCATTATTAAATTTGGACTTTTTGTTTCTATTTTGGATGTAGACTTTGAATATTTTGAGTTGAGACTTTGAACTTGAACATTTGAATTGAATTATTTGAGAAAATTTCTTTTGAGGTGGTTGTATTTTAATGTAAATGTTAAAATTTCGCATAGATTATATATTTTTTATTATTAAATTTTTATTAATTGGTAATATATTTAGAATTAGTTACTTTTGTAAATACGAAGGTTTATTGACCTACAAAATCAAATTGTTCAATAGAAAATGAAGTAACAGAAAAAAATAGTCAAAATTAAAAATAAAAAAAAAACCGGTGACCCAACCCGACCCAACCCGAAAATTTTGGATTGAGTTGACTATTAAAAATGAACCGATAGGGTTCATTATTAACCAACCCGAATTTTTGGGTTGGTCCACAACCCAAAATTTCTTCCAACCCTGCCCAACCAAGACTATGTACACCCCTACAAAACATGTACTTTTTAAAAGTTCGAGAAATTGAAAATGAATATTTTAAAAATTCGAGGACCAACGACGTACGTTTGTTTGTTCTAAAATTTTAAACTACCGATAACATATTAAGAAGTGAGGATTTTAGATTTTTTTTTTGACACTTTTGTCCCTTCCTTAATTTACTTATGTACAAGAGATGCAATTAAAGATTAATTATAATAGTATATAAAGAATTAATTAATATTTAATCAATAAAGTAAACAATTAATTAATTCTTAATTATCAATAATAAGTGCAATAGAAGCTCAAAGGTTGGAATGTAAAAAGTTATGGTTCTCCTACTTGATTATTTTTTCCTCTAATTTAATTCAACAATAAAAATTCAATAGTTTTAGAATTCAAAAAATTTTGTAACTCTTAATCTCTAATACTATAAAAATGAGTTTTCTCAATCACCATTCTCCACCAACACCTAAAGCTTCGATTTTTCTTTTTTGTTCTCTCTATCCATTATTCTCCTAGTCTCTTCAATCTTCAAAGCATCTCAAGATGTTGGTAAATTTAAATTGTAAATTGTGCACTTCAATTCAATAGATTTGAATAAGAGTTTTTGTCTAACTATTATTACGAAGAAACCATTGTTTTTAGCTAAGATTTTTTTTTTCTTTTTGTGTTGTTGTATTTATTCAAAGTATTTTTGTTTAAATATTTGGTGAAAAAAATAAACATTTATTGGTCTATCTATTTTGAAGAATGTGTATAGTTAGCATCTTGAATTTTCTTAGTTACTTTTGTTAGGGATAATGTTTTAATTGTATTTTTTTTTTTATAATTAGTATATTATTATTTTATTGAAAATGATGGTTGAAAAAATAATAGATCGATCTCTAAAAAAAACAATAGATCAATTTCTTACATGCTTATGTTCCTTTTGTTTTAAATAAAAAAAAAATCATATAATCTTATGTCCGAAGAAAATTTTAATCAATTATAATTAGTAAGTTAATTAATCATCAAGAATACATTAAAAAAAAAGTTGTAATTAAGAAAAAAAATGATAGAACATAAAAAGTTTTATTACTTCATACACAAAGAATAAAGAATTTTCCTTTAGTTATAAGAAATAACTTTTGGTATATATGAAATCAAAATATTAAATTATTTAATGAGTTTAAAAGGTTCTATAATATAACCTAAAAAAGTTTAACAAGAATCTATATAAGTTTTAATAAACAAGCCAAGTAATTAGAAAAGAGAAAAATGATGAGGGTAACAATATTTTTTTTCTTAATTTAGACTAAATACAACAAAATATAATTATAATTTATTAAAAATGTGATATGAGATAAATTAATGTGATTTTCATAAACTTATGAAGATTGAATGAACGAAATATGAAAAGTTATAATAAATTAATTATTAATTAAAATTTTATCTAATTATATTTAATTTTTCATATGTCAAAATTTTTTATAATTCTTTACCTATTTCATTAGCTCTATTTTTTTTTTATTACATACATTTTCACAAAGATTTTAAAACTTTGTTTTAAGATTGTTATAAAATTAAAGCATGTGATACTAATAAAACTTAGATGATAGAATAATTTTTTTATATATATATATATAGAAAATGACGAATTAAAAAATATATATCCTAGATGTTTTAATCCTAATAAAAAATTTCATATAATTATTTATATATGAATCAAAGCTAAATATAGATATTTGTAAATTTTAAAATTTTAACATTGTTAATAATAATGATGATTTTTAATATTGTATTTTTATAGTTATACTATATATTGATAATAAAAATATATTTATTGATTTTATAATATATAATGAATTATAGTAAATGAAAATATAGTTTCTTGTTATAAAAGAAAATAAAGTAAAAATATAACTCATAGAGTAGTTTAAACAAAAATGTATACTATTATAAATATTAATTTCTACTTAAATTTTAAATAATAAATATATTCCTATGAAGTAAAACTTAGAAATGAGAGATTTTACTCCATAAATTTAATATTTATTTTTATAAATTTAAAATTTTTAATTATTAAATTAATTTAAAAATTGTTAGTAAATTAGTTAGATTAAGATTATATTCACACAAGCCCTAATATATTAACAATTAAATAGTAATATGTTATAAGAACATATATGATGAATCTAACTCATTTTCAAAATAAACTTATTAAAAATATTTTATCCAAATTAGTAAAAAAAATCTCTATTTTGATTTTTTTAAAATTAAAACACACGTGCAATAAAACACTAGTATGATTAAAAAAAATTAAACTAAAAAAAGTTTATGGACTATAATAAAATGCAAATTCTTTTTTTTTTTTTTTTTGTTAATTACAAATATATTATTTGTTCATCTATATATTCAAGAAATCAATAATATTTAACAAAAAAAAAAAAAAAACATGAGATTGAATTATTATTAGATTTTATATTGTTGTCTGACATATATTTATCAGTATTATCTTAATAAATTATAAAACATCAGTCAACACTTGCTGCAAACAATGTTCTTGGACATATTCTTAAATTGACATATTGAAAATCCCATAACCTTTGTTGTAATAAAGACAAAAGTGATGTGGATTACAGAATAACTTAAAATCTAGTTTTCTTTTTATAGTTAAAAAGAAGATAAAATTGAAGTTGTTGTCAAAGAGTTTATTTGATAAAATTTATAAAAAAAAAAAAAAGAGGGAGAGAAAGAAAGAAATAGTTAGCAAGTTAATAATGTAATTGAGCAAGTCATATAAGAACAAATATACTAGAATCTACCAATAATCATAATGATTATTGTCTATAGTGATATATGTTATGAGTTAAATGAAGTCAATTTTTTCTTTTTTCTTTTAGAAATAAATTAAGTTTATTATTGAAAATGACTGAGTTTAATTTTTGTTTTTGTTCTACATTGCAAGATTTACAAGCGATTAAAATGTATATACATTAAAACCTTCATGTGAGTTTATAAGAAAAAGGTTTAGAGTGGTATTAAGATTTCTCTAATACGTGTGTTGTCATCATTGTCCGTCTAGTGAGATGAACGGGTATAGGTAACTTTACTTGCATGAGAAAAAAAATACTTTTTTTATTACATTTCTTTTTATTATTTTTCTTATTGCAGCTTTATTATTGTTTGTAAATCTGGAAAAGCAACGTTTAACGTTGAAACTAGCATGCAGTTTTTAATTTTCATATCAAAAAATACTTTTTATTACCTTTCTTTTTAACTTTTTTTTTTTTTTTTTTTTTTTTTATTAATAGTTTCAGTTTCTTTACCGTTTATAAATCTGAAAAAGCAACGTTTAAAGTTGAAATTGATATGCAACTTTTTATTTTCACCTCCTACAAAAATTGATTATGCACAGGGAAGATTCTCATGGTTTGTATAGGATCCTATTTCTTTTATAAACATTCCGAGCAAGTAGTTTTTCTTTCAATTCCAATCCTTCCCTGACGACTGCACTTTTGAGAAGGATATTCTGTTAACTTGGTGAGCAACCAACATGAAACAATTTAGCACTGAGGTGGTGCCGCAATTGTTTTCAAGATAATGATTGATGTTCTTGCATACAATATTTTCTTATTGGTAGTCAACAATCATGATTTTTCCTATGCTAATGAGAAGTTTTTTTTTTTTTTTTAAAAAAAAAAGTATATAAGGTGTGAGGTAATTGAATCTCTAACTCCAGAATGATAGTATAATGCTAGTTGAATTATGCTCATATTTACGATTTTTTTTCCTTTCTAGCTAGTTATGGATGATAATTATACCTATTTTTTTCACCCGAGATACTATAGAATTTTCTTCTTCCTTTCATAATTTAACATATCATTAAGTGATTACTCAAAAAAAAAAAAATACATTTTTTGACATTTGTATTTTTACTAAAAGATGTCAAGTAATAGGTGATTTTAATGAAAAATATCAAGAGAATGGTAAAAAAAGCGAAAGTTGGAGTTTTTTTAGATTTTTTTCATGCTGACACAGTTCTTGATATTTTAAAAATGTCAAGTTTAAGCAATGTTTTCTTGCCATTTTAAAAATGTCAAGAGTGACTAAGATTTCCTCAATTTTTATTTTTCCCAAAATTAAACTTAATTTAATTTTCAGTACGCGTACGAGACCACATTTTTCGTTCTCCCTCTCAAAATAATTTTCCCAGACTTTCGTTCGCCGCTCTTTTCCAGATTTTCAGTCATCACTCTTTTCCAGATTTTCCCCGATTTTCGTTCTCGGTCAGTTGACCACATTTTCGTTTTGCCCTAGCTTCCCTTTCAAACGAAGTTGATCAACCAACTACCCTTTACTCTCAAACGAAGCTACCGCTCTTTCCTCCCTATTTCCCAATCTTTGGTTTTTTGTATTTCAGAGGTTCATTCGGTATTTTAGGGTTTGAAGGTTTGTATTTCAGAAACTCAACATTCCTTTTTTGTATTTTAGAGGTTCGTTAGGGTTTAAAGGATATTTGCGTTTTGTCGACAACAAAGTTAGCGTCCCTCCGTTGTCGGCTTGAGGTTGTCCATCTGCTGTAAGGTGAGTTTTATCTTGATTTTGAATTTTGTTTTTCGCCTAAAAAAAAAAATGTATGTGAATTGAATAAATTCTCAATGAGAGGTTTTTCTAGTTTTGAAATGAGGCCTTGTTTCCATGAATTTAGAGGACTTTGTGGACTTTACAGATGGGACATAGAACCTTCCTAATGTCTAAAGCCTTTTAGTTTTTTTACCTTAAATAGATGAATGATAAGATCTATTGGGTTTAATCAACCAACTCATTCAATACTCTAATTTTGTTCTCTTCAAGTTTGGTGAAGAATATGCTAATTTTGGGCCGATAATTTTCTAGTTCAACATATATATCTAATATATGAACTCACTTATGGGGAGACTAAAATTTAGCAATGTATAAACCACTGTACTTTCGACTAGCTATTGAAGTGTATGAGCTCTGATATGGCAAACTTGATTATTGACATCATATGGTTGAAATTATAAGTTAGAGTGATGGTAAATTATTAATTTGTGTTTCAACTAAACGTACAGGCCAATTAATTTGTAAGTATTCTCCTTTTATGATTTTTATAGAGCAAACCATTTGTTGATATAATGTGATTTTTAATTTATTACTATCAAAGTAGTGTATTTTCTCTAAACTGGAGAATTTGAGGAGGTATATGAACTTGACATTGGGTCCTAATGAATTTTCATTGTATATGTTATCAAAACATATATTATTAGCTTCTGTCTTTGACAAATTTGTTACTGACATGGACAAAATTTGAGCTAAGATATGTGATTGGCATACACGTTCAATTAAATGGACATAATTTGGTTACTAAGAATAAATTACAGACTTGTTATGTACAACTAAATTTTGTTTTGAAGTTTTTCTGACATGACCTTTGTAGTTTTTGCATGTAAATAATGATTCTGTTAAGCTTGATTCATCAATCATGGGAGCTCAACAAGATGGAAAAACATATCAAATTTTCACTTAATTCAAGGTTTCTACTATCTTTGCTTGATATGTTTAGCCATCCTTAGTGGCAAAAATTATATATTGATTTCTCACTAAATTTTATATTTGTTGGTCTTTTTTCTTTTATGTCAAACGAATATACTATAAATTTTTATGCTCTTTTAACTTTATAATTCCCTTAACTTGTCTAACTTCTTTGATGAATTAGATTTGACAGTTTGTTATACAAGATTGTAAAAATCAATATTTTTTACTTGTAATTCTAGTAACAAGTTGTATAGGAAGACAAGAAATCTCAACTTTGAAGTGATTGTTCAGGTTGATCTAATTTTATCAACTCTACTTAGTGAATTGAATTTTTAATTAACTTCCTTTTCTCCATCATCTCTTCTTTTGAAGTTTGCATGTAATATTGTTATGACTCCATTCTTGAAGTTCCTCTTCCTTAATTGTTTTCTTCAGCATAATTGTAGATTCTACGTCAAAAAGCTATAAACATGAAGTAGGACTATGCAGAGATGTCAACTACTGTAAGTTGTTTATCGTCAACATGCACATCTATTTCAATCTCATATAATTTAAAAGGAAAAGCTTTTGCAACAAACTCTAGTTGGTACAATCAGTTTCTGAGTTGAGAGACTTTGTTAAATCGATGTAGGTGCTAAAAGTGATGAGTTCAAAGTGGGCTATATTATTCTTGTGGAGGTAGGAGCATAGTGACAACTCCTTTTTCGTTATTAGATATAGTTGTAACTCTTGAATTATGAGGTTGTTAGTGTTGTAATCTTGATCAATAGTTGTAACATATGAGGTTGTTAGTGTTGTAAAAGTTTATAATAATAATGTTGAAGAATGTTATATTTTGTCATATTGGAGGAAATTTTGGTTCATAAGATTGAAAATGTGTTTCATTGTTTATTTGATTTGATGGATATTTGTCATAATATAATATATCATATGTGATTATTGGATCAAAATACAGGAACATTTATAGGTAAACATTCATGTTAAAAAAAATTTTAAAAAAATCACAAACATACTTAACGAGTTAAACGTGTCGATATATAGATATATTTGACAAGTGAAAACTGTCAAAAAGTTTTGCACTTGACAGTTTATTCTTGTCAAGAACACATATATTCTTGACATTTTTTGTAGTATCAAGTAAAGTATATATTGATATTTTTCACATGTCAAGTGAAACTGTTCTTGACGCTTTTTATTTGTCAAGAACATCAATATTCTTGACATTTCAAAAATGTCAAGTGTCACTGTTCTTGATATTTTTTCTTAGTCAAGAACATCTACACTCTTGACACTGGATTCCTTGACGTTTTTTAAAACGTCAAGAAAAGTGACACTTAACATTGAAAAAACGTTAAGAAATACCGTTTTTGTAGTAGTGAATATATTTTGTTTTTTTATTTCATGAATCTCACACTATTTTTACATCGTGTTGGCATTTTCCCATCTTTTAATTTTGTAAGTGCATGTTCAGGAGTAATTTTGAAATAGTTAAAATTGCTTTTGTCATGTTCAAAATCACTATGAAATACATCTTTGATCACTCAAAATTAATTCAATGTTTAATTTTATACTTTCAAATGCAATTTTCATACTATTCAAATTGAAATTAAATAATTAAAGACATTTTTTGAGTGATTTTGAAAATGACAAAAATGATTTTAACCATTTTAAAATCACTCTCAATACCGACTAATAAAATGATTTCATTTTTTAAATGCATGACAAATTGAATCAAGCCATCTAGATTGCGTGGACATGGGTCAACTTTTAAAACTCTAACCAACACTCTTAATTATTACCCTTCCACAACACATTAAGGAGAAATTAATTAATAGAAAAATACTAATTTAAAATTGACACGTATGAAATTTTTTTCAGAAAAAATTATTAAAAAATATTTATTTTTACGTCGGTAGAGGAAGAGAGCATGGAACTTAGATGTCGTCTAGACTACACTTAAGTATTGCTCTAATTAATATGCTTTAGAGGTCTAATGAATATATTTTAGAATCATCATCTAATACTCGAGTTCAGACAGGTACATGAATAAAGTGATATCATATTTGAATGAGAGTGGACCTTGAGGCTATGAAAGCATAGTTTAAATAAACTTAAAAGAATTGATATTTACCATCTATTGTCTATGCTAACAATGACACTTTTCATTTTTGTTCCTCCACAATTATAGAAACTCCAAAGTTAAATATGCTTAGCTTAAATCAATTCTATGTTGGATCCTTTTCGAAATTCTCTTAAGAAACACTTGAGTGGAAACAAAGCATCAACCTGTTGTACTTACTCAAGCATAGAACTTCAAAAGTTAAGCGTGCTTAGATTGAAAAAATTCTATGTTAACTCTAAAAATTTTCTTAAAAAGTCGTTGAGTGAAGATAAAACATGTTGAAAGAATCTATATCGATTTATGAAGATAGTTTTTACTCAAAGAAATAATTTAATGCAAGTAGATAACGTGTCCAGATCACAGCGAAAATAGAGGAATTGTTGAATCACATCAAGTAATTCTTTTTTGCGATTATGACAACAAAAATGGCTCATCGCATTACGTAGGGGCAAAGATTCTCATCGTTGTCTCATGGTGCAATGGAAGGCAAAGGCAAGAAAGGTGAGTTTTGCCATTTTTCATTATTCCAAAACATTATTGCTACATTTAAATTTCGAAATTGACACCATTTGAAAATGAGATGTCGGTTTGATGGATTTTATGGGAAAAATAATGAGGAATTTTTTTTTAAAATATCCTATTAATAAATCTTAAAATTAATACATCAAAATTAATTTTTTTTACTAAAATGGATGATAATAATAATTTTTATATAAGAAAATATAATATGTGAATAGATTTTCAAAATTTATAGTAAAAATCCTGATAGATGACATTTTTTTTTTTTTTTGAAAAATCCAACAATAAACTAAGAATGAGACAACATGCATGAATTGTTTGAGAGGCTGAAATGTAATCAGGATTACTGATAATTAGAGGATGGTTGGAATGCGTTAAAATTGAGAGTGGAACAAAAATGAATTCGTAAAGCATGAAAATGGTGGAAAAGATAGTTAAGTTGAAAATATAGGAATGAAATGAGTTTGATATTACAAATTGGGCCCAAAACATTCAATCCAAACATGGATTTTGGATTATATTACATTACAAACTTATCGTCCCCCAAACAACCCTTTAAGATTTATTGAAAGTACATAAACTAAACTTGAACAATTAAAAATATTGGGACTAAAATTGCACCAATTTTAAAGTATAGTGGCAATGATTATTAAATAAATAAATAAATATATATATATATATATAGTGGCAATGGCAAAAATGGTATTTTAAAAATAATGATAAGTTGTATGAAAGCAAAAGGCAATTTGGGGTTGTTAGCCGCCGGAAGGGCAATACGGTCATAAAAGTTGGAAAAAGTCAACATCAGCGGCCAACTGCCTATAGAGAAAATATCTAAACTCTAGAAGGGAGTCCTTTTGTTTCTAAAAATATATGATGGTGACATGATATCTCAAATCCAAAAACTTCAAATTTCATATCATAAATTTTATTTCATAAGATAAGTTGTTGGTTTATGAACTTTTTTTCTTCAAATTAAGAGAAATATCAATATCTGTCCTTACATTTTGGGATTGTATCCATTAAAATCATAAACTAATAATTATATCAAGAGAAATTTTTATATATAGAAAAAATATCAAACTATTTACAGAAATAGTAAACAAAATACTGATAGATACCGATAAATTTCTATCAATGACAGACTTCTATCAGTTTCTATCAGTGATAGTATCAATGATAAACTTCTATCAATTTCTATCATTGATGGACTTCTATCAGCATCTATCAATGATAGACTTGTATCGGTTTCTATCACTGATAGACGTTGGTAGACTTCTAACAGCGTCTATCTGTGATAGACATTGATAATAATATCTATCACAACTATAATTAAATTTTACTACTTGTGTAAATATTTCCCTTGTTTTTCTGTTTTTGAAAATCCCCCAATTAATTTAAACTCTAAAATTTTGTGCATTTAATAAATTAAACTCTAATCGTCCATTTTGTGAAACCGACATTTCGAAGAAGTCTATACACAATTAAAAATTGATGCATGAATGATTTTCAATAGTAATCATGACTAAATTTAGATATTTGAAAGTTCAATATCTCAAATAAATTGAAACACTTGATAAAAATGGTATTTCTTAACCTAATAATAATTTTCATACCATAAAGGACCCAATATAAAGAATAACTTGCCAAAACTTATACTTATTTATATATATATATATATATATATATATATTATAAAGAAACTAGATAATCCTTTTTTAAACGTTGACTAAAAACTTATAAAGAAAAGAATCTAGAGAACTTTTTGAAATGTATATATAAAAATAAAGAAACTAGATAATCCTTTTTTTAAAAAAAAAAGTTGACTAAAAGCTTAATAAGAAAAGAAACTAGAGAATCTTTTTTTAAAAAGTTAACTAACGAACATAGTGAAATATTTTAATAATATATTGGAAGTACATGGACTAATTTTAGGCATTTGAAAGTAGGACTAAAATAGAAGCTCCAAGTAAAACAAAGGAGTATTTGGGTTCCAACTTGGAGTGAGTTGAATGGGCTATAATGGCCTACTTAGTATCTGAGATGTGTGTTAAAATATAGGGAATAAGAATTATTTTAACCTCCATTTTGTTATAGTAAAATTGTTTATAATTCAGTGTTCTCTCTCCCCAATGTTTTTAATAACTCCATCCACCAATAACCAATTCTGACGATTACCTCTAATGACCAACTCTGTCGACCACATATAACGACCAACTCAGTGATGACGACCTTCGATGGTTAGCTCCAACGATCACCTCCCACAACCACTTACACCAACTCCAATGATCACTATGGTGGCCAACTCTAGTAAAGACCATCTTTGATCCCTAATTTTGGCAATGACCACCTTCAACAATTAGCTCCAATGACTCCTCTCGATGATCGACTTCGACGACCATCTCCAGCAACCAATCCTGGTGATCACTTTGATGTCCAACTCCAGTGAAGACTAACTTCAATACCCCATTTTAACGATGACCTCATTTGGCAACTACCTATGGTGACCAATTCTGATGGTCACCTTCGGGGACCACATATGTGACAAACATCTGTGATCAATTTGGCGGTCAACTCTAGCAAATACCACCTCCAATCTCCCAATTTTTTGGCAATTACCTTAGGCGACTAGCTTTGACAACTCCCTTTGAAGCCAACTCTGATGACCACCTCCGACGACAAGTTCATAGTGTTTAATATTTAATAGTCTTGTTTATAATAATTTGACATCAATAAAAACATTAAGTATAGAAAATCAAAGAAACTTGTGTATAAAAACACTATTGAGACCAACTGTGTGTAACATCTTGAAACATAAGGTCCCAATGGAAACTAGACCCAAAACTTATGGACAAAAAAAGTAGGGATGTACATGAGTTGTGTTGGGAAGATTTTTTTGACCAACCTTAAACTTCAGGTTGGTCGGGATGATTACCCAAAGACCTGAACATGGTCTTCAACCTAACCCTTAAAATTTGGGTTGAGTTGGGTGGTTAATTTTATTTTAATTAATTTAAAATACTTAAGTTTATTTACAACACATAACTAATAACTAAAATCTCGTAAATTCCAAATCAAGTACCAATATCCATGAAATTATTATAAATTTTAAACAAAGACAAACATCTAACAATCCTAAAAGAAAACATTAAGAATTCAACCTAAAACTATGGGTCGGGTCGGGTCGGGTCGTGTTAACCCGAGACCCGACTCAAAATCTAGTCCAACAAAAGTGAAAAAAATTCACCTAACACAATCCAAGCTAAGAATAAAACTAACTCAACTTAATCTTTACAATTTGGATTAGGTTGTTTGGGTTGTTGGATCCTTTTAGCATCACTACAAATAGGTACATTTTTCCTTTCTTTTTCATACTTTTGCATTTTAGGTCTGAAAAACGAAATCGATGTTCCATCAAACTTATATGCTGTAATTGTTATAATTGGCCTCAAACTAGTTTATGAACAGTTGAAAAAAAAACATTAAAAAAATGTAAGAAAATGATTATTTTCAGGTTTTATCTAATTCTATGGAGGAAGAAAATAAATTTTGATACAAACAAAAATTTTAATTAAAAAACAACACATTTTAACCATTATGTAACTAATTAAAAGTTTAAAGGCCAAAAATTATATAAATTTATAAGTTTTGATGCCCAATTTTAATAATTGTATAAGTTCGAATGTCTTAAAATTTTTTCTCTTGACTATAAAATATATACTTTAATCAATTGAGCTATACACAAATTAAGAAAATAAATTCGGTTAATTTATGTAGTTGACAAAATATGATATTTAAGTTACCATTACTTGTATAATAAAAAAAAAAAAAAAAACCTAAATCCAAATTAAAATAACCTACACCTTAAACACAAATTATTATAACTTGACTAAAATTGTTTGCACCCAAAACGTAGACTATTATAATTCATATTATTTTAGCATGTAATCCAAACGTAGACTATTATAAATAGATTAAAATAATTTACATTACAAACATGAATTATAATAACTATAAACTATAATAATCAACCTACAATATAATAACTTCTAAATGTTTTTTTTTTTTTTTTTTTTTTTTTTTGTTGGGAAAGCTTTTCAAGAGTCGCTGGTTTATTTTTCCCATTTTGAATTGTGATTATGTTGTAGTCATTTGTGGATAACACTACTTATTTGGAAAAATCTAGGTGGATTATAAAATGTTTTTCAACTTTTGACTTTTCGGATTTGTTCAATTTAAAGAAATCTGATGGAGAAATTTTTTGTATTTTCTTTTTATACTCTGTTCCAAATTTACCCTTCAGTTTTTCTAAAACTAAAATCTATCCCCTTTAATGAAAATATAATTTATTATATAAAGTATATAGTTAATTACAAATTTAGAAAAACCCACTTATTTTTCAAAAAAAAGAAAGAGAGAAGAACGACCCACTTTATCTCCATCTTCATTAAAATTTAATTATCATCTCTCTTTTTGTTTTGCGTGTAAATTAGAAAATCATGATCAATATTCAAAATATCGATGTCGACAGAAATATAGAGATTTTGATATTATGAAAATATCTATTTTAATTAATAAAGCTTTATTTGTGGTTTTATTAGATTATAATGGATTATTTTTAATTATAAATTTTACAAATTAAGTAAGACAACTTTAAGATGTATATTATAAATATCTCATTTAGATGTATATTGTAAATGTCCGTGTGAATGTCAATGTAAGAGCATAAATTTTTTAAAAAATGAAAAAAGTAATTATAAAATTAAAGGAAATGTGAAATATTTACATACAAAATTCAATTGAAAAGGTCTAAATGGAATTTAAAATAAATATATGTTATTTTTCTCAAATTTGGTTTCTTGAAAATGAAAGTCTTAGATGGTAAAAGAAATAAAACTCACATCAATCTAATTTTGAGGTGAAATGATGTGAAAATTTAATTGAAAGAGTTTGAATGAAATTAAAAATAAGTATAAGGTTCTTTTTGTGATTTTTTTTTTATCAAATTCAATTTCTTTGGAAATGAAGGTTTTGGATTGAAAATAAAGTTGAAAATTTTTAAAAATATCATATTGAAAAAGTTTTATCATTCATTAGAAAAGACATTGGCGTGTGAAATTATACAATTGCATGTAATCATGATCATAAAATTGAAAAAAAAAAAAACTTGAATTGAGTTAAAGTAGCTAATTCCTAAAAAAAATCAAAATTTTCCCAAAATTTAATCTTTCAAGATATCGTCGAAATTAGGGGGAAATCAAAATTCCCTCTATCGAAATTTCGAGGCCATCTCAAAATTTTCGAGATTTCGGTGGAAAATTTCTACCATGATTATGATAGATGTAGTATAGAGAGATTGAGAAAATGGGAAAATAGAGTGGGACTCATTGACATTAATATATGGCCCACTAGTATTTATGGAGATAATTCTATAATGTGAACAAAAAGAGTATGATACTCCTTTAGTACTACTAGTGTTTTACCACGTGTAATCCATGTATATTTTTAAAAGTTTGTTTATTTTTATTTAGAATATTATTCAATAAAAATATGTTAAAAAACTGGGAAAATTAAAAATATATTGTATTTTTAAAAATAATTTAGAAAAATATGGTATTTTTCAAACTATTTAGAAAAATATTGTTGTTTTTTTTTAATAGGTCGAATTTTGGACCATCGATCTTGCCATTATTATTTTTTTTTCTTTTTAATTATTTAGACATTCGACCTTCTTCTTTTTTTTTTTTTAATTTTACATTTTATACAAATAATTTCTAAAAATATTTTATTATTTTATTTAAACTCTAAAAAGAATAAATTAAAAAAAATAATATCTCATAAAAATAAAAAAGTGTAAATTAAAATATCTCATTTATATAAAAATAATTATAAAAATCAATGTGTCTCACAAGGCGGACGTCGTCAATTTCAAGCTGGTTGTCATCGTCGACTTCGAACTTGAGGTTGCTCGGGTTCTTCTTAATGTTGCTTTGGTACCTCTACAGGCGCTTCATAATATAAATATTCATTATGCTCTTCCCGACCCCGACCATCCATGCACGTATAAAGACGAAGGACCAGCCTCTGAGTCATAATGTCCTAAACCAAATGTTGGCATCATCATCATCGGACTAACATAATCAGTTTGACTCTGCGTCTGCATCATAGGGGCAACTCTTCCACATTATGGGCAACCTTATCAAACTCATCCTCTTCCCAAACAGGTCCTCTACATCTAGGAGCGGGTGGAAGAACAATAGGTATATCATACATATAATGTATTTCCTCCATATAGCTTTGGTTGTCACTACATATAGCAAGAACCTGGTTCAAATCATTCGCAACCTCACGGAGTCTACTGTTGTTCGATCTCTGTGAATTATAAAACAATTGGATAATATTTAAAATAAATTTAAATTAAAAATAATTAGATAATATCCATTCATTTACCAGATGACCCACAACTGCTCCCGGACGAGTGACGTAGCGCCTTGTGATATTATTATACCAATGAATATATTCTTGAGTGACATCCTTGTCAAACTATTCATGAGAAACCCCACTGCAATAAACCTTACACAATAGTGCCATCGCACTATCAAATGTGCAACTTTTTCGGACCAATCTTCAGTACTTAAGTCAATATCATGCAGTACGGGTTCAATATTACAAGGCGATGGGACATCCTGCTGAAAACCGAATTGTCTCATCACCCTGTCAAATACCATGAAAACATATGAGATGACTCACACGTGTTTTGACCATTTGTACAAAAATTAGGCAAAGTATGCATAATAATTTTGTACGACCCCAAATAACCTGAAACACAAAATATTATATGAGAGAACATTAAAGACAAATACAATAAAAATGTGTATAAAATAATCAATTAGGTGCAGTGTAATGTACCTATTGAAGCAGATCAGACATGTATCTATACTGGCTGACTACATATGTGGCTGTCCTAGTCACACAAAATTTGCTCTCCACCTAAATTTTTAAATTGATAATTTAGAATATAAATTAACTAGATCAGTGATATAAAAATTAAATTGAATTAAAACAACATACCAAGAACCGTAGGCTCGTCCAACTAACTAAGCGTCATTAACATGTTGTAGCTGTGGAGCCATTGTAGCTGTGGAGCCATTGTTGGAAATCGCTCCCAAGAATCCATATGTGCGCTGGTAGTATTCGAGGGTGGAGTGGGATATTGCATTGGAGAACTGCTTCTCAATGCCTGCAAGATATTTCTCCAATAGTACGATCTCGCCATACAACAGATGATCAATGAATGGACTGATCGTACAAAATATCGGGATCAACAGATCCTCGGTTTAAAGCCATCTAAAAGAAAAAAAAATTATTTTTCAATTAAAAAAATATAAATATTTATTTCTCAATTAGAAGAATAATGTACAACTTAATTAAAAGAATAATGTACAACTTTATAATAAAAAAAATTGAATATATAATAAAAGTATCTACACTTAATTAAATAAACATGATAAAAGAAGTATTTATTTCTCAATTAAAAGAATAATTTATAACTTTATAGATTACAATAAAAAAAATTGAATATACAATAAATTATTATAAAAAAATTGAATATACAATAAATTATCATAAAAAAATTGAATAGACAATAAAATAAATATATAATAAAAAAAAATTATTTATTTTTCAATCCCTAACTATCTGGAGCCCGTCTTAGTAACAAAGAACACTTCCTTCGATTATGGCCTAATTGATTACAAAATCCACATCGTTGTCGAGTGGCTGGTTCTGTCCAATCCATCTCGTTGTGATAACGTGAACTTTTGAGTCTACCAGGTTTTCTCAACAATGATGGATCAGGATGTAAGACGGGCATATTAGGGTGTGTAATCCAGTAATCTTCATGCGGTAGAGGTTGAATTGAGGAGAGTAACATTTAGCATACATTGACAATTTATAGTAATCCTTAATAAAATCTTCGTAGTTCATGTTAAAATGTGAGCAAACGACCATAAAATGCGAGCATTATGCTGAATACTTGCCACTTGTTACATGAACAGTACAGACTTGTTTAGCCTTGATATTTGAACGTTTTCTCCTTTGACATTGAGACTATGACGTCCGGTCTTCACATGAAACACACCTTCATACCGATCGTATGATTGTACTTCATGTTTACTAGATCTTGCAGCCCATTTATTTATTTTCTCGTGTGCGTACCTGAATTTTTACTCCACTTAGTATTATAAAATATATTTGAAATAAATTGTTAATAATATATATATATATATATATATATATATATATAAATAATATTACCGGGTGTATCTTGACGCTCCAATGCATCCCTTATTTCTTCTCTTCTTTCCTCGCAATAATTCACGCATTTGAAGAATGTTATCTGAGCAAGAGCATTTATAGGCAACATTTAAGCTCCTTTTAGGACTCCATTTATGCACTTTGATAGATTTGTCGTCATCCACCCATATCTGAATCCTCCATCATGTGCTTGAGTCCATTGCTCTAAACTAAGGTTGTAAAAAAAACTCAGACAGCTCCGATTTATTCCTTTGATATCTTCAATTGCTTTATTGAACTTTTGAATTTGAAACTGACACCTGACATGATAAACATAATTTTTCAATGAATTAAATTTATACTTTTTATTGAAATTGCTGACGATATGTCGTAAGCAGAAACGATGGTGATATTTCAGTCCCGTCCAACCATTTGTTGGATTGTTCACTACTGCGATTATACCAGCATGTCGATCTGAAATTAAACACACCTCTTCGTGTGTTACAATTTCTCTCAGGTGTTTCAGGAACCATCCTCATGAGTCTTCGGACTCTTCATCAACAACGACAAACGCAAGTGGAAGAAGATGGCCGTTCGAGTCAACTGATATAGCAATAAACAATTTTCCTCTATATTTGCCGTACAAGTGTGTACCATCTATCTGAAGTATCGGCCGACATTTATTAAAAGTTTCTATACAAGGACCAAATGCTCAAAATACAGAAGTTAGGATAACATGGCCTTCAGTAAGCGTTTCTTTAACTCTCCACTCTATACGTGTTCCGGGATTGGTCTGCTTAACCATATATAACCACCTGGGTAACAATTTGTAAAACTCATCTCAATCACCGAACACTTTAGCCAACGCTTTTCTTTTGCCCTCCCATACCCTATGGTAAGGAACATGATATCAAAACTTTGATTTGATGTCGGACTGCAGTTGTGCCACACTGATAGATGGTTTTTCTCTCACGGTATCACAGAACTCTAGTGCAATCATTGATGAATCCAATTGCACATGACTTTGACTTAGTTTTGAATAAAAACATGTATGCTGCTCATCGTACTTAGTGATCTCGAGTCATGCAATTTTTTCTTTATTGCATGAAGTCTCCACTTGCAACCTTCCTCTTACTTCTTACATCGAATTGTCCAAATCGTCGGTGTAGATTCAACAACTTCATATCGAGGTGAAATTTTATTGCAAAACATTTGACTGCGTGTTGTAGCACTTCTTTGTCTTAACAAATCATCTCTTTATACAATTGAGTATTGTCAATGTCCACAGGGGCTATAATTGGGTCATGTTCTCGAATGCTATCCAGTACATTCATATCCAAATCGTTGAATGTATTTGAAAGCATCTCATGTTCACGACCATCAAAATCCAACCCTTCAAATTCATCGTCCGTTTCAGTTCTAAAGTCTCTGTACAGGTTGTTAGCCGCCATATCTTCATTATCACATGGCGATGCAACTGACTCCGGATCAGGATCAATATATTGAGTTAGATCTTTAAACTGGTTAAATGATGTATCATGATCCACCCCTATCCTATTTACATTTACATACAAATGCACTAAATTCGATAGTGACATTGCCATTGAGAACATCAAGTTCATAGCTTATGCATTCGAAATAGGGAATGACATAAACCTTATTGATCCTGATGGTTCTAGATTAGGATGTCTATATATTATTTCTATCTGATTTGTTTCCATATCTACCCTAAGTAACATCCCAACCATTTCAATGAATTGTTTAAATACAATTCCACTGTTCACATTTATGCTAAAACTCCCACTTGGTGGTTGGTCATAGTCAACTCCATCAATCATATTACCATTTGTAAACAACAAAAATCCCAAGCATTTTTCTGTCATTTTCTAAAAAAAAAAAAAAAAAAAAAAGACAAACACCAACTTTTTGTATTATACTTTTTATAAGAAGTATATTAAAAAATATTAATTTTTTTTAAAAAATCACAATAATTTTACTTTTTATAAGAAGTATATTAAAAAATCACAATAATTTTATATTAAACTAAAAATATTAAACTTTTTAAGTTTTATGAACATCAACTTTTTAAACATAACAATAAATTAAACTTTTTATAACTATTTTTAAACATAACAACAAATTAAACTTTTCAAATTAAAATGAGGTAAACTTTTTAAAACTATTTTTTCAAATTTAATACAAAATAAAAAATTAAATTAAATTAAACTTTTTCAAACTATTTTAAACTATATTTTCAAAGTTAATACTAGAAAATAAAATATCATAAGAAATATATTTAAAAAAATCACAATAACTATCACAATAATTTTGTATTAAACTATAAATATCAACTTTTTAAACATAACAATAAACTAAATATTTTAACACTATAAACATCAAAGTTAATACTAAAAAAATCAAATACCGTATGAATAAACTAAACCTTTCAAACTATACTGAACTTTTTAAACTATACTAAACTTGTTAACTATCACAATAATTTTGCATTAAACTATAAATATCAACTTTTTAAACATAACAATAAACTAAACATTTTAATACTATAAACATCAAAGTTAATACTAAAGAAATCAAATATCATATGAATAAACTAAAATTTTCAAACTATACTCAATTTTTTAAACTATACTAAACTCGTTAACTATCACAATAATTTTGTATTAAACTATAAATATCAACTTTTTAAACATAACAATAAACTAAACATTTTAACACTATAAGCATCAAAGTTAATACTAAAGAAATCAAATATCATAAGAATAAACTAAACTTTTCAAATATCATAAGTTCAACTCACAGATTCGACGTTAGTTCTCTTTTTTCCTTCAAAGTGACAACGTTCACCATTTTTTCCTGTTATTTGTTATCTGACAACAACTACAAAAATTTAAACAAAAAAAAAATTAGAATCTATAAAAAATAATAATATAAGAACAAAAATAAAATTTATAATTATTCTTAAAAAATAAAAATTTAGTAGAGTAACGAACCAGTATAGTTTGTGATCAAGGGTTGTGTGAGAATAATTTGTATTAAACGAAATACAAGAAAAGAAATGGAAATGAAAAACAGTGAGTTAAAAAATGGGAGGAGAGGGATATTAAGAAGAAGAGAAATGGAAACGGAAAGCAAATGGGAGGAGAGGGAGATGATTTCGAAGGGCAGTGAGCAATTAGTAGAGGAAGAAGCAGATGATTTCAAGGCAGTGAACTCGATGATTTCGAAGGCAGGCAGTGATCAAGAGATAATTTTTGAAGGCAGTGAGACAATGAGCAAGGGAAGCAATGAGGCAGTGAGCAAATGAATGGAAAATGGGGGGGTTTAAAAGCACATAGATCGAGTGTTCAACACTCGACCCATGGGTTGCAAAATTAAAGTGGTGGTTGAGGGAGGCATGCATGCATGCTTAAAGCTGCGGCAATCTTGGTCAATAGCGGTAGAAATGGTCAGGCACGGCAGCGTCAGCGGCAACGGGTGGCAGGGATGGGACGCGTCATGGTGCTTGTCGAGGGTTGAACTTTCGACCTAATGTTGAGGGTTGAACTTTCGACTTATGTGGGTCGAAAGTTCAACTTTCGACAACTTTCCATGCAAACTATTCCTCCACTTTCTCCTTGCTTATCGAGTTCTCAACCTTCGACCTCCATCTTCGTCAAATCCTCAACCCTCGACTTCTAGCCTCGAACAGACAAAACAACCACATTTCTCTAATTAGTTTCAAAACCACCCTATTTTCCTAATAAATTTGCAAAACTACAATATTATAATAAAAGATCCTTAAAAAACTACTTATGATTAATTTATAATTTGGGTTTGTTTTCAAATATAGAAAAATGAGGCAATTTATTTACAAATTTAACAAAATAAGTCAATTTATTACAAATATAGCAAAATGTCACTGTTTGTCGGTGTACAAATTTATTAGTATATATCACTGATTCTGATAGATGTCTATCAATGTCTATCCCTATATATCATTGATAAACAGTAACATTTTGCTACATCAGAAAATATTTTTAGCAATTTTGTCATTTAAAATAATTACCCTTATATTTTCTTATAACATAATATTCTTTAGTTTAAATATATTTATGGATTATTTCTTAAGATAAATTTATTGAATAATATTTCAAACAAAATATACAATTTTTTATTTTAAAAAAATGTCTATTTGCATTCACATTAACAAAAGTTTTTAAGTTGGTAATGAAAAAAATGGTGAAAGAAACTCATTTGTATGAAAACGTTAAAAAATCTTTTAATATTTTAAATCATTTAAAGCTTTTAAATTAATTATAAATAAAAAGTAGAATTTTAATTAATTTTTTTAGAAAAACAATTTTGTAAATTTCATATATTTATCATAACTTTATGGGGCATTTAATTTACATTTACTCTTTTGTCAAAAAGATTTCAAATTTACTCAAAATTTAAAATTTTATCAATATATTTTTTTACAAAATTGTAGGACAATTTTTTTGGCTAATTTTTAATTTGATTAACATATCAATTTTTTTCTAAAAAGATAATAAATTTTCAATTAACCAAGATGAAAAAGTTACACTTTTCACATCTAAATAATAAATTATTACTAATATTTACTGTGAAGGGCATTTTTGTGAAGGTAGAAATTAAACTAAAGGCATAATTGTCCTTCTTTTTTTTTTTTTTTTTTTTTTTTTTTTTTTTTGAAGTTTGTGGCTCTTTAAGATTTATTTTAAAATATTGAGATGTTGCTTATCTGAGTTATACTTGTATTTCACTGTGTTTTTATAGCTCTAACTTTTCCCCCCTCTCTTTCTATATTTTGGAATACAACAAAACTTACACAATAATTTAAAACAAACAACAAAAGCAAATTAAAAGTATATTAATTTATGTCTGCTTCAAGTTCATTGATGATGGGTAGAAGTTCTTCAAGAAATCTTTTAAGACATGTTAAATCTCCATTTTATATTCTATTCGTCGCTGAAGCAAGACTTGATATTCTTTTTTATTATTATTATTTGGAATTCTACAACGCTTGAATTTGCATGTAACTAACAAAGAGTTTTAAGTTGGTAATAGAGTAAATGATGAATAAAATTCTATTTTTATAGTTCGAGGTAATGAAAACGCTATAAAACCTTTTGAAATTTTAAATCATTAAAGCGTTTTAATTAATTATATTAAAAGAAAATTTTTAATTTTTATTAGAAAATGAAAAGATAAACTTTATTAATTTCATTTGTTTATCATAACTTTATGGTTCATTTAATTTTACATTTACTCAAAAACTAAAATTTTATCGATTATATTTTGCTTACAAAAATATAATAATGATTAACGTATAAAAAAATTTCTAACAAAAAAAAAAGAATAATATTAATAAATAATAAACAATAATCATTTGCAATTAACCAAGATGAAGGAAGTTACATTTTTTAGATCTAAATAGTAAATTTATTATTAATATTTAATTTTGCAATTAACCACCGTCCACTTTTTACAACTAAATAATAAATTAATTATTAATAAAGAAGTTACTCTTTTTACAATTAAATTATAGATTAATTATTAATATTTAAGGTTAAAGAGCACTTTTTTAAAGTAAAAAGTAAGCTAAGAGTATAATTATCTAAAGTAAGTTTTTTTAAGCCTGTGGATTTTTAATATATATTATAAATAAATTTTTTGGGAGAAAATATGTAGCTCTGTTGTATTCTCTTATAACCATTTGATATGTCATATAATGATATATTATTTTATTTCATTTGTCTCACATAATTCTTAATATATTCTTTTAGTATATAATACTAGAGGGAGGTAGTATGAAAATTTGTTCTACATACCATAATTTTTCTAGAAGAAATCAAAGAGAAGAGAAAAACAAAACAAAATAAAAATATACTACATCAACAAAAATTAATATAAAATTAATAAAAATTTCCAAATTATTTAAAATTAAAAATATCACTTCATCCATATTGATAATTAACTATCAAACAAGTTTAAGAACCAATTAAACCTTTTTTCAATTTTCAGAGACTAAAAGTTTTCAATTAGAGAAAATCTGAAAGGCCCAAAATGTATTTTACTTTTTTTCTTTCCAAAATGGTCTAAGTTGTAAGAAAGCTAGTTTCTTTTTGTTAATATATATATATATATATATATATATATATATATATATAAAGAAAAAATAAAGAGAAAACAATGGTGATTAAACATAATTTGCAAGGAGGGAAAACCCTAAAAATGTTGTTATGAAACACATGTTTAAAATATATTGGAGATGTGTGGTAGTTGGGAACTTGGTGAAAAATGGAATAGAAAAATTGAGAAAGTGAGTGAGGAATGTTGTGGAAAATTAAACAAGGGAATCAAATGACAAAGACAAATGGGTTTGTTGGGTTACATCATGGATGCATTCGTCAAAATGGAGTTAAGCATTACCTTCTAAACCGAACACTATTTTGGGTTGGTTGGTCAAATTATACTTTTAGCTAGCCTTTTTTTTTTTTTTTTCCTTTTTCAAATAATTATAAAATTTGACTCTAAACTTATTCTATGGTATCAATTTCAATTATATACCTTCAATTTTATCAAATTTGACCATAAACTTAAATAAGTGTTGTAATTTTTACCTTTGATTCAATTTCACTAATTTACCTATCGATTTAAACACAAAAGAACGTAAAAGTTTTTATAAACTCATTAATTTCAATAAAATTAATTTTTACACAAAAATAAATTTGATTAAGACATAAATTAACCATTGAATAATTTACCCATTGATCTGCTTCCGCTCAAGGATCTCTTCAAACGAGTTCCTTCAATTGGTATCAAAACTTGGGTGTTGGTTTTTTATTCCAAATTCCATTCTTGTATTGAATTCATTTATAGTATTGGTGGGTTTTATAATCTGCATTGCGTTTATGTGATAAATGTTTGTGGATGGATGTTTCAAGATAGAAATCTCTTTTTGTGGCTTTTTATTTAATTTACAAAGTTGTATTGTAAAGGTGCCCGCTTTTTTGGGCAATAAATTGCAATCGAGTCTATAAATTTGTTTAGTTTTGAGTCTCTTGTGAAGCTTCAAAAGAAAGGTTGCAGTGTGTTTCAATGGAGAAGACGAAATGAAGGTTGTCGCATCGTGTAACTAGAGCTAAATGATCGTGTTGCGTTGGCTGCATGATCGCGCAGGCGTTCGCTTGGTGGACAATCTCGCGGTATTGGGTACTCGACACATCCTTGTGTGCCACATGATCGTGTAGACTATCATGCTCATCGCATAATCATTAGCTACACGATCGCATAATATATGGTACTCGACGCATGGATGTTTACTACACGATTGCGTAGACTTTCATGCTCATCGCATAGTCATAAGCTGTGCGATCACATATAAACAATCGTATATACTCGATGCCTCACTACTCGACGGTCAGACGTTTGCTACACGATCAGCTGTAAGGGTTTTTGTGGAGCAGTTCGAGGCAAGCGGTTCAAGACCCGATCCATAGTTTAAATATACATGTGATGTATTTTTTAATATATGTCATAATGTATGTAATATAGTTTAAGACCCACTATAGGTTATGCATTTATTTTCATGCATCATTTTATATTATAAGTGTTATAATATACCAGTATGCATGATTTAAATTACATAAAACATGCTCATGCATCATATAATATAAGAGTTATAGTATATGTATGCATGCATTATAGTAAATCCATGCATCATTTATATTATAAATGTGATAATATAAGGTTGAATGGTTGTATGGAATGTATGCTATAGCGTAGTTCATTACTTAGTTATATAAAAGTTATATATTAGTAATGAATGAATATTGCATGAAGCATGACACTACCTTAGGTTAAATTATAAATGTTATAATTAACTTATGTATGTCTTTAATGTAATGATTGGTTTTAATTGTTTCATTTATTTATAATTGTTATAATAAATGAAATTAAAATTAAAATCAATAATAAAGAGTTGCATGCGAACCTTAGGATATAATCATTTTTTAAAATTGTTTTAAAATATGATTGAGATAGACCTAAAATCATGTTTCTAATGAGATAAGAAATCTAAGTTTAATCTTTTAAATCGGTTTAATAGAATTAAATTGATTCCTAATAAAAGATTAAATATGTAACAAATGTATCTATAAGGGATCTTTTGTCTAAGGCTAGTTCTCGCTAAGTTGGGCTACTTAAATCGATGAAAACATCGCACCCCTACCTGGGGAACCAACCTGAAAAGATGAATTAGATAGGTTTTGTTACATGCATGCAAGTTTGATGAAAGTCTATTAAAGAGTTTAATGGGACTTGAATCAAAGTTGTTTAATTATCAAAGACAAGAGTTGTTTTTTAGCAAATTAAACAAACACTTGGATAAAATTAGTAGCCGGATTTTCTAAGTTAATTAACCCTAGGTAGAACACTCAGTGGGAGGAAATGGGGTATATGATACTTCAATTTTTACCTCTACACGTTTCTCCCTAAAAGTTTACACCGTGAGATCTACTCTTGGCCTCGAGGCATCCTGGGTGTCTCTCTACAGGTGGCATTTGGGTAGGTCAATACTAAGGTGAATGGAGAGAGTATTTATAGTAAATGGGAGCGGGGTGTGTGACAACACATCCCTCGGTCTCTCTCATTAAGTTAAATAAAGTTTTATGCATCGCCTCGTGGCATTGTGGGTGTCCCCCTAAAGGATGACAGTTTTGTATGACGCTTTATTTGATCTCCAAAAATGGATAAGGTTGCTTTAGTCTTTTCTTCCAATCGACTTTTTCCTAAGGTTGGCTCATTAGGGCGGGACTCTATAACCTAAAATGAGGCTACACTTACACAGAATTGTTAAGGATGTTAACAAATTCCGGACCGAACAATGGTGACTATTAGTTATAGTTACAAGGAGTTGTTTCTGTCTAATAGTTGAGGATGTCTCATTTCAGTGAAGGGGTACTTGATCACCCTACAGTGACTTTTGTCCTGCCTCACTGAAACATCATTTCAAAATAGATGTCACTTAGGGTACACTAGATTATTTTTGCTACAACTTGATTGGTTTTCTAAAAGTGGTTTAATGCAATTAGATTAAAATAAGTTTGTTTTTTTTTTCCAGCAATTTAGAATGGCTATCGCTACACTTAGTTTGCTTGTCTTCGATAAACTAATTGGTGAGAACTACGTTAGTTGAAAAAATACGATCAACACGATTTTAATCATTGATGACCTACGTTTCGTTCTGATAGAGGAGTGTCCTCCTATTCCACTTCCTACTGCTCCTCGAAATGTTCGGGAAACATACGAGAGTTGGAAAAGGGCAAACGAGAAGGCATAAGTGTATATCTTGACAAGCCTTAACGAAATCTTGACCAAGAAGCATGAGCCCAGCTCACCACCCATGAGATCATGGAGTCCTTAAGGGGAATGTTCAGACCACCGTCTGCACATCTCAGGTATGACGCTCTTAAGTACATCTTCAATGCTCGTATGCAAGAGAGGGCATCTGTTCGAGAACACGTTCTCAACATGATGATCCACTTCAACGTGGCGGAGATGAACAGGTCAAGCATCGACAAGGCCAACCAGGTTAGCATCATACTGAAATCTTTACCAAAAAGTTTCCTGCATTTTTGTAGCAATGCTGTTCTGAACAGAATTGACTACAACCTGACTACCCTGCTCAATGAGCTACAGACCTTCCAATCCTTGTTGAAAAGCAAGGAGAAGAAGGGTGAAGCAAATGTTGCTTCATCTTCCAAAAAGTTTCACAAAGATTCGACCTCTGGAACTAAGTCTGTACCTTCTTCCTCCTGCACCAAAAAGTAAAAGAAGAAGAAAGGTGGAAAAGGGAAGGTTGCTGCTAACCCAGAAGTTGTTGCTCTAAGGGGTAGGCAACCTGTCAGGGTTGACAAGAGAAAATGTTTCCATTGTAACCAGGATGGGCACTGGAAGAGGAACTGCCCCAGGTATTTCGCAGAAAAGAGAAACAAGGTAAATATGATTTACTTGTCTTGGAAACTTGTTTAGTGGAGAATGATGATTCTGCCTGGATTATTGACTTTGGGGCCACTAACCATATTTATTCTTCATTTCATGGAATTAGTTCCTACAACTTGATGCTAGTGAGATGATGATGCGAGTAGAAACCGGGCACATGTTCTCAACTGTGACAGTGGAAGGTCTTTGGTTGACTTTACAGAGCAGATTTCTCATTTTGAATGATGTATTTGTAGTTCCTATTTTAAAAAGGAACTTAGTTTCTGTAAAGTGTCTATTAGAACACAATTATCAATTGAACTTTTCTTTTAATAAAATGTTTATTACAAAGAATGGTGTTGATATATATTTTGCTAAACTAGAAAATAATTTGTATGTGCTAAGGTCGTAAGCAACAAATGCCCTCCATAACATAGAGATAAGTATTGTAACTCAAAATAAACGACTTAGAATTTCTCCTAAGAAAAATGCCCAACTTTGGCACTTAAGACTAGGACACATTAATCTCAATAGGATTGAGAAGTTGGTGAAGAATGGACTTCTAAGCGAGTTAGAAGAAAATTCTTTACCTGTGTGTGAGTCATGTCTTGAAGGCAAGATGACTAAAAGGCCTTTTACTGGAAAAGGCATAGGGCCAAAGAACCTCTAGAGCTAGCGCATTCAGACCTTTGTGGTCCGATGAATGTCAAAGTTAGGGGAGGTTATGAATATTTCATCACTTTTACTGATGATTATTCAAGATATGGGTACGTTTATTTAATGCAACATAAGTCTGAATCTTTTGAAAAGTTCAAAAAATTCAAGGTTGGAGTTGAAAATGCATTAAATAGAACGATCAAAACATTTCGATCTAATTGAGGTGGAGAGTTTATAGATTTGACATTCCAGAACTATATGATAGAATATGAAATTGTATCCCAATGCTCAGCACCTGGTACACCTCAACAACATGGTGTATCAGAAAGGAGAAATCAAACCTTTTTGGACATGGTTCGATCTATGATGAGTTACGCGTCCTTACCTGACTCGTTTTGGGGTTATGTAGTGGAGACTGTAGCGTATATCCTGAACTGCGTTCCCTCCAAGAGTGTTGCCAAAACACCTATGGAGTTATGAAATAGTCATAAAGCTAGTTTACGTCATTTCAGAATCTGGGATTACTCAGCACATGTGTTTGAGGCTAATCCTAAGAAATTGGAACCACGTTCAAGGTTATGCCTATTTGTAGGCTACCCCAAGGCAACAAGAGGTGGTTTCACTTTGAAGTTTAAGTTTGGTGTGGTTTCACTACTGTCTCTTCAAAGCTCAAGTTTGGTGCAGCTTCGCTCCCTCTCCAAAATGTTAGTTCAACTTCACTTCCTCCAAAATGCTTGTGTAGCTTCGCTCCTTCCAAAATGTTGGTGCAACTGTTCTTCCTCTCCAAAATGTTGGTGTAGCTTTGCTCCCTCTCCAAAATGTTGGTGCAACTCTGTTCCCTCTAAAAAATGTTGGTGCAACCTCATCCTTTCTCCAAAATATTGATGTAGCTTCGCTCCTTCCAAAATGTTGGTGTAGCTTTGCCTTCTCTCCAAAATGTTGGTGCAACATCGCTCCCTCCCTAAAATGTCGGTGCAACTTTGTTCCTTCTTCAAAAATATTAGTACAGTTTCATTCCCTCTAAAAAAAATGTTGGTACAGCTCAACAACTGATCAACCAAGAAGATCAACCAACTTAAAGATTATAGTTTATTTTAGAAACATTAAAAGATTTTATATTAGAGATTATACTTTCTATACTAAAATTAATTCAAATACAAAGTTCAAATTCCACAAAATAAATTTCTCAGGAAATTTCGTGCGAACACATATTATTTAACTCTTTGAGTTTCTTAATATAGTTTATTTTGCTCACTCTTTATTCTTTTAAGTCAGTTTTTATCTACTTAGGATAAGGTAAATCTCAACATGTTTTTAGACATACTAATCAAGAAACACGTATACGTGAAATCTTGTAGTTCTAATTATTTTTTTCAATAGTGATTTTTTAGCATGTAATAAATAAATAATATAAAATTTTGTTTTAATTACCATTAATTTTAAAAAGTCAGATAATGTAACAATTTTCATTTTAATGTTCTCATATTATCGTCTTTAAAAAATATATATATTATACCTAGTACAAAGAGAGAAATTATTCTAGTAATTAAATTATCAAATTAATATATGAATATTCCAATATTGTAATATATATAATACAATATTTTTTTTATTCTAATGTTATCATATATCTACTCTGAAATCACACGAAATGTGCATTGTTTCACCATATTAATTACTACTTTCATTTAATTAAATCCTCTAATTTTATTTTTCTATATTTTCTCTAAACTTTGGATCTTATGAAATTATTTCTTTAAGAATGTAAATGCAAGTATTTATTTTGTTGTTCTTTTACACGTGCATCTCACATATACATTGGAAAAATCAATGAACCAACTTGATGTGTGTAAGCACCTCCACCCGAATAGATGCATTGTGCTATCTCAAATAGTTGCATCCACCAACACCAATTACAGTTATTTGACCTAAAACTTTATTTTTTGAAATATATAAATTTATTTTGTAAACTAAAATTTTGAAAAGTTACTTCTATTGTCTTTCAAACAAACACTTATATTTAAAAAGTCACAACCACTCGATAAAGGACAATATAGAAATTTATAAAAAAAAAAAAAAAAAAATATAAGGACAAAATGGATATGTAAAGATCCTCCCTATATAGTCACTTTTAATATAGTAGAAATAAAGATATTAGAGCCATAAATTTGTACATCAATTTTCAAACCAAAATGTTTACCAAGAAATATTGAATCCCAAATTGAGAATATTTAGAATGGAACAATATGAAAAGAAAAGAAAAAAGTATCAAAATCCAAAACCTAACTTTTTAACTGTAGAATTAAATTATGCTCCATTGAAATAAAGTTTGTACTATTGACTTAAAATTAAAAATTTGAATTTTCTACTCCCCATATTATCAAAAAATAAAAGAAAAGAAAAAACCTTTATTGATTTCCCAACTCACATATTATAAATAAATTTAAAAAAGAAAAACTTTAACTTGACTTTTGACCTCCCTCAATCTTACAAATTTGTCCAAATTAAACTCTCAGTTAAATTATAAATATAGTCTCTACAATTTGAAGAAAGCTAAAATTTAATCTTTATAGTTTTAGTTGTTAGAATCTCGTCTATAAAACTAAATAAATAGTCTCTACAAACTATATGGATGAACTATAACGTGAAAACGATATAGACTAAATTGAATTATAAGTTGAAAACCATATATACTAAATTCTAACTCTCTAAATCATACGGACCAATTTTATTTTAACCAAAACTCTATCATTTATCAAATTGGTTCAAAATAAAGCAAATTAAACCAAAAATAAGAAAAGAAATGGTCAAATCTACCCAAGGAAAAAAAGAATAAAACTACTTATTCTTTCCCCCATCCATTGCATATCACTCTTTAACAGAAACCTTGTAACCGTTGCTGGTGGGATTGGTTATTTCTAAATATAAACCAACATTTGGGAAATAGCTTAGCCTTCACGTTAAAAAGACAAGCATTTGAGGAATGAGCCGATTTGCTGGTTGAAAAGATCTTTGAGCCAATAGTTATTTATTTATTTTTTTTTTTTTGAAAAGGTTAAATTATAAAAAAAAAACCTTGAACTTTACCATATATTTCGGAAATACTCTTATACTTAATATTATCTTTGAACTTTCATAAACGTTTCAAAAATATCTTTAGAGTAGAAATTCGTTAGATTTGGACAGAAATTGAGATATGAAATGATGTAGTAGGTGACATACAATGAAAATTTGAATTACCATATCATTTTACGTCATACCCACACAGTTCTAAGTCTTAATTTTTATTCAAAATTCTAAAGAATTTATATTTCAAAGGTAGTTTTGAAACGTTTATGAAAATTAAGAGGTAATCTTGCAACTTTTAAAAGTATAAGGTAATAAAAAGGAAATTTCAAGGATATTTGTTATAATTTAACCTTTTAAAAAAGATTAACTACAAGGATACGCTATTTAGAATCTATATTTTAAAAAATGTGCAAAATCTTAAAAAAATATCAATTTTATCATTAGCTAAGTCATCTTAGTAATTACTAACTTGTATTTTTGTGATCACAAAAAAAGCGAAACTTGATGAAAGGAAAATACTATTTGTATTAGGAATATTATAATAATAAATAGATGCTCGTTATTTATTGTTCCAAAAATCATGTGTCACCCTTCATGTTATCTATGTCCCTTGTAGTTATTTATTTTTTGTATCCACGTAAGTTCACATCCTACTTGTCATTTTGCCTATAAATAGTGGCATTTGGTGAATCTTAAAATCACACACCTATTGATAAGAAATTCACTTCAAATTCCACTAAATTTTCTATTATCCAATTTTAAAATTTTAGTTATTTTATTATTTTAGTTTTTTTTTATATATTTTATATTATATTATATTTATTTGTTATTATTATATTATATTTTCTCCATATCCATATTCCCGCTGTGCTCCTCAATTTCATAACACGTTATCAGCATGAGCTCCTGTCGTTTTCTCCGCTAAAGATAGGTCATAAAGGTGTGTAAGTTTTTCCCTCTTCATTGTAATTAATAAATTTAATGTTATTTTGCATATTCAATATCTATTAAATTTCTAATACAAATACAATATTTTGTGATAGTGTTGCCATGACAAATCTTACAAAATTAGAATTCACAACCCTTTACATTAATGGCCATAATTATTTATTATGGATGCTCGATGCCGAAATTCACCTAGATGCTATGAACTTGGGAGAAATAATTAAAGAAGGAAATACGACATCCAATCAGGACAAAGCAAAAGCTATGATTTTTCTTCGTCATCATCTCCACGAGGGATTAAAAATGGATTATTCTACGATAAAATATCCCCGTATCTTGTGGAAAAATTTGAAAGAAATGTATGATCATCAAAGATAGTTATTCTTCCTAAAGCTCGTTATGAGTGGATGCATTTAAGGCTACAAGATTTTAAATCAGTAAGTGATTACAATTCCACATTATTTAAAATCAGTTCAAAATTGTTGTTATGCAGAGAAAAAAAATACCGATGTTGATATGCTAGAGAAGAAGTTTTCTACATTTCATGTCTCAAATATGCTCCTACAACAGCAATATCGAGAGAAAGGTTTAAACAGTATTCTGAATTAATTTCATGTCTTCTCATGGCTGAACAAAACAACGAGTTATTGATGAAAAATCATAAATCTCGACCAACCGGAACGACACCATTTCCTGAAATGAATGCTGTGAATTTTAATAATAATCGTAGTCGAGGTCGAGGTCATGACCATGGTAGAGGAAAAAATAATTATTATTTTCGTGATGGTCGTTTTAATCATTCAAATTTCAAAAGAACCACACAAAATAATCACACAAAATAATGATCACAAAGGAAAAACTCCACAAAATAAGAGTACAAAAAGTGTTGAAAATAAATGCTTTTGATGCGGAATGACTAGGTATTGGTCATGTACCTGTCGTACGTCAAAACACTTAGTTTACCTCTATCAAGCCTCCCTAAAGGAAAAAGGAAAAAATATGGAAGCAAATTTTGCATATCAGGATAATGATATATTTGACTCATCCTATATGAAAAAATTGGATGTGGCGGACTTCTTTGAATCTCCTGAAGAGAAGATTGGCACAGTTGATAGAATATCAAGTGTTTCTTTTGATTTTGAGAATATCTAGACTTAATGTTATTTTTTTTTATCTATCTTCATGTTTTTTTTAGTAACTTTTATATATTTTAAGTGTTTTTTTTCTTATTGTAATTATTTTTTTTAATGAAGAAACATGGATCATTTTTATATGTTGGGTGTTTCAAAAATGGGAAAGAAGATTTATGTCTGGTAGACAGTGCAACTACACACACAATACTTACAAATAAAAAATATTTTTCCAAATTGACAATGCTGAAAGTAAAAGTAAATACAATATCAGGTTTTGCAAACTTGATCAAAGGTTTTGGAAAAACAAATATTATTTTTCCTAGAGAAACAAAATTTACAATTGACATTATATTGTTCTCTAGTCAATCAAAGAGAAATCTTCTAAGTTTTAAAGATATACATTCAAATGGTTAACATATTGAGACTGATAGTAAGAATAGTGTGGAATATCTATATATCATATCCACTATCTCAAATGAAAAATGTATATTGGAAGAGTTGTCTTCTTTATCTTCTGGATTGTATTATATTCATATATGAGTAATTGAAACATATGCAACAATGAACCTGAAGTTCATGAATCCAGACATATTTACAATTTGGCATGATCAATTGGGTCATCCAGGATCTATAATGATGAGGAGAACTATTGAGAATTCAGATGGACACCCACTAAAGAATTAGAAGATTCTTCAATCTAATAAATTACCGTGTGATACTTGCTCTCAAGAAAAATTGATAATTAGACCATCACCAGCTAAAGTGGGAACTGAATCTGTGAATTTTTAGAACGAATTCATGGTGATATATGTGGACCCATTAATCGACCAAATAGATCATATAGATATTTTATGGTATTAATAGATGCATCCAGTAGATGGTCACACGTGTGTTTATTATCAAGTCAAAATCTTGCATTTGCAAGATTACTTGCTCAAATAATTAAGTTAATAGCACAATTTCATGATTATAAAATTAAGATCATTCGTCTTGATAATGCTGGTGAATTTACATCCCAAGCTTTTGGTAATTATTGTATGTCAATTGGGATAAGTGTTGAACATCCTGTAGCTCATGTTCATACACAAAATGGTTTAGCATAATCATTTATAAAACATTCGAGAGCTAAGTTTCCTTCATCTGTATGGGGAGATGCTATAAACTATGTCATGACAGGAAAAAGATGGAATCAAACTAATGTAGTTATTGACAACATGCATATAATGTTGCTCTTGATATTATATCTGAAAATGAGGATCTTGAACCAAAATCTGTTGAAGAATGTCGACATAGAAAAGATTGGCTTTAGTGGAAAGAAGCAATCGAGGCATAATTAAACTCACTTTCAATACATCAGGTTTTTGGATTAGTAGTCTGAACACCAGAAGGTGTTAAACCTATGGGATATAAATGGGTATTTGTGAGGAAAAGAAATGAAAATAATGAGGTCACAAGATATAAAGCAAGACCAGTTGTACAAGGTTTTTCACAATGGTATTGATTTTGATGAGATGTATTCTCCGGTGGTGGATGCAATTACATTAAGATATTTAATTAGCTTGACTGTGTATAAAAATCTGGATATGCATCTTATGGATGTAATCATAGCATATTTATGTAGATTTTTTGATAATCATATTTATATGAGAATTTCAGAAGGATTTAAGGTACATGAAACATATACATCAAATTCCCAGGAACGGTATTCAATAAAGTTACAGAGATCACTATATGGATTGAAAAATTAGGACGAATGTGGTACAATCGTCTGAGTGAATATTTATTGAAAGAAGGATATCAAAATAATCCAATATGTCCATATGTTTTTATAAAGAAATTACAACAAGGATTTGCTATTATAACTGTATATGTTGATGACTTAGATATAATTGGAACTACTGAAGAGCTTTCAAAAGCAATAAAATATCTTAAGAAAGAATTTGAGATGAAAGATTTCGGAAAAACAAAATTTTGCCTTGGTTTGTAAATTGAACATTTAGAAAATGGAATATTTTTTCATCAACCAACTTATACAGGAAAATTTTTTGAAAATATTTTATATGGACAAAGCACATCCATATAATATTCCAATGGAAGTTCGTTCATTGGATATAAAGAAAGAAGATAATGAACGACTTCTTGGTCCTGAAGTACCATATCTTAGTGCAATTGGTGAACTTATGTATCTTGCTAATAATACAAGACCAAATATTGCATTTTCAGTAAATTTATTAGCAATATATAGATCTTTTCCAAGCGAAAAGACATTGGAAAAGAATTAAGCATATATTTCATTATCTCCCAAGAACAATCATATGAGTTTATTTTATTCAAATAAATCAAATTTTGATTTAGTTGGTTATGCAGATTCTGGATATTTATATGATCCACACAAAGCTAGATCTTAACCATGTTATCTGTTCACATGTTGAGGAACTGATATAACATGGCAACCGGGGAAACAGATCATAACGGTCACTTCCTCAAATCACGCTGAAATTCTTGCAATTCATGAGGCTAGTCGAGAATGTGTATGTCTAAGATTAATAACTCAGCACATTCGTGAAACATGTGGCTTGTCTTCTAATAAAAACCGTCAAACAATATTATACAAAGACAACACAGCTTGTATGACCCAAATTAAAGGAGGATATATTAAAGGAGATAGAACAAAACATATTTCACCGAAGTTTTTCTACACTCGTGATCTTGAAGAAAATGACGACATCACTATACAAAAAAATTGTTCGAATAATAACCTGAAAAACTTATTTTCAAAGGCATTATCAATCGCAACTTCTGAAAAATTGGTGCACAACATTGGAATGCGATGACTTAGAAAGTGATATTTTCATGAGGGACAGTAAATATATTGTATTATTTTAGGAGTATATATTATATGAAATATGTACTCTTTTTCTTTCACTATGGTTTTTTCCCATTGGGTTTTTTCTAGTAAGATTTTAACGAGACATATTTCATATATATATATATATATGGGCATCTAAGGGGGAGTATTATGAATATTATAATAATAAATAGATACTCATTGCTTAGTGTCCCAAAAAGCCATGTGTCACCCTTTATATTGTCTATGTGTCTTGTAGTTATTCATGTTTGGTGTTCATGTAAATCCACATCCTATTTGTCACTTTGCCTATAACTAATGGCATTTAGTGGATTTTAAAATCACACCCCAATTGGTAAGAAATCCACTTCAAATTCCACTAAATTTTCTATTGTTCAATTTTATAATTTTAGTTTTTTTATATTTTTTTATATTATATTATATTTATTTATTTATTATTATATTATATTTTCTCCATATCCTTGTTTCCATTGTGCTTCTCAATTTCACAATATTTTGACTATATTTTCCATATTTTTGTAAAAAGAAAAACATATTCCAACTTAAAATTAATCAAGAAGATAGGCATATTCCACATATCAATAAAAGGGGAAAATATAGTTTTTTAAAAATAAAAACATATTGTTGATTAATTGATTAGGGTTTTTTAATTTCATTTTTCATTTTCTTACTTTTCCATTTGTTCTCCTGAGTTTCACTAAATGGTAGGTTTTTATTTATATACATGTTTCATTCAACATTTATATTTCATATATTTAGAGTACATTTAATAATATTTAATACTATATATATATATATATATATATATATATATATATATATATATATATAATTGTTTCGTTTCAGGTTTATATTTCATAGACTTATGGATGTATTATATAATATTGGGTATATATTTTTGGTCCATTCTATGTTTATATTTTATATATGCAGAGGACGCTTAATATATGGGGTTTATAATTTAAATTAAGAAAAAACCTTAGCATATGTGTCGGAGTAATATAAATAAATATAGTATATATGTTGGATTCATATATATAAGCATAGTATAAATTATGGATTAAAAAATATATATATAAAAGGGTGGGAAAAAATTATTTAAAATTCAATTTTCAATTTTAAAAATCAAATGTGACAAAAACAAATCTTCAAATCTTTTGCAAATCAATCGAAATTATTCAGAATGAGATGATTAAAGAAAGAAACCATCCATTATAATAGCATTTAATAATAAATTTCGTAATATCTTTAAACCACCTAAAATAAATGGTTGAAAACCAAAGACAAAATGACATTTAATAGAAAAAAAAATATGCATTTAATAATAAATTTAATTAGCATAATGATAAATTGAGAAATATAACATTGTTGAGTTGAGGAGTTGGGGTGTGTTGTCAGATGGGTGTCTTCTGTGTGGGGAAGTGTGGAGTCGCGGGATCATTTATTTTTTGAGTGTGGGTTTGGGAGAGAGGTGTGGTCTAGTGTGTTGCGTCAGTTACATTCGACGCATCGGGTGGTTGGTTGGGATGTAGAGTTGAGTTGGTTGTGTCGAGTGGAGTCGGGTAAGAGGGTGCGTAGTAAGTTGTTTCGTGTTTTCTAGTGTGCGTCCATATATTACATCTGGCAGAAGCGTAATTGGCGGCTGCATGGAAGTCGACCAAGGTCAGTGTCTGCTCTGGTTCACCTTATGGTCTCCACAGTTCGTACTCGTGCGATTTTATGGCGGATTGACCTTCTTGGTCTTATCTAGTGTGTGTACGGATGTTGTTTACTTTTGAACTTCACGTTGTTCTCTATTTTGTTGTAGCCCCTAGTTTGTGGGATTTTGGGTTCTTTTCTCCGTTGGTTTTGTTCTGTTATTATTCTGTTGGCTTTGTTTTTGTTTTGTTACCTGTCTTTGCTTGTACTTGGTTGCTTTGATGCCTTGATCCTGGACTGTGGTATCCTCTTTATTGTTGTATAATAATATCACCTGTTGTAAAAAATTATAACATTGTTGGCATTTAGTGATAAATTTTATTACACAAAATATACAAAACAAGATGTTCCAAAACGGAATAAATTTATAGCCGAAATATGGAGAGTGCTAAAGCCAATAATTTTACTGAAAACTGATATTTGTAAAATTTTGTATACAAAAATTGCTATATACTATAATTTTTGTTTCTTGAATTGGTTTCATAATCATTTGTTTTTTTAGAAGTTATGTTGATTTTCTAACCACTTCTTTCCTAATTAAATACTTGAATACTTAGAGTAAGTTTTTGTTTTTTGTTTATTGTTTATTTTTGTTTTTTGTTTTTTTTGTTTTTTCTTGGAAAAAAACTACATTTTTTTCTAATTTTAAAAATTGTTTAATTTTTTAAAACACTTCGAAAAGATAAATTATAAATCAAAGAAATCGATATATGAAAGTATTGTTTATAAGCATAATTTTCAAATTCAAGTATTATTAAATCAAATATAAGAGTCAAATGTGCAAAACAAACGTTAATTTGTTATTTGATACAAGTGATTAGATATGAGATATACTTTATCATAATTAGAGTTTGTATAACTGACATCAAGGACCGACCGAAAGTCTTCAGACAAATCGGTTACCATCTAAAGTATTGCTTTTTGGGAGCCGTCCAACTCTTCGACGTGCTCCTTTATGTGGGCAACAGAGCCCGATGAACTATCGCCACGTTCAAAGCTGCCGGACCGTGCTGTTTTGGTCTTAAGGGTCTCTACCCTCATCATCAGTTCTCTGACGGGTAATCCGTCTAGGCGGCCCACTACCGCATCAATTTCATTGGCTTTCTTATCAACTTCTTGTAGCCGAGTCTCTAGGAAACGGATACTATCCGGGACCTCTCTCAGGTAGAGCATTTAGAATAAAATGTCCATTCTTGATTAATTGGTTGAAAAAGGTACTTTATTATTATTATTATTATTTTAAAAAAGAACAGGTTATTTTGAAATTATTTAGGAAAATAGGATAATTTTGTTGTCTTCATTCAAATTCATTTTTAATTGGGAGACATTCTAAGATGAATGCATCTTTTAAAGAGACATGTTCTAACTTTTTTTTCCTTCTTCATTTCTTCTTTTGTCTTATTCCTAATTTTTCTTCTTTTTAATGTTTTTGGGTTACTTTTTCTATTTTTTATATTTCAAGAAAATTTATTTCTATTTAAAATTTTGAAATTAGATTCAAAATTAAAAATTTCTTTTAATGTTTTGAACTTATGTTGTCTTTAGGTTTAAATCCTATTTTGGTCCTTAAACTTTGAGTCTTGTTCTATTTTGGTCCCTAAACTTTCTAAAACGATCACTTTAATCTCCAAACTTTTAAAAAGTGTTTATTTTGGTCCCTACAATTAGGATTTTGTTAACTCTTTGATGAAATTGCATCTAGCATGTGTTGAGCAAAATGAAGGTGACGTAAAATGTCAACAATCAATGCACTAAATTACTAAAGAGCTAAAATCTTAAAGGTAAAATGACTTTTTGAGTTCTATAGATAATCACTTTACCACCTAATTCAAAATTGAAACGCTAAATTTTTTTAGCGTGACTAACTTATATAGCAGCCTAATCATCTAAAAGTACAAGTCATCTCATCATCTTGTTCAAGATTTGACAAAAAAAATTAATAGTAAGGACCAAAGTAAGCACTTTTTAAAAGTGTAGGGACTAGAATAGATGATTTCAAAAGTTTAGGGATCAAAATAAAACAAGCTTCAAAGTTCAAGGATCAAAATAGGATTTAAATTTTATTTTAATATATTTTTTTTCTTTTTTTTTCGTTCCCCCATTTTAATTTTTTTATTTTTTCAATTCGAGTTTTGAATTAGGGGTAATATTTTATTTATTAAATTTAATATTTTATTTAATTTGTGTTTGATTACCATAACTTTTTAGGTGTTGAATATGCTTTTTTAATTATAAACTAGTAGAGTCAAGTCAATTTGACAAATGTTCGACATCATTTTCTTCCTATTTTTCACTAAAATGTTTTGTATTTCCTTTATTATTTTGAGTTTATTTTAGTTTGATTTGTTAATTTTTCCAAGATGTAATGGTTAATCAATCATAATTAATTCAAATATAAATTACAAATTTTTGCAGTTATAGAGAAAATCCCCAATTACGCCTAATTCGACCTAATTGAGTCACATAGTTTCTACAATCACCACGACTTCTTACATTTGATGGTTGACCCTCCTCTATAATTTATATATTCTCACTACAATGTCAATATGTCACATATTGATTATGAACATTTTAACGAACCTATAAAGTTTAGCCTTCTTCTATATTGAGCATAATGAGAATTGTCAAGAAAACTTCAAATATTGACAATGTTAGCATCATAAACCTAGCGGTAAAATGGTCACTGCATTGTTCATTCTGAACATCAGGTTGAATTGGAACATCCTGACGTCTAGTTAGATCACCTTGTCCTTTATTGGGAATATCTTCGTCAAAATATCAATTCGATATGTAGTTGTGCATCTACACATAGCCCTTGTAGACATTCTATTAGATATTGTCACATTTGATAAATTATACTAAAAGAAATTCAAATTTCTCAGAAAAATTAATCATGTAATTAAATAATAAAATCAAATCATCCTATTAAATATTAAATTCATACCAAATAGTGATATGATGCTCCTACTTTCATTATGCATCGTCTACTAATATCATGAACTAAATGCACCTATTCTTCAAAACTCAGGGATTAAAAAGGAATTTTTTTTCCTAGATCATTATTCAATATAACCAGACTCCACATCTATACCATTAACAATCAATTTTGTTGATTGTCCTACGTTGGTATTCGAAAAGTTAAATATCTAATCCAATTTCGCTCATGTTTGCCTTGTAAATCATGTGTATGTAACTGAATGTCTATCACAAAGTTCAAGAATTTGTTGTAACGTCTGAAATTTGTGTATTATACTATCTAGTTAATGCCACTCTACCACAGGAAAACATATAAATGGACGTCTGAATGTTCATATCTTATAACTAGCAAGGCATATGTTGGTAACCTTTAGATTAAATGATTATATGGCTGCTAAATGTCTGCAAATATTTTAAAATATGAGTAAATAAAAAAATGAAATATTATTAATAGATAATATATGAACGAATATAATCTTACTAGGCCAGTTTTAATATATCCAAGGCGTATCTATACTAAAATAGAACATGCGTAAATGCTCTAATAATGGAGAAATTATTCCATCTACAATAATCATAAGTTGAATATTAGTTATTATTAAAGCACAATAGAAAATGTAGAGTTAAAATGTTAATGAATTAAAAATGTTTATCAAACTGCTATTGATCTATTATCCAAGTTATTTTCATATTGGTGGAGTCGTCGAGTTGTTAGAAGAGGAAACCGCTCCCATGACCAAATCTATAGAAATAAAAGAGGGTATGTTATGTTCTTGCCATCAATAACTACAATCTTTCATAACTATCTATATAGACATGCAAGATAGCCAGCTCCCCAATTATACGTCCCAACAACATTAAAATCTACTAGTAGAGGGAGATCCATTAGGTATACTTTACTGTTAGATTTATCAAAAAATACCCATCCTCCAACAAGTGTAAGAATATATGCTTGAGCATATGACTGGAGTTACTCTTCATCAGTATCATCTTGTAGATTTGCAAAATTGTTAAATTGTTCATATAATCATTGACAAGATAAGATGACCTCCCTTAAGAACATTGTCATTTGTTATTACTCCTAATAGATCGTATCATATATGTTTCCAGTTATAGTTAAGTGACCCAATAAATGATCATCCATCAATTGAAAGTCCAAATTGGATTATATCCTCCAAAGGAATTGTACACTCCCCATGTAATATATGAAGTGTGTCTCTTATTGCCATCATTCAACTATGTTATCAAATGTTAATATAATTACATAACTCTAATACATGATACTCCATAAAATCCAGAGGCTCGTAGATAATACAAAATACGAGGGTCTGAGTCTTCTTGCCTTTAAATAACAACCTCTCGATGCCAACAATACATAACATCGATACATTCATCTTGCCAAACAACTCAAGATATATGCCAACCCTATAGATATAAAATCAAATAATCGTATGACCATGTGCTAACATCATCGTCCATCTAATGCTATTTAAACAAGATTACAATTAACATTAACAATTAATTAAACAAATATGTTAAGTTTGTATTAAATATCGAAAAAATAGTTTACATACAAGTAAGTAACAACAATGGCTTCTAATTACTATGTTGGGTCATGAGTTTGATTAAGAAAATTTCGTCAATTATGTCATTCTTGTCTACAAATCGTGACTTCACTAATTGCTCCCTCCAATCCATCTCGTTTTGTATGTAGGATGTACATGGTCTATCAATATTTCTTACATTGTCTCATTTGGATAAATAGTGAAAGAGTTGGGGACAAACCAATATTTTCGATCAAGGAAGATGCTCAAATTGAGATTAATAGCAGGATGAATGAGTGAAAATCTTATAATAATCATCTACGTAAAACAAATAATCCATACCAACATTTTTACATGCAACAATGGCATGGGAACATAGAATTCCGTAGTTTTGCAACTTATTACATCCGCATGTCCTTATTACTAGATTAATTGCAATGGTTATGTCAAACGTTGGTCAAATATGTTAACTTCATGTGTATTTGAACGTCCTTTTTTAATTGCATATCTATAACATATACAACATTATTTATTGAATTTTATAGTCAATACGGACATTAATATATCTTATTATGGAAATAATTTACCTTGTAAAACATTCTCCAAATTCAAAAGTAATTTCTATTTCTACACAATGAGCAGCAAAATAGAAGATAGATTGATAGAATGTTGCTTGAACTAGTACAGTTATGGGTAGTTTCCTAGCTCTTTTTAGAAAAGCATTTGTGCATTCAGTCACGTTTGTGTTAGCCATCCATAACGATGACCACCATCATGTCACTAGGTCCACTATTTAGGATCATAAGAAGCAAAAAACCTGATGCAATTAAAGATCCCTATTTGAAGTTTGATCATACAATCATTAAACTTTTAAACTCAATATTTTGTTCATGCACAATATACCAAGCTTTTCAACAAACTATTCTTATACTTTTCGTTGAATTTACTTGCAACATGTCATAAGTAAAATTTGTGATATGCATCTTCCCAACAATTGTTAGGGTTTCACGGGACAGATGATGTCTTTGTGTCTATCTAAAATTAAACACATTCTCGTCTTTTCATATATCACGTGATCCCATATTTCTTCAAGAACCAACCTCATGGAAGAGTACTTTCCTCCGATACAATAACATATGCAATTGAAAACTAAAATAATAAATAGATATATATATGAACAAACAATCCAAATTAAAATATATTAAAAAAAAAATGAATAGCCAAGAATGGGTGTGAAAGGCATACCGACAGCCACTAGAGCAACCATAGTAACATGGTCCTTTAATCAAACACATTGATTATATACATAAAATCCGAAACATATTATCTTTCAAAAAAAAAAAAAACGAAACATATATTTTATATTTAATAAAAAAACTATATATAAATAATGTCATTATTTGAGGAGGGCACGTGCTCCCCTAACCTCTTAGTAGATCCACCCTTAGATGTTCGTGAATTTAGTTGGGTTGGATTGAAACACTTTTTAGACTCAATTCAACTATTCCGATTGTAAATTTCTTTAATCCAAATAGCCCTTATTAAATAATGAACCCAACTATTGGTTTCGATTACTCAAGTAATTTATTTAAATTTTTGTTCTAAAAATAAGTGAAATGTTAATATGTAAAAATTTTATTTAATTATTTTCAAATAATGAATCAAGATTAACAACTCAATTTCAATTTATATTATGAAATTTCTCTTTCTAAAGTGCTAAAAAATTATTTTTAAGAGTTGTTGGAGAATATATTATTAAAAAATTAAAAGTAAATCAAATTAAAATAAATATGTTTATATATAATGGTATCATAATTTTTTAAAAAAACATACTTTTTAAAATGAATAATAAGTTTAGGTTGTTTCAGGTTGATTTGGGTTATTTTAGGTGAATCTATGAATCAATCAAATTCTTAAAATGTTTATATTTTTTAATCCAACCCAACCTGAATCGTACGTGTTGGGTTGGATTGGATTAATCGGATCTTTCAAGTGATCGTGTTTTTTTTTTTTAACACTCCTAGTGAAAGCATTGACTTAATACATATGATCCCTAACTAAGTTGATGTCGTACACTACATCAGAAGATGGGTATATAGTAGATTCTTGCTTAGAGGAAAACTCATAAGTTGATAACATTTTGTTTAATGTTATAGCACATGAAAGTGTAGGGAGTCTAACAGTCAAGTCTGCACCTGTCCGTACTCTTTGTAAATATCCAACAAATTGTTATTCTCATTTCGTTACAACATTATTACTTTAGATTAAACATTGTTGTAGCATTAAGTACCAACTAAGCACCTATCGAAATGAATTAACGTGTTACAATTTCTGCATAGCATTGAATAGGTTTGCTGGATAAGTATAGCATTACATCTTTAACCATACTATGCCCTAGAAGATTCAACCTTGGAATACCTCGAGTACTACTTGTTACTGCATTGATCTTCACTTGGGTTGATGCAATAGGTGGCTAAACTTGTGCATATCATCTCGACATTTTGAAAATAATTTATAGCAACCACAAGGTCTTTTCTGGTAGCTTTGCAAGCTGTCACATATGTTTTTGTACTGGGAAAGCACTGATTTATGGAATTGGTTCTCGAATAATATATGGGGTCACGTGATACATAAAAGAAAGGGAATGTGTCTAATTTCATATAGATAGAAGGACATCATGTCTACCCTACAAAACCCTAACAATGGTTCGAAAGATGCACATCACAGATTCTACATACGACATGTTGCGAGTAATTTCAACAAGTATAAAAATAGTATGGTGAAGAGCTTGGTGTATCTTGCAATAACAAAGTATCAAGTTCTAAAGTTTAATGGTCGAATGGTCAAACTTCAAATAACAAACTCTAATTGCATGAGGTTTTTTGCTTCATTGGATCTTAAACAGTGGACCCGATCACATGATGGTGATCATCGTTGTGGATTGTTAATCACAAACTTGGCAGATTGCACAAATGTTGTTCAAAAAAGAGCTAGGAAGCTACCTATAATGCATTAGTTCAAACAACATTCTATCAAATTATATTCTATTTTGCTGCTCGTTGTGAAGAAATAAACACTACTCTTGAATATGAAAAATGTTTCGCGAGGTAAACTATTCCCTTAATAAGATATTATTAATGTTCGTATTGGTTACTTAATTTAATAAATAAGATATTATTAATGTTCGTATTGGTTACTTAATTTAATAAATAATGTCATATATCTCATAGATATATAATTAATAAATTAACTTGTTAGGAAGTACGTGCAAATTCACATAAAATTAACATATTTGGCTATAAGACAGGATTGTGTAACGTAACCAATGCAATTAACCCAATAACAATGAAGGGTAAAACCACACATCGAGTAAAGTTAGTCAGAGGACATGCACATTTAATAAGTGGCAGAGTTACGAAATCTCATGTTTCCATGCCATTACTGTAACAACGTTTATAAGGATTACTTGTACTATATAGAAAATCATTATAAGATTTTCATTTATTTGTTTTGTTATTCACCTCAATTTGAGTCTATCCCTAATAAAAAATGTTGGTTTGTCCCCAACTTTCTCACTATTTATCCAGATGAGACAAGGGTAAGAATGTTGGTAAACCATGCACGTCCACATACAAAATGAGATGGATTGGAAGGAGCAAGTAGTCAAAACACGTTGTGGCATTTAGAGATAAGGACATAACCAACGAAATTGCCCTAATCGAGCTCATAATGCACCATAGTAGTTCGAAGTCATTGTTATTAATTATTTGTATGTAAACTATTTCCTCGATGCTTAATACAAATTCAACATATTTACCCAACTAACAATTAGTGTTAGTTGAAATCTCATATTAATTATTAACCTTAATTGTAATCTTGTTTAAATAGCATTAGATGGACAATGATGTTAGCACAGGACCATATGATTATTCGGTTTTATACTTATAGAGTAGTCATCGATCTTGAGTTGTTTGGTAAGATGTGCATATCAATGTTATGCATTGTTAGCATCGAGGGGTTGTTATTCAGAGACGAGAAGACTCAAACCATTGTATTCTGAATTATCTACGATAGGTTCTATGAAGTATCATGGATTAGAGTTGTACAATTATATTACCATATGATAATAGAGTTAGTTGAATGATGGCGACAAGAGATACACATTGCATATGTTGCATGGGGAGTGTACAATTAGGATCATCCAATTCAAACTTCCGATTAATAGGCGAGCATTGGTAGGGTCACTTAACTATAACTAAAACATATATATTACGATTTTTTAAGAGTGACAACAAATGACAATGTTCTTAAAAGAGGTCGTCTTATCCTGCCATAATTATTTGAACAATTTAACAATTTTGCCCATCTACTAGATAATGCTAATGAAGAGCAACTCCAACAATATGCTTGAGCATATATTCTTACATTGATTGGATTAATATTTCCCGATAAATCTAACAATAGAGTGCACCTTATATATCCCCTGTTGGTAGATTAATTTTAATGTTGCTGGGACATATAATTGGAGACTAGCTATCTTGCATGGCTATACAACAGTTATGCAAGAGTGCAGATATTGATGGCAAGGAAATTGCAGACCTTCTTTCATTGTTGCAGATTTAGGCATGAGACTAATTTCCTCTTCTAGTACCTCGACAACTCCACCAATATGAAAACAACTTGGGTAATAGACCAATAGTAATACGGTAAGCATTTTTAACTCATTGACATTTTATCTCTAAATTGTTTATTGTGCCTTAATAATAACTAATATTGAACTCGTGATTGTTATAGATGAAATGATAACTTTTCCATTATTAGAGCACCTACAAATGTTCTATTTCAGTATAGATACGTCTTGAATACAAAGTCTGACCAAGTAAGATTATATTCATTTATGTATTATCAATTTTTTTATTCACTCATATGTTTTCTTTTGTGGTAGAGTGAGATTACGCATATAGTATGATGCACTAATTCTAGAGGTTACAACAAATTCCTGAACCTTGAGATATAGACATTCAACTACATTCATGCGATCTACAAGGCAAACGTGAACGAAATTTTATTAGATATTTGGCTCCTCGGATATCAACATGGGACAATTGACAAAATTTAATTGTTAATGTACATCTTATTAATAATGGTATAGATGTTAAGTCTAGTTACATTGAATGATATTCTAATATTAGTAGGTGATACATAACAAAAGCAAGAGCATCGTATCACTATTTGGTATGAGTTTAATATTTAATAGGATGAACTGATTTTATTCTTTAATTACATTATTAATTTTTCTAAGAAATTTCAATTTTTTTAAGCATAATTTAGCAAACATGACAATATCCGATAGAATGGCTACAAGGGTCGTGCGTAGACTCACATCTATGTATCGAGTCGATATTTTGATAGTGATGTTCACAATAAAAAACAAGGTGATCTAGCTAGCATCAAAATGTTCTAATTCATCCCGGGTTTTATAATGAATATCCAACAACCTAGTCGACCATTTCATCCCAAATCTATGATGCCAACACCATCTAACATTTGAACTTTTTTTCGATAACCATCAATATGCTCCATATGGAAGAAGGTCAAACTTCATAGGCTCATCAAGATGTTCATTATCAATATGTGACATACCGACATCATGGTGAAGGTATACAAATTACAGCTAAATATTGAATGTTAGAGGTCGTGGTGATCATGGACATTATGTGACTCAACAAAGTCAATTTTGGGGTTAGATCTTCTAATCATGAATAAGAACATTATAGTTGTAGTCTATAACTGTGGAAGTTTGTAATTTCAATTAATTATAATTGATTAGCCATTTTAGTCCTTACAACATGAAAAAAAAAAAAAAAAAAAAAAAAAAAAAAACTAATCAGACTAACATAAAATAAATAAAACATGAAATATCTTAGTAAAAAATAGAATGAAAATGATTTCAAACATTTGTCAAGATGACTTGATTAAGCTAATTTATAATTAAAAAAATATAGTCAACACCTAAAAGTTAAAAGATAATCAAACAAATTTTTTTAAAAAAATAAATAAATAAGAAAAACCATTAAATTTAACAAACAAAATATTACCCCTAATTCAAGACACGAGTTGAAAAAAAATTTTAAAAAAATACGGAACAAAAAAAGGGAAAAAAAATACATTGAAAACAACTCAAGTTCAAAACCTTAAAAAAAACATTAATTCTAAATCTAATTTTAAAATTTTAAATCGAAATAAATTTAGTTACGAAACAAAAAATAGGAAAAAGAACGAAGAAAAGAAAAAGAAAGAGAGAAGAAAAAGTTGGAAAAAAAAGGATATTTATCTTAGAATGCGTCTTTAAGAGATGCAGTCCAACAGAGCCAATAGAATTTATAGCCCAATTAAACTTAAAAAATTGATTTTTTTCAAAAATGTTTTTAGCATTATTTTTGGACAGTTTTATCTTTTTTATATATATATTTATTTATGTTATTTATATATATATTTTTTTTTACTATTTTCGAGCCTACTTTAATAATATAAAGATAAAATATATTTATTATAAAGAGAAAAAATGCATGTAATATAGTTTTTCTCATTTATCAATTGAAGAAAATATAATTATTTTATTTTTTTCTATTTTCAAATTTAAAAAAATGCATTTAATAAAATTTTATTTTCTATTTACATTGTTTTCACATATCAATTTATTGGTTTTTTTTTTTAAGGATTCATAATTATTTTAAATATACCTTTGAATATTTTGTTAGCTATTTGAAAATATTCGAACTAATATATGAAATATATAAACTTTTATAAATTAGAGATTGACTCAATGTTTGACATAAATCACAATATAAACCAATATATGAAATATACCACAATATATAAATTTTCATAAATTTCATTTACACCATAATATATATATCATAATACAATAAGTCTAAATAAAAAAAAAACACCCGTGTATATCAAATAAACGAATACATATGCCACAATATGTATCAAATTTTCTATAAGTAAAAAAAATACATATATATCACAGTATATATAAAAAATAGGAAAAAAATAAAGTTCATTTTCATATAGAGATTTATAAAACATAACCCTCCTCTTCTTCTTCAGCCATGACTGTCACGGATCTCTCTCCCCATCATCGTTGACCGAATTTGCTTGCACCACCGGACCGAATCTGCTCAACCTGTCATCGTCGATTTGCCCCACGCCGTTCTCGCCATCAATTCATCTGAAGTCGTTCGTGTCATGTCGTATCGAGCCATCAATTCGCCCCACGTCATTGTCTATCACCTACAACTCACATCGTCGAAAGGAGAAAAGAGAGGGAAGAGAAAGAAATAGGTGTGAATTATGGGGAGGAGAATATATGAAATATATTAGTGGGGAGAGAGAATATATGCATGGAAGAGAAAGTATATATAGAAGAGAGAGAAATAAATAAATAAATAATATATATATACATAAATGAGGGTTAAATTATAAATAACTACTGATATTAGTAAAAATAGCAAGATCAATAGGTCTTTTTTTAATAAAAAATGATGTTCAATACATTATCGTAATATGTACCTATTCTTTAAATTTTTACATAGATATCCCTAAAAAATAATTAAAAAAACTGGAATGCGTTTTTCCAATTAAAACAACCAAACAACTCTAATTACCTAAATAGTTTCAAAAAACAACCCATCTTTCCTAAATATTTTTTTTCCAAAAGAACCTGTTTCATCCAATTAACCCATCAATTCATATCAAATTTAATGAATCCTTAATCGAAAGTTTCTCGAGGACCCTTTGAACATTCGTATAGATAACAAATATCTGCATCAATCAGTCGATGTCAAGGAAAATGGGTACCAAAAATCAATAAAAAAAAATGTGCGAAATCCAATTGACGATTGATCAGTTTTGTTGGTTGCCTTTTTTTTCCCCTTTTTAACAAGGGGAACCAAAGTGAATAGAAAAGAAAGGTGAATTGATGAAATGTTATTATTAAGTAAATATGATTTGCAACTTTTTAAAATTTAAATCAATCAAGTAGTGAATTTGAAAATTAAGCAACATAAAAAAATAATAATAATTAATATTAAGACATTAGGCTTGTGCTTGGGTTAAAGATAGTGGACTTTCTTTTATATATTTTTTTTTTAAAAAAATTAATATATATCAATCGGTCAGTCAATTTTCCAAATTCTTTATATGAAAATCGAAAACCGACCGACCTTAATTCAATCAATCGGATTGATTTTCAGTACCTTTATGCACACCCCTAATGCTCCTCACATGAAATTGTTAAAATGAACATAACTCAATTGACATAATCTCATGCTATCAATCTCGAGGTTAAAGACTTGATTCACCCACTTAGTGAGGAAAAAACCTTCATTATTAGAGGTTAAGAGATTATGAGTATCTTTTTAAGCCGTTTTCAACAGGAAAAAAATGTGAGGGAAAAGACCTCATTATTAGAGGTTAAGAGATCATGAGTATTTTTTTTTTTTTTTTTAACAAGCAAAGTCAAAGGTGAATTGATGAAATGTTATTATTAGGTATACATTGAGTTTGGAAATTACTAAGAAATAAATAATAAAAAAATTTAAAGACCTTTGTTTGTTTTACTAAGAAATAAATTTTTTATTTAAGAAATTTAAAAAATTTTGTCAATAGAGTAGACTACCAATGCTACTTTCCTTTTCTTTATAGAGACATTTTACATTCGTCTCTAAGTTGTCCACAAAAGAATTCAGGTGCATCCAAAGAATCTTCCCATCAGAAAATGAATCTGACTGCAAGATAAACAAATGGCTCTATTCATGGGCTGTTTTACAGATTGTGAGCAATGAGGAGCCAATGCCATGAGATTTCAACTCAAAACAGATAATGATTAGGGTTATTGGGAGAGATCCATACCAAAAGTTCAAAACTTAAACCTCACTCGAGTCATTCCCAGTATGATAACCATTTTGTTTTTCAAAATTAAACTTCTAAACACTACTTTTACAGTTTTACCTATATCTTTTTTTCAATATCTACTTTTTAGGAGTATTTCAAAATCAAAGTCAACTTTTTCAAAGTATCCGGTGAGTATTTGAGCCAGCTAATACGTACCTCGATTAATCTTATAAGTTCACCTGTATTAATCTACGTAAGTGACCACCTGAATTGGATTCATGGTCTCTTAGCCTTTATTTAAATCAAAGTCAGATTTTGGGAAAAAAAAAAATATATTTTTAAGATTTGACTATGAATTCAAATGCTACCTTAAGAAATATGAAAACCAAGAATGGCAAGAAAAGGAGAATAAGGAGATAAGTTCATACTCATAAGATTAGAAAAGAATAAAGAGAAAAGGAGAACGAGCAAACCTATCAGCACAAATTCTTTCGCCCGATTCGCCATCAAGGATGTCGAGTCTCAATTTCTGTCAGATAGATGCTTGTCCAGAATTGCTTTAGCCAGATTACTAAAGCTCACACTCTCAGCCACTGCATATCTCTTGATTACATCTACCACTTCTGGTTTCATAATCTCTTCCTTATTTAATGCATTGCAGAGGTAATATAAGGCGCCAAGTGCATAATTCACCTGACAAATAGTTGAGTTTAGCACATGAATGAATGCATTTTCAACTGTGACTGAATTCTTCACATGCTACGTGCACTGATGGACCTTGACAAAGTACGAAAATGAAGCTAACTGTACGATTCATCTTAAATTCAAATAAATTTGATACTTCATTCTGATCAAAACCAAAGGAAATATCAATCACTGATTCAATTACAGGGGATTATCAACTTGACTGAACAGTAAAAATGATCCATTTATTAGATGATTTAGTAGAGATATTAGTAGATCCTTTAGTAAAAAGAAGTAGAGATATTACTAGATCAAAATTGAAGAACTCGTATCATTTTTCACAAGTCAAGGCTTCTACATATAAGCAAAAGGAACTGTAAGAAGGATTTCTTTATCTGTAAAAGATAGAAATATCGTACACATTCAAGAGAGAAAAATACATTGAAATTCGATATTTAATAAAAAGAATGTGTTAGGTACCCTATATTGCAATATAAAAAATGAACTACAATATCTAACAGCCTTAGCCTTTTGAAAGGGCTGTTTCTCTCCCCCCAACAATCCACCTACATTGGACTGACCCACCAAAATATGGCTTTCCCTTTAAGATACCTAACTACCTCTGTTTATAACCAAGACTCAGCTAATTATCACTATACCCTAATGGATATCCTTATTACTGTTCTAAACCTCCCAGCCTAACCTCAAACTTAGCATTTTAAACCTGTGTCAAACGCCCCTATGTGGTTTTTGAGAAAACCACTTATACCAAAGGTTTTGGGCTTGATATGACTACACATCTTTGACCCTTCTTTTCAAGTCATCCCATCTATGCATGATTTTCTTTTTTAAAAAAATATTTGGGTGCACATTTTTTTTTTATTTTTAAATTGCACGGGTAGCTGGTCGATTATTTTGGTTGTTTTCTTTTGTGGGGTTCCAACCGACCAACCGGTCCGTTTGTTAGAAAACAAAACCGACCGCCAACCACCTCTCCTTCAAAACCACATGCCCACCCGCCTTTGGTTCAGCAGGTTTCGATCGTTTGGCTCGATTTTTCGGATCACTTTGTTCACCCCTATTATCCAAGAATCTTTAAAACCCACCTGGCATAGATTTTTTAATACCCTCCATACATGTGGAATTTTTTATACCTAGGAGATGAACAATAAAAATATAGTCGGATTAATTAATAAATTAATTTAGTTCTAATTAATTATTAAATATAATTATATTATTTAATACATTTTTTAAGTTACCTTAGCTATTTGATATAAAAAATTATTATCAACTATTAATATTATAATTAATTTATATTTATTTTATTTAATTTAATCATTAAATAAATGTTTAATTAATGTTAATATAAAAATATTCATTTATTGTTATTTTTAAGTGATTAAATAATTAATTAATGTAACAATATATTAAATAATGCTAAATTTAATTTGTGACTACATTATTTGTTCTCTTACATTTAATTTAATTAAGTAATTACATAATTTTGATTTCTATATACAAAGTTGATAAATCAAATACATATATTTAACTTCTAGATGTTAATTATCCTACCTATCCAAACATAGACATTAATTATCTCAAACATTTAAATCCTGGATATTTAATATCCATACCCATGAAACAACATTTGCGATTCAAACGGTCCCTAACAGAACAAAAAGAAAAGGAACACTGAATCATGTTCAAAATTTTAATTTAAAAAAAAGCTTACCAAGAGATAATTTTCATTCGGTAGGCCCCTAATTATTTTGCCCCCAAAACCCAAATGATCAACTTTTTTCTGGTAATGCTATTTATACGTAACAAGAAGTAACACACACAAGGTTCTCAACTTACAGTGTTCCTTACAGGACTTGACAAGCATTCAATGATGAGGGGAATTCCACCACACTGAATTATAATAGAAGCATTAGCAGGGTCTGCAGGAAAACAATAACAGTAAATGTATCAGTGGTCAATTAGCCATCCCATCAGTAGAACAAACAGCACTCACATCTAAATCAAATAAGTTTAAAATTACGAAACAACCCAAGGTTCAAATTCTAAAATCGTACCAACACAAGAATTGCAGATCCCTCCAATACCAAATTCAATAAGCTTCTCGTTTGGTTCTGTCATGCAGTCCAAGAAAAGCTCAAGAACATTTAGCTGCTCACAAAATTACAGTTCAGTAAAATAGTTTTAGAGAAGGGGAAAAGAAAGCAAAACATCTATGGAGAAGCTCTGAAACAAAGCATACTAGTACCAGGAGTAGAGATTTAATACCTGGCGTAAGAAGAAATAATTGTAAGGATCATAAGAAAAGTTTGCCAAATTTGCAACAACTCTTTCTTTTGCTTCTGTGAGTTCAAGAGGACGAATGCAAATATTAGCTCTTTGAGTTTCTAACAAAAGAAACATAACATTTTGGAATTCATTAGACATAATTCCATGAGTAAAATAATTAAATAAATTTGTCCCCCAACACTGTAGAGTGTAAGTAGATTTTTTTTAGAAAAAATATATTATTACTCAATGGGACAACGTTACTAAACGAATCGGAGTGACAAAGGGTTGAATCTTAGTAGATCGTGGCAGCAAGGCCACTCTGCCACTTACTCAATGGGACAACATTATTGTTACAGAAATCGAAAAAGTTTTGGTGATGCTCAAAGGGATCAATTTTGTAATCACCAATGGTTCTGGTTTTCTTTAGCATATTCTTCTCATGTTGCTTAACGAAAAGTTGTTGCCCTTATTTTTCCTAAAGAAAGGTGATAGAATAGGAATCCTAGAGTGTTTTGGCGCAATCTTGGTTCATCTGCTACTAACGAACTATCCTTTCAAGGTGAAAGAAATATCGCAATTCGCAATCAAATTCAGAAAAACAGTACTTAGATGTTCCATAAACAAGGAGAAAAAAACGCACAGGCTGAGCAATAAACAACGCTTGTTAAACCTATTCTTAAGGCTCATATGACAGAGAAATAATAATATTTTTACTTCCTTTCAAAAATTCCTACTAAAATTTTACTGTTCAGTTTTTAATGGAAACAGAAACATACCTTGACTAGTTGAGCTCTGAAATTCATTCACTAATTCCTGACAAAAAGAAAATATCAAAATAAAAACAAATAAGACGACGAACAATAATGAAACTCCATGATTTAGCTTCAATCATAGGATAACAAATGCTGATCAATGAGCTTCACCCTCCAGGAAGCACAATACAGATAAATTTTCCCTAACAGTCGGGACAACAAAAGGAAATGAAAGATACCTGGAGGTATTGGAGTCTTGGAGTTCCATATTTTCCAGTTCGCTCTGCTTGTCTCTGGTCATTAGTGAACATTGGCGTTGATGTTGCAGTAACTTACCATGAAACCTTCACAACTGAAGATATAAACAGACAAACGTAAGACCATTTTGGGATTTCATGTAGTGACCCCAAATTTCAATACTAAACTAGAGATCATTACCAAATTTAACCTGAACTAATTTTATTAACTCTTATACTTTAGAAAAACTTCAGCAACATAACAGCACTACCACAACAAAACCAAAAACTTTCAACACCTATTTTCAAATAAACTCACTCTCAATAACATTCAATACAACATTTTCTTCTCAACATAACTGCCAAAATTTCCAGAACGCCCAATAATCAGAACTACTACTTAATCGACTCAACCAAACTTATCAAAAGCTAACAAACTCAAATTAATGTCAAACTCAACAAAATGAACCAATCAAAACCTATTACAAAATCTCAACTCCTACTAATGAGAACAAACTAAAATCTAAAACAAAGTTTCAAATTTTAGGTATTCAAAATAAAGTAAGCTTCTAACAAAGGACAAGAACCGTGACATAAATCTAAAGTTGATCTTTCTCATGCTCCCTCCTTAGCATCACCCAGTTCACAATGCTCGTCAACACTTACAAATTCTAGTGGGAGGTTATTACACACTTGTACTGGTAAGTGGCTCACACCTAAGGAGCCATCAAACAACATATGGGACATATAACATGCTAGACACCACAATAATACATGCTTAGTTTACATGGGAAATACAAAACAGATATACCATTCTAACATAAATGTCAAACACAATACATAATGCTCTCGCTCTACCCAACGCAAAGAGTTCATCAACACATATCAACTCAAAGAGTTCATCAACACATATCAGCTCAAAGAGTTCATCAACACATATTTAATTCACATCAAGATTATTAATACTAACTCCTTCGAGTTACGTCAACCCCTGACCATTTTTACCCAAGGCCTCAACGCTTCTCTATAGTACTCAATGTTTGACCCTTGACCATTTTCACCCAAGGCCATCAAACTATATGTCAACCCTTGACCATTTCCACCCAAGGCTTTGACTGCCCATCGATCCTTGACTATTTTTACCCAAGGCCTCGACTGCTCACCAACCTTGACCATTTTTACCCAAGGTCTCAATTACACATCGACTCTTGACCATTTTTACCCAAGGCTTCGACTGCACACTGATCCTTGACCATTTTTACCCAAGGTTTTAATGTTATTTTCAACCCAACGAAAACATACCACCCCTCAACCATTTTTACCCGAGGCATGTGATATCCACCTTACTTTCCTTTACAAGTTCTCAAGGTTCTCAGCCCCCTTCTCACAAAATCTCACCAATGCATGACTTCTACCATATAATCTTAAACTATATCTCATGCCAAAACACATAAAGCAACAACATGCCATATGCATGACCAGATATTCTCAACAAGTCAACAAAGTCATACACACAAGATCACTTAATAACTCATTCACACGTAAGCTATTACACTATTACACAACATCACAACATGCTAGTATATACTATATAGGCAAACACATGATTCGGGACAATCGATATATAGCCATAAATAATATATAAATTACAACACAAGCACGGAACATGCTAGCACACAACAAACAGACTTCACTGGTAGAATTCCACTTACATAAGCGTTCCATGAACCTAAAAGCTCCTAAAATAGTAAAACACAATTCCAAAGGTTAGAACTTAGTTCGAAATCTTATTAAGAGCCTTAACAATTATTTGGAATGAGTAATCTTACCTAAAGCGACCTTAAACCTTAGTCCGAACACTTCAAAACAAGCCTAAACTACAAATAGAGAGTACTCATTAGTTATCGACTAATTTACAGCACTTAAACTTAATCCGAAAGGGTCTAAACAAAGTTATAAAGCCTAAAAGTCACCAGAAAAGACTTGGGCTCTTGCTGAAAAGTGTCTGAATAGTTCCAAAACTATTCTGAAGCTACGAATACAAGTTTCCAAGTGTTAGAGACGAAAGGCAATTTAGAGTGTCAAAGCCGCTGAACCTTACCCAAAACGACTTAAGCAATGGGTAACTCAAATCTAAGGTCGATACACCATGAGTAAGTGTTGAAACTCACCGAACAGGAGAAAAACGCTGACAAAAAAAGGTGAAATTTCTTAAAATGTAGGATTTGGAGAATTATATTATAGTATTAACTTCCAAAATCATTAAATTTAGAGATTTTAATTAAAACACTTTTTTTTTTTCCTTTCCAACATTTTAAGAAATTTAATTTGGCTAATTTAAGAGACGAAACTGAAAACTCTAATTTTACAAATTAGAATCGACAATTGAGGAGTCCCAATAATTTAAAATTAATGGGTTAAAAGAGATTTAACGGCGTACTTTATTCCACAAATTAGCCTAATTTTATAACACCTTATGTTACATTTAATTCAAGCTCATGGGAAGTTTTGACTAAAAAAGGGTTGTAACTTTAAAACCTGCAACCATTAAACAAAAACCATTCCTAACAGAAGGTAAGGTTTGGGATTAAAAAAATTAACTAATTAAACCTCCAAAACAATTTGACATAAATCAAACCAAGCAAAACACATGAAGAGACCTATTTTCATATAACTTCTGGAAAAAAGCTCAAAGATCTCCATCTAATCTATTTCCATCAAAGAGAACTATTGAATATATCCATCTATGTTTCACTCAATTTTTTAAGCAGCTTTCCAATTCCATCTACTACATTTTTTTCTCTTTTTATATGAACTTTCCATTCACTTTTCTTAAGCAAAAGTTATGTTGATAAGATTTTAGGTTTATTTGAACTTATGAAGCAACTTAGACTCTTTAGCAATCACAGGATCGAAGCAATTTGAAATTCTGCACAATCTTCTTATTATCTCTCTAGTTTTAGTCCGAGTTAAGCTTTTATTAATCTACATCATGAGGTTAAGGGAGTTCAAATTATGCGGGTGAAAGCCAATAATAAACGAAAGAACTGAACAAATGGAACTTTTTTCTTTAAAAATGTTAAATCACCCATCAATCCAAAAGCTTAATCTGATACGCTATGGAAATGGAGATGGATGTTATCAGAAAGACAGAGGAATCAGTTTCTTTGTTTTATGAAATGCCATATTTTCATCGAGAAGAAATGAAAAAATTACATAGGCTTACAAAAAAGAAAAGAAAGGCCACAAATAGGGAGCCATGTACAAGGAGGGGCTCTAATCAAGCAAAATAAGACGTGAGGAGGAATCGAGTCCACTTTTTTCTTTGATCAACTACTTTTTTCCACGGCGTTGCAACTTCTAAGCTTTTGATTCTGCGGAAGAAAATTACGATCAAGCAGAAGAAGAATACCGGTTTATAGCACACGGCAAAGAGCTGGAAATGCTCTATATAATGGCCAAAATGGGAGGTAGAGTAGAGCCAATGGGCAAAAAAACATGTAGATAAATCAAGCCAGCCAATAACGAGTTCAAATTGCAGCAAAAACAAACCCAGTTCAAGAATCAGTTCAATACAAAGATGAATCAAGCCAGCCAACAATTTCTCATCATAAGAAGTGCAAACTCATCATTGGACAGTTGATACATCAATTTAAACAAACGAAAGTGAAAACAATTACCTACTAAACAAACGTGAGAGAGACCCAGAAGATGCTGAGAGTCGAAGCGCGTTCTCACGTTACTTCTCTCAACCAGAGAAATTTCCAATATGGAGCGACGGCAACGGTGGTAAATAATCAATGATAACGGCGGCTGGATAATCGACGGCAAGGGCAAATGCAGGAGACAGAGAGAGAGAAAAGAATGATGCTGAGCGTGAGAGTCGAAGTCCGTCCCTAAATTGAAGAAAGAAACCCCAAGCACCATTCGGGTCGGTTCCATAAACCGAGAACCTACGCACCTAATCGGTTCGGTCGGTTCGACACATGTTCCAATTAAAACTATAAAATAATTATTATATTCATTTAAACTCTATCCCTTTACACTTACCTCCAGATTTAGTTTAGAAAAATATTGTGAGATTTATTTATTAATTTACTTATGCCTCTCAACTTTTTTAATTGATCTAACTTAGGATCTCAGCTAAACATTTTTTTTAGCACTATCCACACATCAACTTGAATCATCCATTTTGTAAAATTGATATTTAAGAAAGTTTATATACGTTTGAGAATTGAAATGTGAGTGATTTTCAAATATAATTATATTGAAGGGTTGAAGGACTTGTTTGGACTCACTAGAGAAAAAAAAATTTTCAAAAAAACAATTTTTATTGAAACTCTTTTGATAAAAAATGGTTCAAAATACATGTTAAAAGTATTTCAAAAATTATTTTGAATGGTTGTTAAACACTTCAACTTTTTTCGAAAATAACTTATTTTCAAAATTAAACACTTAAATAGTTAAACCTAGGGGCGTTCAAAAATCATGATAACCCGAAAAAATCGATCAATCAAACCCAGCCTATGTGGTTTGGGTTGAGTTATTAACTCATTTGGGCTGGGTTGGGTTCAAATAAATAAAAATTTTGTGGGTTAGGTTGGTTCATAAGTTCACCTAAAATAACCCGAACTTATTGTTAATATATATATATATATATATAGAAAAAAAAACAACAACAACTTATGATATAATTATATATACATATATTTATTTGAGTTTTATCTTTTGGATAATTTATTCTCCAATAATTCTTAAAAAAGAAAATTGAAATTATGTTTAAATCTTAATTCAATACATGAAAATAATTAAATCAAAATTTTTCGTATTAATATCTTACTTCTTTTTAGAACATAAATTAAATAAAGAACCCGATTAACTCAAATCAACTCAATCCAAATGTTTCATAGTTGGGTTGGGTTTATTTTTTAATAAGAGTTATTTGGGTCGAAGAAATTAACAAATCGAACAATTGGTTGGGTCTAAAAAATTCTTCAACCCAAACTAACCTAACCCGCAAACACCCCTGGTTAAACCAAACACACACTAAATAGATTTAATTAAGATAAATGAAGAATGGAAGGACAAACAAACTATAATATACTTAAAAGAAGAAGAACCATGCATACTTTAAAAATGAAAAGGAAGAGTAGAGAACTTATAGAAAAATAATGTGTAATCAAAATATGTGAAGAACTTGGAGCAAAAGCTTAAGAGGTTGTTTGATAACCAATTAGTTGTTAGTTTTTAAAAAATGGGCACTAGCGGATCCAAAATTTTTGTTGATGGATGGTTTTATATAATTGAATAAAAATAAATGTAATGAGTAAGACTTGAATTTGAATCTAAAAGAGGTTAGAAGACAGATTTACCATCAAGCCCACTAGTGGTTTTATATATATATATATATTATTATTATTATTACTATTATTATTATTATATGAGCCCTGGTCCATAATAAATCTGCCCTTGAAAATGGGTATGTTTGATTTGTAATTTTGTTCTCTATTAAAAATGTTTTTAAAATTGTTAAGGAATTCTAAAAAAGGAAAAAGTTGTTTTTATAAATGAGTTTTTTTTTTATGAAATACACAAGCGATTTAAGTACAAAATTTGATATAAAAATCTTATCTTACTATCTTAAAAAGTGGCTAAGGGAGAAAAAAAATCACTTTTGGACTACTTTATCCCTTCAACAAATCTTAAATTTATCACATTATTTTATGTTTTAAGATAACCTTTGTTATGGATAATCCTGGACCATAATCTCGAGTTTAGGAAGAATGATCACCACGTGAGGATCAAAGAAGCACGGAAAAGATCGAGAGGCATAAGAGAGTCGAGCCTGATGGCCCAACTCACTCGCCTTGGCCTCAGCCCTCGACCCTCGAGGGCTCACTTCCTGTGGGTCATAATTTTTGCTCATAAAGGCGACCTAAATTGACTTTTTCTAATCCCTTTTACTCTTCCTAATCATTTTTAGGTTTAGGATTCAAAATCCACCACGCTATAAATAGGGGGCAATAGACATATGTGAAGGTAAGTTCTTCTCCCCCATCTCCAGCTTGCTCTAACTCTTTACTAAATATTGACTTAAGCATCGAAGGTTGTTGGAACATAAGGTTTGATGCTGCGATCAAATCTTATGGGTTGACCAAAACGTTGACGAGCCTTGTGTTTATAAGAAAATCATCAACAGTTCGATATTTTTTCTAGTGTTGTATGTAGACGATATTCTACTCATTAGGAATGATGTAGGTTTACTGACTTCAGTTAAGAACTAGCTATCGACCCAATTCCAAATGAAAGATTTGGGAGAGGCTCGGTTTGTTCTCGGTATTAAGATCTTTCGGGATCGAAAGAACAAAGTGCTAGCACTGTCTTAGGCATCGTACATTGACAAGATGTTGATCAAGTATTTGATGCAGAACTCCAAAAGGGGCCTACTGCCTTTTCAACATGAAGTTACATTGTCTAATGAACAGTGTCCTAAGACACCTCAAGAGGTTGAGGAAATGAGACGAGTCCCTTATGCATCTGTCATTGGCAGTTTGATGTATGCGATGTTATGTACTAGACCTGACATCTGCTACGCTGTGGGGTAGTTAGTAGATATCAGTCTAATCCAGGACAGGGTCACTGGACTACCGTTAAGAACACCCTCAAGTATCTTTGGAGAACGAGTGACTACATGCTCGTGTATGGATTTAAGAATTTGATCCTTACTGGATACATGGACTCTGATTTTCAGACTGATAAGGATTCTCAGAAATTCACTTCAGGATCAATGTTCACTTTTAGCGGATGGACTGTAGTATGATGAAGCACTAAGTAGGGGTGCATTACTGACTCCACGATGGAGGCCAAGTATGTAGCAACTTGTGAAGTCGTTAAGGAGGTCGTTTGGCTTAGGAAGTTCCTGATTGATCTGGAAGTTATTCCAGACATGTCTAGGCCCATCACCCTTTATTGTAATAATAGTGGTGTTGTGGCAAACTCCAAGGAGCCTAGGAGTCACAAGCAAGGCAAACGTATAGAACGGAAGTATCATCTCATCCGTGAGATTGTGCATTAAGGGAACGTGATAGTCATGAAGATACCTTCAGAGTACAACGTTGCTGACCCGTTTATGAAGGCTCTGATGGGTTTACAGGACTGTCCGCGGCTGGACTAGGGCAAGTGGAAGATTTTGTATTGGGCCTTAGTGCCCTAGTTTATTGTTTTGTACATGTTTTATCTTGTACACCCACTCGCTTTAGGACGAGTGGGAGATTATTGAGGTTGATGCCCTAAATCTCATAGAGTCTTGTAGTTTGTAAACACGTGTATAAACAAGAATTTGTGATGTAATAATATGAGATATTTTCTTCACTGTTGTCTATGAAATATGAGATATTTTAATTGCATTAACCACAAACCAATAAACTAAGATTCCTGGTTATCGTTGTAACTTAAGCATGTATGTAGAAACATACAAGTGGATCATGCCTTAAGTGATAACTTAAATGGTTTGTAGTATATGGATAAATGAGGGAAACATTATCCTTGTGATACTACGGATACGACCCGCTTTGTAGATGTTACAAATGTTTTAAAATGTTGTAGATGGTTCGATCCTGATCATTCATGTGGAGACATACAAGCGGGAGTATCCTATACAAAGGAGTTTGTATAAGATCAGACCACGAAATGTTTAGTCTCGTTATATAACATTGCTCATGACAGAGACTTTCATTTCACTAGGATGACCATAGGTAACATGACCTTAATTCTGAGTGAGTTGGAAACTCCTGCCTATGATAACAGTTCTTTGATTTGCATGGGTGCGAGTGACCAGATTGCCAACTCAAACCTACCACTTTGGGGATTCGTCTTATTGGAGAGCTGGAAACTCAGTTACACAAGATGGAATTCACTCCTTCTCCGAAGTAGGGGTAAGTAGATAGATTGCTCCCTTAAGAGTTGATTCCGGGGCTTGAACAATGTGGTGCCACACACTTTCTCATGGCCCGAGAAGTGTTCACTCATAGTAGGACTATGATGTATTGTTCATTAGAGGAATCAGTGGTACTTAAAGAATTAGATATAACTACAGGGCAAATGGTAAATTAGCCCAGCTGTACTTACGAGCGATCTGTGAAGGGTTATCGCACTGTTGATTGGTTATATCCAATGGACACGGAAATATATCTATAGTGAGAAGAGAGTAGTTCTCGGTCTTTAGTAGAATGTCTAACAGTTAACGAATGATGGATATCGTGATTAAAGTGTTTAGTCAGTTATTCATGTACCGTTAGAGCTTCAAGCTACAGGTCCATAAGGTCTCCTTGGTAGCTCAATGGATTCAAGTTGAGAATTAGTTTTTGGGTAGTTTGAAGTGTTCAAATTAACAAGAGGGAATTTGATTATATATTATATAATTAAATTGGTTCAATTATATGTGATATAATTGATTTAATGTATTAGATACATTAATTAGAGGAATTGATATAAATATGATTTATATTAAATAAAGGAGAAAATAACTATGGTTTAAATATTACATATGATGTGATATTAAAACTATGGGTTATAAATATAATATGATAAATTAGTTATTATTTATTTATAATAAAAACAATTATGAGAGAATTGTTTTAGTTAGTTATTCTTTTCTCCATTAACCGTGCAAGTGGGAGATTAATTTCCGTTTTAATAATTGAAGAATAAAATGAAAAGAGTTTTCATTTTTTGAACGATCGATTCATTATCACATTACTAATTGTTGAGCGAAAGAAAGCTATACGATAGCCCTTTCGAGAGACTAAACGATCAAGTGAGAGGTTACTAAACGATCGAGCGAGAGACTGCTAGACGATTACTCACGAAAGCGAGAGATTGCTAGACGATTACTCACGAGAGCGAGAGATTACTAGACGGTCGAGTACCCACTGTCTATACTATAGACTAAACCTTTCTCCCAATTACTCAATTGTGTAGTTCGATCGCACACATCTTCCTTTCCTCTACCAAATTCACATAGAGCCCACACCTCCTGGATTCTCACTACGAGAATACCAAGGTTACTAAGTGGTACGGTCGAGGGTTGCTGTTCGAGGATCAAATAGTTCGTGATTGCAACGAGAGCGAGATTTTGCTAGACAATTGAGACGAGCGCGAGATTTTGCTAGACGATTGTTCACGAGAGCGAGACTTCGATGAGACTTCTGACCAATGTAGATTGAGGGAATACGTGAAGAAGAGTTCTTCAAAGGTATGCCTCTCGATTCCCTTTGTTTTAGTAAGAAAGCATGTTGTAATTTTCTCTATAATGCATAACTGTTCTAGTATGTTTGTGAATGCATTTATTTTTTCACAATGGGCTTGGAAAGATCTTGCTTCCGCTCACTGGTTCTCTTGAATAAGAGATCCTTCACAAACATGATTAGTGGCACTTAAATCTATTATCCTGACAAAATTATCATTCTCCATTAAACGAGTTTCCAATACGAGTAAATCATATTTATCTTGTTTGACCTTATTCTTTTTTGCCAAATACTTAGGATAATTCCTCTTCCAGTGTCCCTTCTAGTTGCAACGGAAACAAATTCTCTTTGCAACATTGGCCTTCTTGCCCTTTTGGGCAGTAGCGGGATTAGCTTTTCTCTGACATCTCTTCTTCTTATTCTACTTTTTGGTGTCAGAAAAAGAAGGTGTAGACTTTTCCTAGAGGTTGAACCTCTGTAGAGCTTCTTGGAGGACGAGGCAACATTTGTCTCACCCTTCTATTCCTTGACTTTCATCTAAGACTGGTATGTTTGCATCTTAATGAGCAGGTTGGTCAGGTTCTAATCAAGCTTGTTCATAATAGTGTTGCTAAGAAACTGAAGGAAACTCTCAGTTAGAGTTTCCAAAATGATCGAGTACTCAGTCTATATGATAGACTTTAGTTATCTCCCACTTACTCGATCGTCTACACGATTTGTTAAATTCCTCCTATCCTTTACCAAATCCTATAGAGCCTACAACTCCTGGATTCTCACATCGAGAATACCAAGGTAGCCTTCTGCTGGTGTCTACTTACTGTTCAAGGGACGAGTATTGTTTGTTCATGTTGATGAACGATCGTGTTGTGACATTGAGGGAACGAGAAGAATAGTTCTTCAAGGATAAGTTCTCTTGATCCTTAGTTATTTCCTTTTGAAGCATGCTATAATTTAGAGCTTATGCATAACTATTATTGTATGATTGTAAATGTGTACGTTCTGTCACAATGGGGTTTGGAACGATCTCGCTTTCGCTCACTGGTCTCTTTGATAAGAGTTCCTTCAATCGGTAGCTGGCTCATGCAGATCTGACACGGGAGGGAGATGGCGGCTAGGGCACTCAGCGGTGGTGGTGTGAAGGAGACGCTGAATGAAGAAAAACACGGCGGGGGGGGGGGGGGGGTGTCACTTGTGTACACGAAGGGAGAGATTTTAATTCTTTTTCTTTTTTTTTCTTCTTCTTTCTAGCTTCTAAACATAATACCAATATACATATATATATGTATATATATATATATATATATAAAATATTTAAATCTCTTTCCTTAATCCTATTGCAAACAAATTTAAATAGATTATCCTATAAATTAACTATCTTCTCCAAATTATAATCAACTTCTAAATCTCTCAAACTTAATTCAATTTAATTTCACAAATTGAATTTAAAAATTGAATTAAATCTAAATTTCTATGTACTTATCCCTTACACTAAATTGAATCATCTCAATCCAATAATTAAGTTTTATCCTTAGAATCCAAGTTAATACCCAAATCGTTCGAATCTTAAAAACAAAAAAATCCCTGAAAAATTCGGATATTACATGTTTGGAGTTCAAGTTATTTTAATCTAGATTATAATATTTGTGTTTACAATGTAGACCTTTTTAGTATGAATTATAATGATCTAAGTTTGGGGTGTAAACCTTTTTACTATGAGTTATGAGAACAACAATTGGGTAGTATTAGTTAGAAAAACTGGGTTGATTCATAGGGAGACACGATAATTGTTTCACTAAACTAGTTTCCTAATTAAAACAGTAAATGGAGAGGTTTGGTGTACATAGAGAAAATTTTGAAAGTAAAGTGCATAAATTTAAAGGATAATAGGTAATGTAATGTAAATTGAATTATCTAGTCTAGGAGCAAGTAGTAATCCAACGCAATTCAATCATTAAATGTCAAAACATAGGTTCAATTAGCAAGCACACAACCAACTCGCTTTGCCTAACCAACGTGTTCGAACTGCCAACTTATTGGGAAAAAAAAAAGAGCAAATGCCCTAACTATTAAGACTAACGCCCTAATTAAACTAAAATTTATCCTACTGGGTTCGATAGCATCCATATAGTCCTAAACATTTGCATTAAGATTAAGGTTTCCGCTGTGACAATTAATAACCTAGATAGCCTAAGTTAATTAATTAGTTTCTCTTTGAACTTAAATTGAGCATGTAGGAGTGTTCTATGGATAGTTTATGTCTCAAACATACATAAATTCAATTTTGCTACTTTGATAATTAAAACAAGATGAAATATGGAGACTACGCTCAAGCTAGAATCTATAGCGAAAGGCATGTGCATTGATGAATAAAGTGTCAATCCTTTCACAAATACAAGCCTAATTAAATCAAAGTTCAAAGATGCAAGAAATCATGATGCATTCAATCATTAAAGCACATTTCTCGCAAATATACATACAATTTCCTACTCCTAGATTAGAAAACTAATCTCGACAACTCACCATGATTATGTAATCGAGATTAAGCATGATCCAAAATAAATTACAACCCAAAATAAAAAGTAAAAACTTGAAAGAAAAAAAAAGAAAAAAAAAAAAAGAAGAAGAAGAAAAGAAGCTGAGCTCGGGGTGGAACCCCTCTCTCCCCAACCTTAGAAACAAAATGATGCTTATATAGAAATTGATGAGAGTGTTGTGACGCTGATGCATTTAGCCCTCACGCGCTGTAGTGATGCAACACCAGTTTCCCCTGCGATGTCATCCCCTTTGCATTCTATAGTCCATAGGTGTCGTGCCTAGCACACCAACGCTAGGCCCTTGGGGTATTTTGGTCTTTTTCCAGTCCTTTAAGATCAATTGCTCTGATTAACCCCTAAAAAATGCTATGTTTTATCTTGTTTTGTATCTGAAAACATCTCTAGAGTCTCCTAAGCTCAATATCTTGCATATAAACATATTTAAACATTAAATTCCTAAGAGTTAGTCCAATTTAGACCAGAAAAAATTAGTTATTTTAGGAAGCATTTGTGTTTGGGATATAGGTTATTTTAATCCAAATCTAGGTTTTCTCTACTATTTTTTTAATATACAAGTAATGGTATTTTGAATATCATATTTTGTCAACCATATAAATTAATCAAACATATTTATTAATTTGTGCGTAGCTCGATTGATTAAAACATATATTTATGATCAAGAGATAAAAAATTTTTAGGACACCCAAACTTATACAATAATTAAAATTGGGCCCTTAAACTTGCAACTTTATAGAATTTTGAACCTTAAACTTTTAATTAGTTGCATGATTGTTAAAATGAGTTTTTTTTAAAAAATTATATTCTTTGTTTGTATCAAAATTTATTTATTTATTTTTATAAAACTAGATAAAAATCAGAAAAATAATATTTTCTCACATTTTATATCGGTTAGGTCCTACCTTTCATACAATAGTTTTGAGGCTTAATTTTAAGAATTATATAATATAAGTTTGAGGATTTATTTAATTTCATTGTTTTCTTTTTTTTTAAGAACTGGATTGAAAAAAGAGAGAGAGAAAAGAAAGAAAGAAAGAAAGAAAGAAAGAAAGAAAGAAAGAAAAAAGAAAAAAGAAAAAGAAACTAGTATGAAAAATAAGGGAAAGAGACATTTTTGGTCCATAGGTTTTGGGTCTTATTTTCATAAATGTTACACAAATTGGTCTCAAAGTATTTTTATACACAAGTTAGTTTGTTTTTCTATACTCACAGTGTTTTTATTAATGTCAAATTACTATTAAAAGAGATAATAAACATTATGAACTGGTCGTTGGAGGTAGTTGTCAAAATGGGAGTGGGGTCAAAGGTGGTTTTCGCTAGAGTTAGTCGCTAGAGTGATAATTGGTGTTTGCCACTGGAGTTGATCATATAGGTAGTCACCAAAGGTAATCATCAAAGTTGTTTGCCAGAGTTAATCGTCGAAATTGGACATCAGAGGTGGTCTTTGTTGGAGTTGATCTCTAATAGATGGAGTTATTGGAATCATTGGGGAGGAAGAGTTGGTTATTTTAATCATTTAGTTGTAAATAGTTTTACCATACCAAAATGATAGTTAAAATAACACTTATTCATCATTTTAACGCACACCCCAAACACTAAGTAGGTTATTGTAGCCAACTCAACCCACTACAAATTGGAACTCAAACACTTCCTTAGTCCTTGAATTTTGATATTTGTTTCACTTTAGTCCGTAGACTTCAAAATGTTACAAATTTACACTTAAGGTTTAAATTTTGTTACAATTTGAACTATAGATTTCAAGTTTTATCTTTTTAATCTTGATTTTTCACTCAATTCAACCCACTCCAGACTTGAACATTAATGTCTCTTAATTAAATTAAAAATTTATGTCGTGACAATATAAAATTAATTTTGAAAATAATGAAAGATTAGTAGATGTTAATTAATTAAAGGACTACCGTAATACCAGAATTTTCTTTTTCCTTAGTGAATGAGTATTATCCTTTCGTATTAGTGGAAGAAGAATATCCAACGAAAATTTGAGAAAAATATGACACCTCACAATGAAAAATAAAAGCGAACTGGAAAGTTCCCTAAAGGTCTAATTAAAAAGCGCCACGTGTCGATTAGCAGAGCTTAAAAACCGCCACTCTAATATCCGCCCTTTGTTCCACGCAACGGTCGTTGTTGGTAATTTATGTGGTTGTCGTTTATTTTTTATTTTAAAATAAAAAAGAAAAAAGGTTCAGCCAATCAGAAGTGAGTTGGACGAAGACATCCACAAGGGCGAGATGCTATTGGTCTACGAATGTACACGTGGTAAAGTGGACAACGGACAGTGACGTGGCCAAAAAGCGCACTTGAGATAATTTAGGGACAGCCTCAACTCCACCTGACATGTCTTTCTTTTTTTCTTTTTCTTTTTCTTTTTTTTTTCTAAATAAATATAAAAAGAATTTAATCTGAAATTAAATATTTGTTCGCCTCATCCATAACTGCTGGCCAACCTTCTTCGCCTCTCTGTTAGAATATTATAGGCCTTTCACCGAGATATTTCTTTCTTCTTTCTTCTTTTTTTCCTATTTTTCTTTTTTTATAGTTATCATTTCAAATATCATTTTCCTCGATATTTTTGTGTGGATAATATCTTTCCTTTCCTTTTGTAACACATATATTTTCTTTTTCCTTTTTTACCATCATTCATTTTTTATATTAATTTTTATGCTGCTAACTGGTTTGTTTGGTTTGAACCGTACTTTTTTTTTTTTTTTTTTTATCAAATAAATGTTGTAAAATAACAAATGAAATGATGATCAATTTTGATAATTTCTAAATTTTGATTGGATTAAGTGTCATTTTCTTAATCTTTTTTAAGTTAAAAAAACTTGGATATTGGCCTCTATGCAACCTCATATTTGTATTTTTCTTTTAAGGGAGAACACATAGAATTAGGTGCAGTGTAGATTACCTCTAATAATTACTTTTTTAGATTTGCTTGATGTTTTAGTCTATTGGGCTAGTTTTAAAAAATCTTGGGTAATATATATACTATATATACATAAAAAGTGTTATAAGGGGAGAATCTTTACATCTCCCTCTCTTCCTTCGTAAATTTTCATAATTCATATTTTGTCATTCTTCACAATTAGGTAGGTTGAGGTGGTTACGCTCGAAGTTGTGCATTTTTTTTTATGTATAGGTGTGATCTAGACCAGAAAAACATCACGATGTAACAATAGAGATATGCTTAAACCAACAATCACGACTTTTGTCTTTACAAATTTTGTAAATTCATATTTTCTCTTTTATTTTCATGTAGTTAAAAATGGGTAAAACAATGTAAATAACTATTTGATCTTATATTGTCTTGCTTTTTATGAAGTCACACTGGGAGATAGAGCTTGCTATCTAAGAATTGTTCCATGGATCTCATCGGATATGTTTGATGCTTCTTGGGGCTTCATTGGTGTCCGTGAAGTCATCGGATGAATTGCCAAGTAGATAGATTAGATCCATATGCAGCTGTTGCTCCGCAGCGATGTGGACTCGACGCGCTCCTACCCACCTCGGGGCACCATTGCATGTCGGGAATATGGGGGAACATACTAGACATAACCACTCCCTTGGTTGGAGGTTGGGCCCAGGCTTTTCGATCGATACACAGTTAAGTAGGCCGATCACGAATGCAACAGGGAGGAGCAATCCAAATAAAATAAACTATAAATTTCATGTGTATCGCACATGTTATTGGACTAGTATAGTTAAAGATGGATGCAATTTGAATCGAAGTCCATTTAGAAAAAAAAACAAAAACAAAAAAGGGAAAAGTTGGAATAGATTGAAGAAGTTGACACTAAAACAATGGACGAAATTGATTGAATGAAGTCAACTTAATTGCTAAAAGTAGTAACATGCCCAAATAAGAAGATATATATATATATACACTAAAGATTCTAGGACTGCAAACGAGGTAACCAACTAATTGTATACAAAGATTTTTATACACTGTACATACGTATCCAATAACTCAAAATTTATAGAAAAGTAGTCCGATGCATTGTTGAGTTGGATACTGTAGGGCTTATTTGGTAGAGAATTCAAATTTCCTTTATATTATCAGATTTATTGAATTTAATAAATATGTGTTTGTAGACAATTCAAATTCTATTTTTGGAAACTGTTTTCAAATTTAGTGATCCAAATAATACAGATTACGAAAATAACGTTTTTATATTTTCACTGTATTCAGATTTTGAATTTTAAATTTTAATATAGAATTATATTAAATAAAGATAAATAGAAATACAATATGTTAGGTTATAAATATAATTCACTTAAAAAAATAAAATACGTATTATGTAATATATTATAAATTATATGATATTACAAAATAGTTCATTAGTAGATAACACCAATTAGTTTTATGATTTAATAACTATATCATATCAAACACATTTCAAACAACTACTTAAATTAAAATTCAATTTCTGAATCTACCACTAAATCCATATCAGAAACATGAAATACAACTACGTTTTTACGTTCTCATGGAATCATTTAATTTCAAATTTTTACTTTTGTATTCTCTACCAAACAAATCCTTAATTTCTTGGATGAATGTTATGAATAATAAAAAGTCGAGCCAAACAACTTACAACTCAATTAAAAAAGAAAAAAAAAAGAAAAGATAAGGAAGAACAATATCTACATTGATAGACAACTCAAAACCAAAAGTTAAACCGTACTGATTTTAGTCCAAAAGTGAAACCTTACAAATTTTAGTCCAATGTTGATATTATGGTATGAATTATGAAGAGAGTTCTTTTCACCATATAAGTTCAAATATAAAATTTACGAGAAAAACTAACACAAAACAGCCCATCAATTTAATTTAAACAAAATAAAATCGTTGGAAGGTCAATTTCTTAAAAAAAAAAAAAAAAAAAGGTAAACAAAATTTATTTGGCCAAGATTTTTTTGGTTTCCCTTTATAGATTTTATGGATTTTCTAAAAAAAGCTGTCCCGTCCAGATTCAATTGATTTGGTATTTTTTTTAATTATGACATTCATGTATTTTCATCTAAGTTTAACTTTAAAAAATCATAATATCTTAACAAATTTTATATATAATAAAATAATATGAATCTTCAAGTAATTGTTTAATCCCATTATAAATTATAATCATTATTGATATAAATTATAAACATAAGAGATAAGACAAACTAATAAAAAGAATTGAAAAAAATAAAACGTCGGAAAGTGAGAGAGATGACGTCATAAATAGATTTAGAAGCTATCCAATGTAAAAGGGGTTGGCCAACAGAAGATAATAGACGAACTGCCACGTGTCGTCTACTTAATCTTCGGACGTGAACCACAAGTTCTATTTTTTAATTCCACCTTTTTTTCCCTAAATAAATATTTTTCTCGTCGCTTTTTTTTTTTTTTTGAATGTTTCCGTCGTATTAAATAAAATAAAATAACGAGAACCCAAAGATTCAATTATTCTTCTAATTTTTGAAATCTTACTAATTAAAACTTTACACTAATATTTGTAAAGTTCAATTGTTTTTTTCTTGTGGAACAATTTAGATAATCTATAATTTTAAAAAAATTAATAGAAAATTTTCAATTGAGAGTTGATTTAAAATGAAACTGAGCATTAATAAATAGTCTCGAATTTAAAATTTACTCAAATTGAGATTATCACAATTTTAATAAGTATGTGTCTTGAATAAATTTTAGTTGGGAGATAAAAAATAGTAATTGGTGTCTTTATCCCTTCCTCTTATCGGTATGTTTTTCATTTCTTTGGAACTTGAAGATTGTATCAACTCAAATGCTAATGTAATAATTATATTGATCTAAATTTAAATCCTTAACTTTTACTGGTATATTAATTTCGTCGTCTATTACATTCTGCTCGTGTCTTGTATTTTTATCAATTAAATCCTTAACTTTTTCCGACCAAATCAAATGAAATTTCAATTAGATATTTTTTTAAAAAAATAAAATCCGTCTCTACATCAATTCTAACTGTCCTTAATTTGACATTTGAGGAAGTCTACGCATGTAAGAATTGATACTCAAATAAAAAACTTCATAATTTAAATTAATATAATTTTTAATTTCGAGTTAATTGATATAACTTCAAAATTTAGGAGTATAAATTGATATATTTTTGGGTTTCTTTCAAATATAGAAAAATGACAAAAATAATTACAAAATAGTAAAATGTCACTATTAGTGATAAACTATTATGGTCTGTTATAGATAAACACAAATAGAAACGATAGTATTTTTCTATATTTAAAAGTATATTCAACTGTTTGACATTTAAAATTAATTTTCTAATTTTTAATATTTATCCACTATATTTTAAAGAATGGTAAAAATATATATATATATTTTTTTTTTCAGAAAAAGAAAAGAAACAAGAAAAAAGGGAATATGTGGTAGCGACTTTTGTTGGCTCTTCACCGGAAGCCAAAGTTCTCAGTCGCCTTGTTCTTGAACTCACATCATCATTTCTCTTCATCCTTCTTCCTTTCCCTTTTCTTCTACTCTGTAATTCAAATCTCCATTTTTCTCATCCTCTTCCTCTTTCCTTCTTCATTTCTTCATCTTCTTCACATAATTCCCTTCTGCTTCAACATCCTCAACCTTCTGCTTCTTCGTTTCCAGTTTTCATTCTCAATTTCCACGCAAACGGACTGGTTTTTCGCCTCCATCGGACTTCAATCTCTATCTCTAACTTTTTCCTGAATCTCTCTGTTCTTCTCTTCATTGTTTTCCGTTTAATTTGTTCTTCAAGTTGTTCTATCCATTCTCACCAGGAAGATTGATCTGCTTTCTTTGTTCTCTGCCTAACCACGAGTTGTTTCATGTTAAGAATGAAGCCGTTGTTGTTCATAATTGTCTTCTTCTCTTCTTCTTCTTCTTCTTCTTCTTCTTCTTCTTCTTCTTCTTCGCTTTCGAAATCGAGTAATTAGTTCTTATTTTCTTGCTATTGTACGGATGAAACCGCTCTTCAATTTTCTGAACCTGGCGCGAATCTGATTCCTTTTGTTAGATGTTCGTTCAGTGCCTAGTCACTTAATTTTAGGGTTTTTGAAAAATTTGATCTCGGTATTTTCTCTTGAGTTGAACAAGGATCTTTAACCGTGGAAGTGGAAACTAAATCAGTTTGATTTCAAGGTTTATAAGGCAAACCATCGAAATTATGATTATTTAGGGCTTGTTTTGTTTATACTTGAGAAACACGGAAGATTTCTTGGTTACTGTAAATTGAACGGGAAGCAATTTTGTGAAGACAGAGGTGTTCGGCTTCGTAAAAGCAGAGGAAGAAGATTTGCACTCCAAGAGTTAGCCATGGGTGCTGCAAACATGCAATTACAAGTATGAATATTCCATTTCTTCTTCTCCTTTGCTTTCATCTTTCGAGAAGTAATTTGAATTTTGGACAAATGATTTCTTTAGTCCGTTTTTGTAGCTTGAATGTATTCAGATCTTGTTAATTATTGGCATGAGAATCGAGAAATAATAGGGAGAACGTGTTTTACATTTCTGTTTCCTTCCATGTGATGAATTAGATGAGTTTTGGTCAATATAGAAATTTGAACCAACAGATGTGTATAGTCAGGCTAAAGTTTGGCCTCCTAAAATTACTCTTGAAAAGCTTTCCGAATATACCTGCGAAATATTAGACAATTTTTTTCCTCGTTTTAGTTTTTCGTTTTGAAGTTTGTCATGAAACTGGGTAGATATTTTCCCTCTTGGTTAACAAGTATATACAGAGCCTCCGGGGAAAGTGAAGAAAACACAAAATCTTTACTTATCTCATCACCATTTCTTTCAGTTCGTTATCTCGTGTATTGGTTCTTAATCATATCCTCGAATTTGGAATCATGCTGTATAATCGTCCTATGCACCATTTTGTTTTGGATAATTCTGGGGATATCAACATGGTAAGATTTTGGGTCGAGTTAAAGTAGTTTAGTTTCAATATATTGAACAGAATTTTGTGTGAAGACTGAATTTCTGGATGTTTCTCGAGACATGATTTGAAAACAAATCTTTGTTGACTTGTCCTCTGATGTTTGATCACTGTAGAACACTGGAGGCGGTCTCTGTTCTGAGAACATTAGTTCAGCTGTTTATGAACCAACTGTAACTCCTGATCAACATTCACCAGAAAATGTCCAATTGAAGGAATTTTCTCCCAAGGTTTTGCTTCCATTGCCCAATTTCTCTGTTTCAGAATTTTGATATGCTTCATTCCAAGCATTTCTAAATAGCTTTACTCTATGTTGCTCATTGGTTAGGTAAGGAAACCTTACACAATCACAAAACAAAGAGAAAGATGGAAAGAGGAAGAGCATGAAAAGTTTATCGAAGCTTTGAAGCTGTACGGTCGTGATTGGCGACAAATAGAAGGTATGGTTGAACAAAAAGAGGATGATGGCACATAACAAAACAGAGAATAAAGAATCCTTATTACAATTTTTTCATTCCCTCATAAATGAATTTTATCTTACAGAGCATGTGGGCACGAAGACCGCAGTTCAGATTCGTAGCCATGCTCAAAAGTTCTTCTCCAAGGTCTAATGCTCTTATTCCAGTACCCATTATCTACCATAATATACATATTCCGATTTATGAATGTAAGTAATTGTTAAAAATCACAAGGCGTGCTAAAGATCCTTGAAGGATTAATGCTTGTGTTTCATGATTTTCCAACTTCTCATTTGTTTTTATTATTGCCTTAGGTCACGCGTAATTCAAATGGGTGTAGCACAACTTCAGTAGGATGCATCGAGATTCCTCCTCCCCGTCCTAAACGAAAACCAGCTCATCCATATCCCCGTAAAGAAGTACCTCATTCTCATAAGGCATCCCCCATATCAGAACAGACAAGGTCTTTGTCTCCACAACTTTCAGATAAAGAATGGCAGTCTCCAACATCAGTAGTTGTAGCAGCGAGCGGTTCGGATACGCTAATGTTCACTGATTCGAGGATCCATCATGACAGTGGATCTCCTGATTTATCTATTCCATCCACAGAACCAAACTCATCTTCATTGGACGAGTCTCCGACGGCAGCCCCAGGGACAGAAAATTCAACCCCTCATGAGACAATTCCAACGGTGCAGCTTCTTTTTCTGTACCTTTAGATAGCAATTACTTAAATTAAAAACCTATTGATGCAACTAAAAGTTCTGTTATTTTGGATGACAGAACCTGGAGTTATTTACAAAAGTTGATGTGATTGAAAAAGATGACTCAACAAAAGAAGTATCAATGCAGAGTCTTAAGCTCTTTGGAAGAACTGTATTAATAACAGATCCCCACAAACAAACTCCAGTCGTAGAGAACTGTGCGGCCGAGGCTGACCCTAAACTAGGGGAAAACCAAAAGCAAGTATCACCATGGAACTCCATGGTGATGGAATCTTCTAAAGGAAATACAGAGTGCACTTGGAATCATGGAGCTTTCTATTTCATACAACTCAATAGTGGAGACTCAAAGCAAGGCCCCGGTTCTACAGTTCCGGTATCGTGGTGGAGTTCTTATGGTAGTTATCCACTTTCTTTTGTACACTGTTTCAAACAAGCACATCTGAATCCAAATCAAGTCGACGATAAGGAAACTCACAAGGATCAATCATGGTGCGGGTCGAATACCGGATCGGTAAACAGTGGGGAAAATGGCGATAAAGTTGATGAGAGTGACATCCAAAGCTGTAGACTATTTCACAACAATAGAGATGGAGATTCAGTTCCTAAAGATGAATTGATTGGAAAAGCATTGTCTTGTGAATTAATAAGTAGCCATGAAAAGAATACCAAAGGGTTTGTTCCTTACAAAAGATGCATGGCAGAGAGAGCTAGACAGTCCCATACAATAACAGAGGCAGAGAGAGAGGAGAAGAGGATTAGGCTTTGCTTATAGAATCAAATTAAATTTTGTACAGGGATTATGGAGCACACAAGAGGCTTGGTGATATAATGTTTCTCAGGTTTATAAAAGATGGTACAGAAGACCACCACATCCCTGGCCTTGGCTTCTTAAGGTTTTGCCTTATTTATTATTCTTATAATAATATATATATATATATATATATATAGTTTAACAATGTCCTTTTTCATAATTTGTTTTCCTATGTTCATTATATATAATTATGTTCCTTCTTGCTTATCTAAATAATTTTATCACTTTGTAACTGTAAATTCTCACTTCTTTATGTGGAAACTGAACATTGGACTTCCTTAAAGAGATTAAATGTTCATTTTGCCCTTTTGTCTCGTTTCTCTCTTATTGTTGACTTTTCATTTTAGTGTTCGATGCTAGATTGACTATACTATGATATTCAAAGTAGAAAACTTAATGCTGAAACGAGCATAGCACAATAGTTAATGGTATGTCGGAGAGAAAATCTGGATTCTGTTATATGTTTTTAGATTTACTGAATTCAACAAATATGTGTTTGGTAGAGAATTTAGATTATGTATATGAAAAATGTTTTCGATTTGTATGATTCAAATAGTGCAAATTCTAAATATATATATATATTTATTATATCCAAAATTTGAATTTTAAATTTTGAAATCCACAATTATATTAAATAAAGATAAAAATATTTAAAAATAAAATATGTCATGTTATAAACTTAGTTCATTTTTTTTTAAATATAATGTATATTATATAATGTATTGTAAACTATATAATATTACAAAATAATAATTATATAATTTTTTTTAACATAAATCATATTCATAAAGAAATTTAGTAATGATTTATTGTCAACTAAGTATTTGTTGGTAACTACAATTAGTTTAATGATTTATAAATATATAGTATCAAACACATTTTAAACAATTGATTAAATTATAATATATATTTTTTAATTTACTACCAAACATATATCTACAAATCTGAAATACAACTTTATTTTTACTTAATATCTTATTTTTAAATTCTCTACTAAACAAATCTTAAGGTATCAATAGCCCTTCTATTTACACATTTGTAATACTTGTACTTGATAGTCATGTAAAATAAAGAAATAAATAATTGGGACTAAGGACTTTACTCCTATACTTCTTTGTTTAATATTAAAATAACATAGAAACTAGAAATAAAAAATAAAAAGCACTACTTAATAACCCATAAAATAAAAGGTTGTTTTTAAATATAGAAAAAAGAATCAAAATCTAACAAAATTTTAGAACTATTAATATCAAGTCTATCAGTGTCTATCAGTTTTAAAATTTTACTATATTTTGTAAATATTTTAAGCAGTTTTTCCATTTGAAATAATTTCTCAAAAATAAAAATGATTTTTTTTTTTGTTCCTAGGAAAAATGTGATCATAAAGTTGAAAATAAGAAAAATACAAAAACCCAATAAAGTGGGAGTCCACAGTTGTAAATGCTATGCAACTTGCAAACTACTAAATCCAGCAAGGGGATTCAGCTACCCATCCAAGAGGTCAAAATTACCAAGCAAACAACTCGATTCCACCTGTAATCATCATAATTTGTAGGGAAAGTTTCAAAAAATCATCTATATCCATGAGTTGAAAATTACTGGCTTGAAAGTGGGGTTGATTCCTACCATCAATAGCAAAAGAATAAGGCTCAAAAGTTGAGGAAAGAGGAAAGCCTACATTACATCCCTATCACTATCATTGGGAAGTGAGGGCATTATTATTATTATTTTTTTAGTACAACCTGATGAACCGTAGATTTTAATCTTTGACCTCATGATATATATCTTAATCAATTAAGCTATGTTAAAGTTGATAGTGAATGAGGTACTCATTTGATTCCAATCCAACTCAACTATGAAATATTTAGGTGGGGTTGTTTCGTGTTAAAAAAATTAAAAATATTAATATGTAAAAGAATTATTTAATTAAATTAGAATACACAACTCAATTTCAATTTATATCATGATAAATTTATTTTCTAAAGTGTTAAAAATTGTTTTTAAGAGTTATTGGAGGATAAATAATCCAAAATAATCATGAAATTAAATAAAATTAATATATATATAAAAGTAAAAAACATGTTTTTTAAGAAATTAATAATAAGTTCGAATTGGTTTCAGTTTTAAGTAAATCCATAAACTAACATAATCGATAAAATTTTCATTTATTTGAATTCAACTCAATCCAAGCCATACGAGTTGGGCTGGGTTGGATTAATCGGGTTGTTTCAGTCATCAATTTTTTTAACACCCTTAATTCTTATTGTGAGAATGAAATAATGGTTCAATTCGACTTAAAATTAAAAACTCCTTGCAACATGCATTGGAAAAGAGGAAAACAAGGACAAAAAGTTGCCCGGGTAACCATTTTGTTTTTTAAAATTAAGCTTATAGATACTACTTGTACCTCCAAATTCCTTCGTTATCTGGTTTTTACCAATTGTTTAAAAAACCAAGTCAAGTTTTAATAACTAAAAAAAGTAGCTTTGAAAATTTTGTTTTTGTTTTTGGAATTTAGCTAAGAATTCAATCAGTGTACTTAAGAAAGATACAAGTAACTGTAAGAAATATGAAGGAAATAGATTTAATTTTCAAAAATAAAAAATAAGAAATAAAATGATTATCAAACGAAACTTTAAAAATTTGATACAAGGAGAACGACTCTTCTTTTGGAAGAAATGAAAGACGGAAATATTGAAGGAATTAAAAAGAGAGAGCTAAGCATTAGATTTACTAGCTATGAATTAGACTGACTTTGATACTCTATCAAAATGCCTTCTCTCTACAAAACTCAATCACATAAACTGAACATTTCTTAACCATTGTATTATGACTTCTTAGAAGGAGATTCAAATCTATTATTACAAAAATAGAGGATTCCAACCTTGACCTTTTAGAGAAAAGTATAGCTTAACATTTTTTAACGACTGTACTCATACCAATAGAATATAACATTAAATTTTAGGAAGTATATACACTTCTAATTATGGAGAGAATCGGTATTAGATATGTATCATATACAAATACTTTTAGATACGTGGTAAGTACGTGTCTGATATGTGATTTGAAGTATCTGATTCTTTTAATTTTCAGATACGCGTATCTGCTTTCAAATACGTGAATGAGATATGCTGGATCATTTTTTCTTTCAAATTTAAGTCCAACCAGTTAAAAAGCTCAACTCACAACCTATTTTATTTAAGTGCGTGGTTCGGAATGGTTTTAAAATCATCAAAATCATTTTTTTTTTCATTTTTAAAATCACTCGAAAACACACTTTTAATTACTTAAAATTAATTTAGTTTTCAATTTTACACTTTTAAATACATTTTTCATATCATCAAAATTAGTTTTGAAGGATTAGACTTTCATCGTGATTTTGAAAATGAGAAAAATAATTTTAACAATTTTAAAATCACTCATAAACATAAAAGTCCACTTAAATAGAACGATCCAAAAAAAAAAAAAAAAAAAAAAATTAAAAATGATAAAAACATAAAAAAATTAAAAGAAAAATTCAGAAACGTAATTAAATCTTCATTAAAAAATCGGAAATGTAATTAAATCTTCGTTATTCTCTCATCTCTCAATATCTAAATCATGACTCACACTTCCTTCATCCTAACTTCATTTTGCAATCTTTATCATCTACTTCTTTCCTACTCTAGTGGCTTAACCACCACTCAAAGCTATTAGATTGTTTTTTTTCAAGTTTTCACTCTTTTCTTGAATCTATTTTAATCTAACTTAAAATAAGTATTATAACAATTAATTGGGCATCATCCTATATACTCACACACACATATAATAACGTGTATCTTCAATGTATCTGTATTTTAATTTTTCAAAAATGAATGTATCGTCATATCATATCGTATTCGTATCTTAAATTTGTAACTCTGTACTTCTTAGATTAAATCATATCCTATCTTTAATAGTAGCATTAACTCTATGGGATCCTTTTGGGCTCAAAATTGAATTTATTTTGTGAAGCTTTTGAGGAGCCAATAAGGTAATGGCACTTCACAATATGAAGTACAACTTCTCTCACTTTCTTTTTCATTCTTCATTATCTTTTGAGAGGAACTCAGTATCATGTCACGACTAGGCATTTTTCAAGGGTCCCATATTATTTAAATTTTTCAAACAATTGGAAGGGATTGGGCCATTCACTATTGCTCCTAAACAGACAATAAGACCTCACTTTCTTTTACCTTTAATTTTCTCTGTCCTAAATATACTATCACCTATCTTTTTCTCTTAATATTTGAGATTTAAGCTTTTAATATAAAATTAAAAAATGTTATCCTCATTTAACATTTACATGTTCATCTAGTTGAAATTATTAATTTACAGTACAATAAAAACAGGTTTTCATAACCCTAAAAATTAATCATTAACATATTTCTTGATTTTTTATTTTAGTTTTTGAATCCACCATCAAATAAAATGTATAAACAATACATGAAAAATTAGTCATATTATTGGTTGTTTCGTGACATTTTAATATAGTCAACCATAAGTATTTATTGCCATTGATTAACTATCATGAAAACATTTTCTAAGACAATTTATTATTGTCAATAAATGACCAAGATGTTAATTAATTACTATATTAGGTTAGCTAAGGGTCAATTTGTTTAAAAAATTCTCTAGAAGCTAAAAGTAGTTTAACTTAGATTTGAGACATATGTTTGGAGATTAAAGTGAAATAAATAGAAGTTAAAGAACCAAAAAAAAAAAAAAAAAAACAATATCCTAAACCTAACCTCCTTGGTTTGTTTCTTGAGGTTTCAATTGGAAATTAAATATCATTGTCTGTATCACAAGTTTTATTTTTTTTTAAACTTAAGTCCCATTTGGTAACTATTTGGTTTTTAATTTTTAATTTTTTAAATTAAACCTATACAAACTACTTTTACTTCCAAATTTCTTCTCTAACTAGAGGGATTCTTTTAAGTCTGAGAGCTCTCACAAGCGTTTACCTCCATCTCCTCATACTGAAAAAGAGAAAACCCTCCTGATATGAATTAGGAGCCCTCGTATTACCTCTGGGACCAATCACACGTTCAAGAGCAAAGAAACTACAGTTAGCGTTGAATTCTCGCATACAAATGGAGAGACTCAATTGAGAGGATTCAAGCAGCAATATCTGATCAGAAGCTCTATAATTGATTTTAATTGATGCTACAAAATGAAACCGACTGAACTTTGTTAAATTTTTAATTCACATTTTTTAATTGCAAACATACCTTATTTTTGGGAGTTTTAGTTTTTGAGTTGGGGGTAAAATGGACTTTTTAAGTCCCTTTAGTTAACTAGGACGGGTTCAAAGGAGTGAAGAAAACCATAGTACGTTAGTTTTTTGGATGTTTGGAGTTTTTAGGGTTTTCATGAATGAAAATTCTTTGAGGGATGACAAAGCCTCTGTTAGGGTGTATGCCTTAAAGCCTCGTAGTTAATATGTTATTCAAAATAATGGTTCATTATTTTATGCAATAATCCATTAAAGAAAGATATGAGGTTATTTATGTAACTTAAACATGTATGTAGTTGACATACATGTGGATCATGTTTAAGTAATAACCTAAATGGTCTGTAGTATATGGATAAAGTTGGGTGCCTTATCCTAGTGGCACTACGAATACAACCCACTTTATAATTGTTACAATAGTTGTAAAGTTTTACAAATGATTTGATCCTAATCGTTTATGTGGAGACATGCGAGTAGGGATATCCTATTCGAATAGTTTGTATAAGACTTGATGGCGAAATGATTAGTCTCTTTTTATAACCCGTTGATTGAAAAGATTAACATTTCATAGGATAGCCATTGGTGACTCGACCTTAATCCTGAGTGAGTTGTGAACTCTTGTCTATGAGGGCGATCGTTTGATCTTTATGAGTGACAATGGTCAGATTTGCTAGCTCAATATACCTACCATTTTGGGGATTTATCCAAGCAGGGACTTGGGAACATAGCTTCACAAGATGAAATTCACTCCTTCCCGTCTTTAGGGTAAGTAGATGAATTACTCTTTTAAAGGTTGCTTTTGAGTCTTAAACAATGATTTGCCTCACCCTCTCACTGGCCCGAGAGGGATTAGTTTATAGTTGGACTATAAAATGTTTGTTAATTAGAGGGATCCGAGATACTTAAGGAGTTAGATATAACTACAAGGGTAAAGTGATAATTTGACCCAACTATAGTTACAAGCGATTTGTGAAGGTCGACTTACTGTTAATTGTTTATATCCTGGACATAGAAATATATCTACAATGCGAAGAATGCAACTAGGGGCCTTTAGTGAAGTGACCTACAATTAATGAATGTTGATTAATTTAATTAAAGAGTTTACTTAATTAATCTCGTATCATTGGAGCTTCTGATCTATAGATCCATTAGATCCCCTTGCTAGCTTACTAAGGGTAAAAATAAGAATCAATGTTCAAATTAAATAAGGGAATGAATTGTATAAGATACAAATAATATAATGTATATAGATACATTTTAATATATACAGTTAATTATAAATATGATTTATAATTAATATTATATATGAAATAAATAAATATTCGAATGAGATTCAAATTGATATAACATATATAGTGTTGGGTTTTATGTCCTAAAACTCGCAGTCTGTAAAATTAAACATATTCTATTTGCAATAAAGATGTTATTGAGGTTTATTCAATAAACCGTTATTGAATATGTAAATTGCACTTGTAAAAAAAGTTAAATCCAATAAACTAAGATTCATGGCTATTACACGAGTACTTGGATTTTATGTGGAGACATAAGAGTGATCAAGTTTGAGTAGATAGTCAAAACAATCTATAATATATGGATAAGGCTGGGTATCCTATTTTGGGGACACTATTGGATGCAACTTACTTTGTGTTTAGTACAAACGATGTGATCCTAAATCATTCATGTGAAGACATGCGAGTGAAGGCATCCTGTGCAAGGAGTTTGTATAAGACCTGACCAAGAAATAAGTCACTCTTACTTTATAACATTGTTTACTATTTAAGACTGACTACTTCAAAGCGATGATCTAGGTAACTTGACCTTAACTTTGAGCTAACTATGAACTCCTGTTTATTCAGAATTATCCTTAGATTTGCATGGTTGAGGGTTGACTCAATAATATCGACTCAATAAACCCCCCATTTCAGGGGTAAGACCAGGTAGACAGCTGGGGACATAGGGTACAAGACGGAATTCATTCTTACCCGCTTTTAGGAATAGTAGAGAGGTTGTTCCTTTAAGTGCTGACTCCGGATCTTGAACAAGGGGCCCCACTTCTCATTGGCCTGAGAGGGACTCGATTTGGTGATTAGATCACAAACCAATTGTTTATTAGAGGATTAGTGGGTCTTAAGGAGCAAGATGTAATCTCGGGGGTAAAACAACTTTTGATCTATCCGTTATTACGAATAACTCATGAAGGGTTGACTTATTGATTATGGTTATACTGAGTGGACAGAAATATATTTATAGTGAGAGGAGTGCAACTATTGAGTTTTAGTGAAGTAACCTGGTAGTTAATGAATGTTGGTTAATTGGGTTAAATAGTTTAGCCAGTTAATCTCAAATCGTTGGATCCCATGATCTGTAGGTCCATTAGGTCCCCTGCTAGCTCACAAATGAATTAAATCTTAAAATAGAGTGATGAAAATTTTGAAACGTTCAAATTTAATTTAAGGGAATTATTAATCATATACAATATAATTAAATGTTTAATTATTAAATTAAACGAAATTGGAGAACTGCATAATAATTCAATATGATTTAAATATTAATTGTATGAATAAGGATTCATGATTGTGAAATAGGTGATTTAATATTAGATATTAAATTAAAATTATTAAATAATTATTTAAATAAATTTTAAATAAGATCAATTGTTTGAATTAATTTTATTTAAAACTGAAAAATTTGAATTTTGTGAAAATTCAAATAATAACAAAGTCAATTTTATTTTAAGTTTGAAATTAAAATTAAAATTGATTAAATAACAAAATCCCACTCAATCCGTCTAAAATTCCACTTTCATTGATAGTGGTTTTGGTGTCAAACCATGGTGAAATGGTGTAGCATGCTGAATTTGATAAACTTAAGCTAGAAAAGGCATGCAATTTGGCTGAAATTTTTAGTTTTTGGCTTCTTCAACCCTTGAACACCAAAACCACTCATTCTCTCTAAAATTCCTAAAAACTGTAGCTCATTTTGGATCCCATAATCCAATCTAAGGTCCTAGAGAATAGTAGGGATGATCAAGTGGTTGTCTTTAAAGATTGGAATGAAGAATTCAAACAGATTTGCAGCTGGAAGAGGATTCTTCAAAGGTATAAACTTCAGAAACTCTATTTCTTAATATGAACATGCTTACTTGATTGCTAAAATTGATGGAATTATAGTGCTTAATATCCAAATTGCTTCCGCTAGTTGATTGCCAATACCAACAACTGGTATCAGAGTATGATTTAAGCACTCAATTCATGTTAATTTTAGCTTGGTGGGTGATTTTCATAAGTTGTATGAATATGAGTGCTGATATGGATACTTCCAGTTTTGGCATTAGATTTATCTTCAATTTTGTTGCAACTGTTGTAATTGGCTCTTTGTTTATGGGCCTTAATGCGCGATTAAGAGTCTATAAATTTGTTAAAGTCAATAGAGCTGTAATTAGGTTGTAATTGAAGAAAATTCGAAGCAAGCTTAGTAGCTGGTTGCAGCAAAAGAAGCCTCTGCCACACAACGTTGCAATGTGCCCTTAGAGCGTTGCAATGCTGTTCTTCAAACAGACAAGAATTGAAGAAATGCCTCGAAGTGTTGTAACATTGTGTTTCAGCCATTCCAAAAATGTGTGAACGCAACTCGGATGGGTCAGGGTTGAATTGGTTCGGCCGATTCAGGTCATGGAGGTCCGGTTCAGCCTGATTTCAAGCCTTGGAGGTTCGATTTAGGTGGTTCGGGTCTAGTTCGGGTCAGTCATGCGGTCCAGAGGCTGTTTGAAGCTGTTTTTAATTATGGATAGCAGTTTGAGTCATGGAGGTCCGGATAACCCTTGTTTTGATCGGTTTAGCCCGATTTCAAGCCTTGGAGGTCCGGTTTGGATCGGTTTGTGCGATCTAGAGGCTGTTTGAAGTTGTTTTTAATTTTTATTGTAATAATTTAGGTTGTTTGCTTGCTTAGAATGCCAAAACTGGTCCATATCAATGTGTATTTATTTATGCATTATTAATGTATGTTATAATTAAATAAATCTTATATGTGCAGATAGTATGCGTAAGTCTATGTGTTTATTATCCAAGTGCAATGTTTACATTTGGATTTAAACCTACGATGTCTAGGTTAAAACTAATTTTAAAACCTCACACCGCTCACACAAGCTCATAAAATTGGTTATCAATTCTCGTTATTTCAGTCATAATCCCCAGGTGGAAGGTGTTACATAAATCGTCAACTTAAATACCCCCAACCTTAGGCAGAATTGTGAACTGATTGAGTTTGTAACCAAAATTTTATAAGATAACGACATATTTTAACTATTAAAACAAGTTGTTAACCTAAATGAGCATGCTTTTTATCTTTGTTATGGATTTTAATGTTTAATTAAATTTTATAACATACTTCAATGCATGTAACATGCTTCCTATGGTGGGATTTTAATTCTACATGGCATACTTTATGCACATAAAAGATTTATTTAATTATAACATACATCAAACGCATAAATAATTAAACACAAAACTGATATGGTTTTTAGTTTGGGTATTTTCAAGCAAACAAAGGCCTAACTATTACATAAATCAGCAAAATCGGCTTCAAAAACCTTATAGACCACTCAGACCTCCTTGAACTGGGCAAAACCCATCGAGTATCAGCAAGCACCCAGCATCAAGTATGCTAGTGTGCATTGAGTCTGACATCAAGCATCATCGAACATCAAATATTTCACAAAATACCATCGAGTAGACGCCATCGACCATCGAGTAAAGCATCATGCATCGAGCAGCGAGTATTTCATGAAATATCACCGAGTGAACGCATCAAGTACCATCGAGTATTTCATGAAATATCATCGAGTAAATGCATCAAGTACCATCGAGTATGGCATCGTGCATTGAGTATTTCATGAAATACCATCGAGTATGCCATTAAGTATCTGGCAGAAATTTGAATTTCCAGTTCCTTTGTTCGACCTTCTTCATTTTTTGTCTTCAATTACATCCTAATTGCAACTATAATGACTCCAAATGAATTATAGACACTTAAACATGTATTAAGGCCCATAAAACAAGAGCCAATTACAAGAGTTACAACATAATTGGATACTAAAACACTAGAAAAACATATCAGTTCACCAATTTCATACAGTTTATGAAAAATATCCACCAAACTCAAATTAACGACAATTGAGTGCATAAATCATGATCTAATACCAATTGATAGAGTATATTAACATGCAGTGAAGAAAATCAGAATCAATAAGCACTCTAATTATAATTAATTTGAGTTTAAAATATGCTTCAAAGTAACTAATACAGAAGAGGTTTTGCTGAACACAATACCTTTGATGAAACCTCTTCAACACCAGTTGAGATCCACGTAAATGTGCTTCAATATACAAGTAGACCACCACGAAGATCTTCTCTACTATTCTCTTGCAAGGAATGTGTGGTGGAAACACTAAAATGAGCTAGATTTGATGAAGATATGAAGAGGGTTTTGAGGGTTTCAAATTCTGCAGAGTTCTTGAAGAAGTTCTTGAAAGCTTAAAACATCATTCAACCCAACACTTTAATTTATAAAGCTTTCATCATGCAAATTCAAAACTTGCATGAAGGCCTATTTTTCACAGAATTTCTCGTTATTCATGTCAGCATTTTCACTTCTGATATCTCCAGTGTTCTTCATGGAGAAAGTGGAATTGGATGAATAAGGTGCTTTGCACCATAATGGAGATTTCCAACTTTTGAAAATCTCCACTTTGAGTTTTCAAAATTTGTTTTTTAACAAATTGATTTCTAAAACCAAATTATAAATAAACAAATCTATTTGTTTTATTAATTTTATAAAAATTAATTCAATTAATTAATTTTAAATAAAAATAATTAATTAAACCTTTTAATTAATTTTGTTAATTTAATATCTAATATTAAAGTAATAAAATACCAATTTCACTATTATGAATTTAATTTCATATAATTAACATTTAAACCATAATTTAAATATTAATTGATTCTCCAATTTTGTTTAATTTCGATAAAATTAAACATTTCAATTGTATCAAACACAATTAATAGAAGCCCATAATTGAATTTGAACATTTCAAATTCTAAACCCTAATTTCAAATCTCGTCAAGATTACTCAATTTACTAATCCAAATTACGAGCTAGTAGAGGGACCTTGTGGATATACAGATCATGAGCTCCAACGATTTGTAATTAATTGGTTAAACACTTTAAACCGAATTAATCACTATTCGTTGACTACCAAGACATTTCACTATAGCTCGATAGTTGCACTCTTCTCACTGTAGATATATTTCTGTCCATTTTATTAACCATTATCGGTAAGTCAATTCTTCACAGGTTGTTCGTATTTACAGCTAGGTCAAAGATTAACGGGAAAAATAAACAAACCCAACGGATTCAAACTCTTTTTCTCTTTTCTGATCCTTTCTTGACTGGTTATATATATATATATATAATAACTTCACTAACTTGAACAACAACCTAAATTTGACCTGTTTTACCCTTGTAAATACATCTTGCTCCTTGAGCTCCCACTGATCCTCCATTGAACAATTGATTTATAGTTCAACTTATAAATCATAACCCTCTCTTCCAAGAGAGGGCGGGGCCCCATTGTTCAAGAAAATACATCAACGCTTAAGTGAAAAACCCATCTGCTAACCCTAAATCGGGTAGAAGTGAATTCCATATTGCAAGGCTATGTCCCCAACTATCTATTCGATCTTATCCCCAAAATGAGAGGCTTATTGAGCAATGTTGTTGGACTACTCTCACCTATGCAAATCAAAGGATCATCCCGAATAAATAAGAGTTCATAGTTAGCTCAGGATAAGATCGAGTTACCTTAGGTCATTGAGTTTGAGATAGTCAGTTTTAACAATAAACAGTTGTTATAAAGAAAAGTGACTATTTTGATGTCCGGTCTTATGCAAACTCATTATACAGGATGCCCTCACTCACACGCCTCTACATGAATGATTTTTGGATCACTTCATTTGTATCAGTATACAAAATGTGCCGCATCCAATAGTGTCACCAGGACGAGGTATCCAATCTCATCCATATACTTATAGACCATTTTGGCTACATACTAAAACTCATCCATTTTTATGTCGCCACATAAAGTTAAAGTATTCATGTTATAGTCATGGATTCGTTTATTGGATTTTCATAAAAGAATGCAATATCAATAATAATTTATTGAATAAAAATCTCAACAACAATTTTATTGATAAATAGAATATGTTTGCAACATTTACGAACTGCAAGTTTAGGACATTCCTAACAATCTCCCACTTGGACTAACACTTCAGTGAGACAAACATATAAATATATAATGTTTACACTGTTGAGAAATAAAGAAAGAAAAATACAACAAAATAGGGCATCCAAAATACCTTTTGACATTCTCCCACTTGCCCTAGATTATGTTGCTTGTAGTCCTAGTCCAACCAGGTGGCCCTCGAACACTTTAGCTAAGAGGGCCTTCATAAACGAATCAGCAAGATTGTCTTCTGAGGCTATCTGCATGACTATCATGTCTCCTTGGTGTACAATCTCTCTGATGAGATGATACTTTCTTTCGATACGTTTTCCACGTTTGTGACTCCTAGGTTCCTTGGAATTAGCAACTGCACCACTGTTGTGTTTTTATCGCATCTTTACTGCTTTCCTTTATTTTATTGCAATTTATATACCTATACAAACTCATTTTTAAAGATTGAAAACTTGGTCGCATATATCATGAACGTCTTGCGGTGGAATTACACTTGGTTCCATCGTAAGGGAACTTGTGACAACGCATGGCATACTACATGAACATCCATAATTAACACATAACTAGAAGTAGTATCGCATCATTGTGAGCAATTTATATCATCAATCCAAACGCGTTACACAAACCTGTCAGGAACTTGCGTAGCCACACTGCTTCTTTAGCTGCTTTGCATGCAGCTACGTATTCTGCTTCCATCGTGTAATTAGCTATATGATAATGGGTAGAAATACACGTTATTAAAGCTCAAATAAGTAAAACAATGAGAGAATGCGACAGTAAAAATAAGTAATATCATGTCCAAAAGCGCTAAACTAAAGAAACAGTTAATTTACTTATTTTGTACAGGAAAAATGCATTGGCGTAAGGGAAAATGTGATCCAAAGGAATTAGGTGTTAACACACTTAAAGAATGCGATTGCAAGCCATGCGATTGTGAGAAGTTGCTCAAAAAGGTGGCCGTAAAGGTGATTGCACAATAAATCATGATGGGACAGAAAGCTGATGACAATCGAATCCGAATTTAGTTGACAAGTCGTTAAAGCCACACTGTAGCAAGTACACTCAACTTTCGATGACTATTAATCGGCGCATCAGAGCAAGAGATTTAATGATCGTCCATCATTGCAATCATTGGAGAGAAAGGCTGCTTCACCTTGAGCTCTATAAATACCGAAGGCCACCATTGTAACAAGGAAGGAGGAGAATATACAAGTTAGAAAGCCGTTAGTCTGTTCACGTACGTACTCGTACTTAGATTTAGAGGATGGAGACAAGCTCGAAGACGAAGAAGCTGAGAGATCATTCCCAGACATATTGAGAGACTGCTGGAAAGCGCTACAAAGGGAGAGAGGGCCAACACTTGCGAGAGCAAGAATATTCATCTGGACAGAGTTGGAGTGAAAAAGGCAGTGTAATAGGCCACGGGAAGTAAGACATTGCTTACCGGGCTTCTTATCTCTAAATTCCATTTGTTATTTTGTATTCAACACTTTACTTATAGAAAATGGAAATCTCATTTCAATCTATGTTCAATCTCTGCATACTTCACATGAGTAGCTAAATTTCTGAATGGGTTGAGAAGTACTTAGCTTGCATGACCCAAGATTTACATTTTATGCGATCATCTTGTCTTATGTATGCATCATTCACCCTTTAGAGATACTTGAGAGAGTAGTCTAAAGATAGAATCTAGACTTAAGAGAGTCAAGTTAGAACTGCATAAGCAAGAAATAGAAACTTAGATATAGGTTCTATCGCTACTTACACATTGCATACACCCTAGAAATCGGATATGATTGTATGCGGTCACCTTATTTTATGTGTGCAACATTCATCATCGCATAGGCAAGAATAGAGGCTTAGACATAAGTCCTATCGACTTTTTCGTTTACATCGCATGCGTCCTAGAAATAGAAATTATGGCATTTGCATTGAGAGATGACGTGCTGTTGTTTGTGTGTAGCATGATCGCATAACTTGAATGTAATCTTAGAAAGTATTAGCTAAACCCTTCTCAACCCGTTCATCGCACACTCATTGTTACTCTTGATTCCATCAACTCTTCGTTCGAACTCCGTTGCATAGGAAATATTCTTAATCAAAACACCATCCAACTTATTCATTTTCACCACCGCAAGAGAATCGAAGTAACTATCGCATATTTACTCAGTAGTCCCTGTGTTCGACCCTGGACTTACAAGGAAACCTAGTGAGGCTTACACTTTGGTCTTATTAGGAAAACTTGCATCGCATAACACATACCACTGCAAACTCACACCATAATCGCATCACAATTCACAATGCATCCAGTTTTTGGTGCCGTTGCTGGGGACTATGGCAGTATATATTGCGCTAACAGTAAACCTTTTGATTTTCTTTGTAGCTTTCGACCTCTGGGCACCGCCATTCTTTTGGTAAGGGAAGAAGTAGGCGTCACATGAGCGAAGGACACGTTCCTAAGCCCACTTATGACCCAAAGATAGAAAGAACATTCCGAAGAAGATAGAGAAACAACCGCCAACAATAAGAAGAAAGAAATCCTCGAATGGCGGAACAACTGGAAGAAAGAGCCGTAAACGCAAACAACATCATGGCAAACACCATTCTCCTGGCGAACGATCGCAATAGACCTATTCGAGACTATGCGTCACCTAAGCTATATGATTTCTCCCCAAGAATCATGAGGCCAGCTTTGGACGGATGAAGGTTTGAGATGAAGCCGGTTATGTTACAGATGATCCAGACAGTTGGACAGTTTGGTGGAAGGCGTGGCGAGGATCCGTACACCCATATCCAGAGTTTTATTGAAATCTGTAACACTTTTGTGTTCCCAAATATCTCTACTGAAGAAGTTCGACTCACGCTATTCCCATTTTCGTTATGCGATCAAGCAAGGAAATGGGCATATTCCCTCAAACCAGGGGTGATAACTTCGTGGGAACAGGTTGTCGAGAAGTTCATGAAGAAATATTTCCCTCCTACCGAGAATGCAAGAAGGAGGAAGTTAATCATGAATTTTGAACAGAAAATAGACGAATCGCTTAGCGACACATGGGCGAGGTTTAAGAGATTAATGCGAGATTGTCCACACAACGGATTACCAGATTGTCTCCAGATGGAGATGTTTTATCATAGATTGAATCCTGCATTTTAGAAAGATGCCAATGCGGCAGCAGCTGGTGGTCTGCTTGATAAAACTTATGATGAGGCGAAGAGTATCCTTGATCACATATAAAAAAATCATGAAGATTGGCAAGAGAGCGATCAACGAGTAAAATTTTGAGAAGGTAACGCAAATAACGGTGCCATCGCATCTTTACAGAATCAAATGATTGTGATGATTAATCTGTTACAGGCATCGCAATCAACAACCCTGGAACGCAAAGAGGGTAGGTTAACGCAATTGAACAGACGAGCACAAGTTGTGCTACTTGTGGAGAATCGCATCCGATCGAAGAATGTCCAAGGAACCCGCAGTTAGTATACTTCGTAAAGAACAACCATTTCTCTAATACATACAACCCCAACCGCAACAACAAGCCAGCAGCTCGCAAGCACCGCCATCATCCTCTCTGGAGAACCTATTAAAGCAGTCCATTGAAAAGAACGAGACGGACCTCCAGACCAGGAGACTTCCATCCGCAATCTAGAAATTCAAATAGGACAGATTGCGGGAGAGCTGAAAAATAGACCGCAAGGGACGCTACCAAGCTCAACTGAGCTCTTGGCAACCCGAGGAATATAGGGAAGGAGCAATGTCAAGTAGTTACCTTGCGAAGTGGAAAGATGATAATGGAAGAAAAGAAGGAGTCGAGTAAGACCAATCCAATTGCGATGGAATCCAAGAACCCATTGACACAAAATGAATCAGAAGAGCCTGAGACGATGGAACCGAAAGTTACGTCCACCTACAAGCCTATAGAACACGGAACAGTGAAGGTACAGCTACCACCATTCCTGCAAAGACTAAAGAAGAAGCAAAATGATGAAGTTATGTATCATCGCTTCATGGAAATGTTAAAATAGCTACACATCAACATTCCATTTACAGAAGTGATAGAACAAGTGCCGAAATACGCTAAGTTTTTGAAGAACATGGTGTCAAAGAAAATAAGCACGGGAAAGTTTGCAAGGGTGGCACTAATGCAAAAGTGAAACACCATAATCCCACTGAAGATGCGCGACCTAGGAAGCTTTATGATACCCTACTCAATTGACGGGATCTATATCGGGTAAGTGCTATGCGACCTTGGGGCTAGTATAAATTTAATGCCCCTTTCAATCTTCAAACAGTTGAATGTGGGGCAGCTGACGCCCACGACGGTGACTCTCTAGATTGCGGACAGGTCCCTAGTTCACCCTGAGAGAAAGTTGAAGGATGTTCTGGTCACAATTGATAAATTCATTCTATCGGTTGACTTCATCATTCTTGACTATGAGGTAGACAAAGATGTGCCTATCATATTGGAACAACCATTTTTATCTACTGGTCGTGCTCAAATTGATGTGTACAAAGGAGAGATCACGATGAGTATAAATGAGAAGAAACTCAGGTTTAACATCATCAGTGCCATGAAGTATCCAGAAGATGAAGACCTATCCGATTCTGACAATGAACACAGTTGCAATGAAGAAGTGGAGTCCGAAGAAGAAGATGAAAGAGAGGATGCGAACGCATCCGTAGAAACCTGCCATGTGATCATGGAGACAGTAAACAAAGAAGAAAATTTAATTTTGAATGAAGAGAGAAAAACACAAAGACCTTCCTTAGAACAACCACTGACCTTGGAGCCGAAAACTCTGCTAAGTCATATGAAGTATGTTTTCCTTGGACAAAATGAAACCTTACCGATGATAATATCCTTTGCACTTCAAGAAGAACAAGAAAATGCACTGCTCAGCATCTTAAAGAAGTACATAAAAGCAATTGGGTGGACGCTAGCAGATATAAGAGAAGTTAGCCCAACATATTGCATGCACAGAATACGTCTCGAAGAAAACCAAAAAGGGTCTATCGAATCTCAACACAGACTAAACCCTACGATGAAGGAGGTTGTACAAAAGGAGATCATTAAATGGTTGGACGCAGGAATCATATACCCAATCATCGATAGCACGTGGGTCAGCCCCATGCAATGCGTTCCCAAGAAGGGAGGATTGACGGTAGTCCCGAACACAAACAATGAGTTAATACCAATGAGAACTGTCACTGGCTGGCGAATTTGTTTGGATGATGCTTGATTTTTTTGAAGTGGAAATGTGGATGATATGCGCTGATGGATTTGTGTTGTGCACTCAAGTTTCCCCAGTGGAATTCAAGTGTAAATTCCTCTGAGTTTCCTGGTAAGTTGATAACTTGTAGAAATACAAGTTATTTATACTGCCTTATCTAGATATTGCAGACGAAAGAGAATAAATATGCGCCAATTGTATGAAAATTAACTTAGAAATACAATAATTCTGAATTATCACAATTACACCCACTAACATCACTAAGATGGAAGAAAAGGAGATTTCTACTATGTTTTGCAGGATACTAAGTCACCGCTTGCGATTAAGGCTCAAGACAAACTGACCAACGCATCTCTGTCACATTGCGCCCATTAATCAACAATGAAAAGATGATTAACGCAATGACAACACAATGCGATAGTCGATCCAGAGCTGACTTTCAACCGTATGCGGTAATAAAAACAACACCACATGCGAACACTCAATCGAAAGATGCAGTTGAGCAACGTAAATGCGAAGGATGGTGCCACGTGTACGCCTAACGGTTGTGCAGATTTGACGGTCTGATTGCATAACAGAAGGAATAATATCCCTCCATCTTTGGAATTTCCATAACAACAAGTGGGGACCACAAGGCCAGAGTCAAAGATCTTCTCCTATAAATACCCCATAGAATTCACAGAAAAGGAGGCTACTTGATACGGGGCTAATTGTTGCTATTATATTGAGAAAAAGGCTGAGCTAAGTGTTGAACTAAAGAAATATGAGAAGAAGAAGAGACAAGGTCGAGAGGTGAGTCTCAGTGTTAATATGCAAGATCCCCGCTGCGAAGCTCTATACTCAGATCCCTGCTACCGGTTGGGCAAGCCTGAGAGGAAAGCTCATCCTTCCACACGATCCATCCATTCCGGCAAGCAAATCTCCATCCAAATCGGTGTACAATCTTCACAGCCAGCCTTGCCCTCAGTATTTTGTATCATGCTGCCTGTATCTTGTACCATCTTAGCTTAGGTTTACTGCATTTTATTTTATTATCGCATTTTTATTGCTTTCCTTTACTTTATCGCAACTTTATATACTTGTACACAAATACTTTTATTAAATTGAAAAACCTGGTCGCATGTATCATAAACATAGCAATAACCTCAAACAGTCCCTGTGTTCGACCTTGGATCACACCGAGAAACTTGCGATGGAATTATACTTGGTTCCAACGTAAGGAAACTTGTGACAATGTATTGCATACTACAAGAGCATCCATTAATAACGCATATTTAGAAGTGGTATTGCATGAATTGAGTCAAGTCAGGTCATTAGTGCATATCAATGGACTTATGTCTCGTGTGTGCATCACTGTATAGCTCAATTCTTTGTCCAACAAGTTTATGGCACCATTGCTGGGGATTGGTTAACGGTTTTATTGTTTGAGTGTGTTTATGGTATTTTGCAGGACAGATCTCTTTGTACTGACTATTCAACGCAGAGAGCAGTCTGACGGCTTATGAATGCGGGAGTGATCTTGTAATTCTAAGTGGACCTAGAGATCAAGTGTATTATTTGCGCAAGAGTTCATCAGGGCCAAATTAATCGGTGAAGAAGCATGGCTGATGAGAATGTGCAACCTACAGGAGACCAAAGGGAAATTGTGCCAGCACAAGATCCAGTTTTTCTTGTTGTTGACCATAACATCCCTATGAGGGAATATGCGGTGCCAGATTTTTATAACTTCTCACCAGGAATTTCAAGATCCATGGTTGAGGGGAATGTAAGCTTTGAGATAAAACCTATCATGCTGTAGATGATTCAGAATGTGGGTCAATTTGGAGGATTACAAGGAGAAGACCCACACGCTTATTTGACGAATTTTGTAGACATGTGCAGCGCATTCTCCATGCCTAGTGTAACTCAAGAAAGGCTTAAATTATATCTGTTCCCATACACATTGCGGGACGAAGCAAAGAGGTGGGCTCAAGCGTTAGAGCTAGCCGAGATTAATGGTTGGACGCTGTTGGTTGATAGGTTCATGAACAGATTCTTTCCTCCACCAGTCAATGTAAGAAGACGAAGGGATGTTCTGAATTTTGAACAAAAGGGTTACTAAGCCTTGAGTACCGCTTGGGTGCGATTCCGACAGTTAGTGAAAAGCTGTCTGCATATCGGGATTCCTGATAGTATTTTGATGGAAACTTTTTATAATGGCTTAGACCAATCAACACGAGCAGTTGCCGATGCCTCTGCAGAAGGAGGATTGATGAACAAGTCATATACGGAGGTAAAGAACATATTGGATCGCATCTCGCGGCATTCTGATGAGTGGATTGATACTGGGCTTGAGGTAAGAGGTTTGGAGCAAGAAAGAATAGAAAGTGCCGATGTGTCAACCGATACAATGAGCGCATTGGTCGATCAGATGACCACAATGACCTCAATTCTCCAGATAATGACTAACAACAGAGAACTCTCTCTCAAGAATCAGCGCAAGTTAATGCGTTGACTCACGTGGCCACAATGAATTTTGTCTAATGCAGAGAGGGACATCCAGTAGAGTTATTCCCATGGAATTAACAACCCGTGTATGCCATCTACGATGAATCATTTAGCAACATCTAAAACCCTGGTTGGTGGGATCACCCAACTATAGGTTGGGACAGGAATCACAATCAGCAGAGCCATAGTTTCTATTAGTATAGTTATCAAGGGGATCGAGGCAACCCTCCAGTCTTCATTAATCCAGACTGCAACCCAAGTAATGCCCAAGGTATAACACCCTGTGACCAACCGTTCCTATATGATACCTCTTGCAGCACCTCGTCTATGAAGACATCGTTAAAGCACTATATTGAAAAGAGTGAGGCAATGAGACCATCGCAAGCTAACACCCTTAAAGAATAGAAGAGCAGATAGATCAGCTTACGAGGGAATTAAAGAAGAAAGCACCTGGTACGAAGCATAGCATTTCAAAAGCATAGGGGCCACGAGGAAAAGAACAATGTCATGCAGTGACATCAGCAAAACAACAGCCCCTATGTTATTAGTACCAGATGCAACAACAACATCAGTCGATTTGCCTGTTGATGATGACCAGTCAGTTAATATTGGAAAAAGTACCAGCTCAGAAGTAAGTTCATCTACAAAAGATGAAGCTCCTCAAGTCATGAATGCTAAATCAACGCAACCTCCATCTAATGAAGCGCAGCAAGCATCGGACCTCAGCAAACAGCTAAGTGAACAGGAAATACGGCGGGATCTTCCACCTTTCCCATCCATGCTGAAGAAGAAAGATGATGGCAAGCAATTTCAGAGGTTTCTGGACATTCTTCGACAGCTACACATTAACATTCCCTTAATAAAAGCAAATGCCGAGTTATGTAAAATTTCTCAAGGATATTCTTGCAAATAAAAGAAAGATCAGGGAAAATGAAATAGTTGCGTTAACATATGAATATAGCGCGCTGTTCCAAAACAATCTCCCCACTAAAATGAAGGATCCTGGGAGTTTCACATTGCCCTGCATGATAGGAGGGAAGACGGTCGGGAATGCGCTGTGCGATTTAGAGGCAAGCATAAATCTAATGCCTCTATCAATTTTTAAGAAGCTGGATATCGGCAACGCAAGACCAATCTCTATCACAATACAGTTGGCCGATAGATCGATAAAGCTTCTTGAGGGCAAGATAGAGGATGTTCTCATGCATGTGGACAAATTTATCTTCCTGACAGACTTTGTCATATTGGATTACGAAGCGTATAGAGAAATCCCTATCATTTTGGGTCGTCCATTCCTCACGATAGGGCAAGCATTGATCGATGTGCAAAAAGGAGAATTGACCATTAGGGTCGACGATCAGGAAGTAAAATTCAACGTATTCAATGCGTTGAAATACCCAGGTGATGTGGAAAATTGCCAATACATTGAGGAACTACGAGAAGAGCCTTGGCACGAACCCCTGAAGGAACTAGAGGAAGAAGAATTGGAAATCGACGCAATGTTGGAGGAAGACTACGCCGCAATTCATATTGAATCAAAATTTGAACTGCTCAAGTTATCTGAATGGACATCACAATGCATTAAGCCATCTCTGGAAGCACCACCTGTGCTAGAGTTAAAGCCGTTGCCCGTGCACCTTAAGTATGCTTACTTAGGAAGTAACGACACATTACCGGTTATCATTTCCGCATTGCTGAGTAAGGAAACAGAAGATGCGCTCATACAGATCCTAAAAAGTAATGCTAAGGCCTTAGGATGGACCTTGGTAGATATTCGAGGAATCAGTCCTTCATATTGTATGCACAAAATTTGTCTGGAAGAAGGAAAGACTGGATCAGTAGAAAGTCAACACCGCTTGAACCCTACCATGAGGGAGGTCGTGAAGAAGGAAATAGTGAAGTGGCTGGACGCAGGTGTCATCTACCTGATATCTGATAGCAGTTGGGTATGCCCAGTGCAGTGTGTTCCAAAGAAAGGGGGGATGACAGTCATCACCAATGACAAGAATGAATTAATTCCCATAAAAGCGACTACGCGGTGGAGAATTTGTATGGATCGTAAGCTGAATTTGGCCACTAAAAAGGACCATTTCCCACTCCCGTTCATTGATCAGATGTTAGACAGACTTGTGGGGAAGGAATTCTTCTGTTTTCTTGATGGCTATTCAGGGTAAAACCGGATAGAAATTGCGTCGGAGGACCAAGACAAGACAACCTTCACGTGCCCGTTTGGTACGTTTGCATTCTGACACATGTCATTTGGACTCTGCAATGCGCCAGACACTTTTCAACGATGCATGATGGCAATATTCTCAGATTACTTAGAGGAGTCAGTCGAGGTGCTCATGGATGATTTCTCATTCTTCGACAATAAGTATGACTACTGTCTATCTAACCTTGAAAAAGTCTTGAAGAGATGCGTGGCAACAAATCTTGTTTTGAACTAGGAAAAATGCCACTTTATGGTGGAAGAAGGAATAGTTCTAGGTCACAAAATCTCTAAAGCCGGATTGGAAGTTGATTAGGCAAAGATTGACGCAATTTCCAAGTTACCCCCACCAGTGAATGTAAAAACACTTAGAAGCTTTCTGGGACACGTTGGGTTTTATAGAAGATTTATTTGCAACTTCTCCCAGATCGCAAGGCCCCTAAGTGCACTACTAGGAGCTGACCGTGAATATAATTTTGATGACGCATGCACCAAAGCATTCAACACATTGAAATATGCGCTCATCTCCGCACCTATTTTGATTGTGCCAGATTGGACGCATCCATTTGCGTTGATGTGCGATGCTAGCGGATATGCTGTGGGTGTAGTTTTGAGTCAGCGCAAAGACAAGGTATTGCATCCTATTTATTATGCAGGTAAAACATTGAATGATGTGCAGCAGAACTATACAACCATAGAGAAGGAAATGCTTGCAGTGGTGTTTGCTCTGGAGAAATTCCAATAGTACTTAATCGGGACAACCTTTGTGGTGTATATGGATCACTCTGCGATCAAGTATTTGATGACAAAGAAGGATGCAAAACCAAGGCTTATATGGTGGGTGTTGCTACTGCAAGAATTTGACCTAGAGATTAAAGACCGGAAGGGCACCGAGAACCAAGTCGCAGATCATTTGTCTAGATTGGAGAATTGCGAGGTTCAAGGGACAGAAAATGATATTGAGGAAAGATTTCCCGATGAGCTACTGATGGCAGTAGACATTAATGTTCCCTAGTATGCAGACTTAGTAAACTTCATCGTTTACAGTCAAATACCAGATGACTATACTTACCAGCAGAAGAAAAAGCTAAGACATGATGCCAAATTTTATTTCTGGGACGATCTATTCCTATATTGACTCGGACCTGGTCATATATTATGTCGATGCGTTCTTGAATGCAAAGTCAAGCACATTTTAGAGCTTTGTCATGGGTCCCCATATAGAGGACATTTTAGGGGGCAGCGGACCGCAACAAAGGTCCTACAGTGTGGCTACTTCTGGCCAACATTGTTTAAGGATGCCCATGCCCATGTTGTGCAATGCGATAGATGTCAGAGAACGAGGAATATGTCTAAAAGAAATGAAATGCCACTGACGTCAATTTTAGAGGTTGAATTATTTGATGTTTGGGGAATTGACTTCATGAGCCCGTTTCCACCATCAGAAGGTCATCACTATATTCTGGTCGCGGTTGACTATGTATCAAAATGGGTTGAGGCCATCGCATGCGCCAAGAATGATGCGGCCACAGTGGCGAAGTTTCTGAAGAAGAACATTTTTGCTCAATATGGGACACCAAGGGCCTTAATCAGCAATGAGGGTTCCCACTTTATCAACCACATAATTGCCAATCTGTTGACTAAATTCAACGTCAGCCATCGAGTTGCGACTGCGTATCACCCAAAGACTAATGGGCAGGTGGAAATTTTTAACAGAGAGATCAAAACTATCTTGGAGAAGGTAGTCAGTACTTCCAGGAAGGATTGATCACCCAAGCTTGATGAAGCATTGTGGGCATATAAGACTGCTTATAAGACATCAATTGGCATGTCCCCGTATGCCCTGGTCTTTGGAAAAGCTTGTCATCTACCACTCGAGTTGGAACATAAAGCAATATGGGCATGTAAAAAGCTGAAGTTTGATTTAGCAAGTGCGGGGAAAGTCCGGAAGCTGTAATTGAATCAGCTGGTCGAATGGCGACGGGACGCCTACGAAAATGCCAAGATCTATAAGGAGAAAACCAAGAAGTGGCATGACGACCGCATAAACGACTTGACATTCACCGAAGGTCAACAGGTATTATTATTTAACGCTCGTTTACAGTTGTTCCCAGGAAAGTTGAAGTCCCGCTGGTCTGGGCCATTTCGAATTAAGATAATCTTTCCTTACGGCACAGTAGAACTAACAACTTTAGATGGGAACAACGTGTTTAAAGTTAATGGTCAACGGATTAAGCCTTACTATGGAGGTGACTTCGAACGACGCATGGACACCATTGACTTGGGCAAGCAGAATTAAATCGCTTGCGGGGGGAAGCGATTGCGGTAATTCTGAAACATCTGAAAAATTAGCATCCCTATCTATGTTTACATGCTTTCTCTCCAGTTTTCTTTTACCGCCTTCTAAATTCCGCTATTTACTGCTCATTAGAATAGTCTTTAATGCTTTCTACATTTCCTTTCAATATACTTTCGTATGCACTTCTATTCTTTAGATTTAGTAGCGCCGTTTGTAAATTTTTGTGAATGATTGGATGAATCATTAAACACCGCAAAGTCCTTTTCGACTTGCGTTTTAGATAAATTAAAAAGAAAAATAAATACTGATATGAAATGCGATGATGGGTGCATTGTGTATTAACATGAGACACCTTGCGTCCATTACACCCAAATGCATTGCGTTGAGGGATGTGTCACGCGCGTATGTGCTTTTTGCCCATCCTTAGCTAGATTCACTATGTTGAGGTATCCTCCAGAAATGTATTTAGTTAAGGGGCGTGTTGCGGGAGTACATGTGTGTTGCCCGTCCTCGGCAAAAATGTATTTGCGAAAAATGGAAACACGGTGTTAATTTTTGTTGTGCACCCATTTGAATCAAATTTGAAAAGATAACAACTCTATTCTTTGATTCTTGTATAGGCACAAATTTTGTATTGCGTTAATTTCTAATTATTTGTATACTTTGTTATATTCAATACAATGAGTACATATTCGCTCCACTTTTTACCTGTGCCTTTCTCCTTATCATCTTTTGTCAATATTTGCAATGTTGTTAATCTTTTACTTTTGTGTTCTTCATTGCGTTGCTATGATGTAATATATGTTTATACTTAGAGACATTTCCCATACTTTATAAATTCTGACTAACACTTAGTTAATTCTTAGTTTAGAATTAGTTTATCTTTTATTTTTCAAAGTTCTGCTCAAACCTTCTTTTTGAAAATTTTCTTCTAAGTGTTTGTCTAGTCTATCCAAACAACGCAATGAGGACCTTGATCATCTTTAAATTTGGGGGTGGGGAAGGTCTGAGCAGATAAGATCAAGAATATGCAGTAGTTAAGAAAATGCGATACGTTCATTTTCTGTTAAAAAAAAATTATGCAAAACTCTAATGTCAGTGCAAGGGAAATCCTTAAAAAAATGTTCCCAACCTGATAAGAGTCTAGTTGTGAAAGGAGCCTTCTCGTAGTTGGATGTTCGTATGACACCCGTAGGAGCAAGCCAAAACGAAGGTGGGTTTCCAAGAGCAAAATAGTATAAAAGAAAAAAAAACATATACTAAAAGAATGCAAGAGACAACTCCTCTGAATATCATGAGTTAAAGTTGAGATTGGCACACAACCGTAGTTGGATGTTTGCATGACACACGTGGGGACAAACCAAAACGAATAGTGTAACCATTCCAACTGTCTCTAGTAAATGACGCAAAAGTTTTGACCACTGTATGTGGATATATCAAGTGTTTTGACAAGAAGAGATATACATTCTATTTTGAAAAAAAAAAAAAAAAAACTAGAAAATCATCTTTGAGCAAAATTTTGTTATATAGAAGAATAAAGTAGGGTTTGTTAAGAATTAGCAAGGATAGGAAGAAATTGTGATGACAAGAAATGTGCCTAAGTGTAACATTCGGAGCAACCAATTGACGCAGAAATATAGGATAGGAATTGAGCTTTAGTGCCTTAGTAATAGATATGCTTGAGAACAAACATATATCTAAATTTGGGGGTGTGATAACTTGTAGAAATACAAGTTATTTATACTGCCTTATTTAGATATTGCGGCCGAAAGAGAATAAATATGCGCCAATTGTATGAAAATTAGCTTAGAAATACAATAATTTTGAATTATCACAATTACATCCACTAACATCACTAAGATAGAAGAAAAGGAGATTTCTACTCTGTTTTGCAGGAAACCAAGTCACTGCTTGCGATTAAGGCTCAAGACAAACTGACTAACGTATCTCTATCACATTGCACCCATCAATCAACAATGAAAAGATGATTAATGCAATGACGGCGTAATGCGACAGTCGATCCAGAGCTTACTTTCAACCGCATGCGGTAATAAAAAAAACACCGCATGTGAACACTCGATCGAAAGATGCAGCTGAGCAACGCAAATGCGAAGGATGGTGCCACGTGTATGCCTAACGGTTGTCCAGATTTGACGGTCTGATTGCATAATAGAAAGAATAATATTCCTCCATCTTCAGAATTTCCATAACAACAAGTGGGGATCACAAGGCCGGAGTCAAAGATCTTCACCTATAAATACCCCATAGAATTCACAGAAAAGGAGGCTACTTGATACAGGGCTAATTGTTGCTCTTATATTGAGAAAAAGGCTAAGTTGAGTGTTAAACTGAAGAAATCCGGGAAGAAGAAGAGACAAGGCTGAGAGGTGAGTCTCAGTGTTAATCTGCCAGATCCCCGCCGCGAAGCTCTATACTCAGATCCCAGCTACTGGTTGAGCAAGCCTGAGAGGGAAGCTCATCCTTCCACACGATCCATCCATTCCGGCAAGCAAATCTCCATCCAAATCGGTGCCGAGACGTTGGCACTTGTTTGTATTTGTTTCTATCTCTTTTTATCATTGTATCTCATCTTCTTTATCTCTTCATTCACACACCGTGTTTCAGACGCTAAATAGATATTTTTGAATGTCTCGATCATTTTCATTACCACTTCTCTGTCTATTTTCGTTCCTCCGTTTATCTTTTTCTTCATGAAGTGTTCTTAATCCCCTGGTAGTCAATATGAATTAAACGAATACTAGATCTGTGTTAAAGAGATAATTGCATTTAGCTAAGGCATGCTAGACGACATCTTCACCTGTGAGAGTAGAAGTAAAGATGTCATTTTGATCTATCGAGAGAAGGTTAGAAGAATGCGTTAACTAGAGCGAGTAGTACTTCCAGAGATGGAAGCAACCTTGCGTTCATTACGTTCATCTCTGTTTCACCACAGACATGTGGGAATGCGGTTGATCAGTGAAATATGTACGCTAAGGGAAAAACGGAACCGTACTTATAAGTTTAACGCAATTAAGGAACTTGCGATGTTTATATTAGTTATCTTTCTCTTTCTGCTTCGTACATATGACTTGCTATCACATCACATGATCTGTGTACAATCTTCACAGCCAGCCTTGCCCTCAGTATTTTGTATCATGCCGCTTGTATCTTGTACATCATAGATTAGGTTTACTGCATTTTATTTTATTATCACATTTTTACTGCTTTCCTTTACTTTATCGCAACTTTATATACTTGTGCACAAATACTTTTATTAAATTGAAAAACCTGGTCGCATGTATCATAAACATAGCAATAACCTCAAACAGTCCCTGTGTTCAACCTCAGATCACACCGAGAAACTTACGGTGGAATTATACTTGGTTCCAACGTAAGGAAACTTGTGACAACGCACAACATACTACAAGAGCATCCATTAATAACGCATATCTAGAAGTGGTATTGCATGAATTGAGTCAAGTCAGGTCATTAGTGCATATCAATGGACTTGTGTCTCGTGTGTGCATCACTGTATAGCTCAATTCTTTGTCCAACATAAGTCCAGGGTCAAACACAAGGACTTGTGAAAACAGATTGCGTTGGTAATTTTTATGAAGACTTTGCGGTAACCAGATAAATAAATGAAGTGTTGATTTTGTTGTTTGCGTTGATGAAAAATAAATAAATAAAGGCGGCGAATTTGAGAAAAGTCAGTTGCGTTGATAGATACAATGAGTATGCGATGAACGGGTTGAGAAGATCTTTAGCTAGCATTACTTGGGAATACGCCAGACTATGCGATCATATTACAATCATGCACAACAAGTCATTTTCCAATGTAAATGTGATGCTCCTAAGTTTAGGATGCATGTGTTGAATGCAAAAGTGTCCATAGAGCTTATCCCTAAGTCTCTACTCTTGTCCTATGCGATGATGCAAAATTCATGAAAGCAAGGTGACCGCATACAATCATATCCTATCTCTAGGATGCATGCGATGCGTTAATAACAAATAGTGCTTATTCCTAAGTGCCTATCTCTTGTTTATGTGTTCTAATATGGCTCTTTCGAGTGTAGATTCTAACCTGACCTTCCCAAGTCTAGATCCTGCCTTAAACTACCCTTCCGAGTATCTCTAATGGACGAATGAAGCATACATAATACAAGATAATAGCAAGAATGAAGATTCCCTAGTTGTGCTAGCTAAATGCTTCTCAACCCATTCAACTAATTTAGCTACTCATGCGTGAATAACAGAGAGTGAACAGATATAGAGAAAGAAATTCCTTTTTTATAAATGAGTTAAGTACAAAATGACAATAGAGAGCCTATTGCTTCAATAGGCTCTCTAAAGAAGAGGATTGCGGTGGTTGTTGTGAGCTACTTGCTTGATTACTCAGTTGACCGTTGTTGCGTGGGAAGAATCCTGGTGGCCCTTCTTTTTGCGCCACAGGTTGGAAATTTTGTTGTTGATTCTTCCAAGCCAAATTGGGATGGTTTCTTCGCCCAGGGTTGTAGGTGTTTGAAAAGGGATTAATCTTAGTATAAAGACTGTGAATTTTGCGGGCAATCTTCCATTGCATTCCCATCACCGCAAGTTGCATACCTTGCGGTGTTTTGAATGATTGCGTCATTTGCTCGGTTTACGGTGTTGGGCTACTGATCGCAATTCCTTGGATCAAATTCATCATTGCGATCATCTGGTTCTGTAATGAAGCAATGGCACCATTATTTGCGTTAGTGTCTTTTAGTCTCAATCTCTGGTCACTCTCTCTCCAATCTTCATGGTTCTTAGAGATGCGATCTAAGATATTCTTCGCCTCATCATATGTTTTGTCAAGCAGACCTTTAGCGACTGCCACATTGGCAGCGATCTGATTCAAACCATGATAGAAAATCTCCATTTGAAGGCAGTCTGGTAACCCATTATGTGGATAGTCCCAGACCAACCTCTTAAACCTCGCCCAAGCATTGCTGAGTTATTCGTCCATATCTTGTTCAAAATTTGTAATCAGTTTCCTTCGTCTTACGCTCTCGGTAGGTGGAAAATACTTCTTCATAAATTTCTCCACTACCTACTCCCAAGAAGTGATCTCTCCCGGTTCGAGAATAAGCCCATTTCCTAGCCTGATCACAGAGAAAGAACGGGAATAACGTTAGTCGAACTTCTTCAGCAGAGATGTTCGGGAACACAAAAGTATTGCAGATTTCAATAAAGCTTCGGAGGTAGGCATGCGGGTCCTCGCCACGCGTTCCTCTGAATTGACCTGCAGTCTGGATCATCTGCAGTATCACCGGTTTCATTTCAAATCTGCTTCCGTCAAGGGTAGGCCTCATAATTCCCAGAGAGAAATCATAGAGTTTTGGCAATGCATAGTCCCTAATGGGCCTATTGCGATCATTTGCCAATAGAATTGGATTCGCCATGACATTATTATCATTTGGTGCTCTGTTTTCAGGTTACTCTGCCATCTCTTCTTTATCTGACAGTGGTTTCTGTAGGCGGTCTCTCAATCTTCGTCTAAATGTTCTCTCAATCTTCAGGTCGTAATTCGCCAGAGATTGAGAGTCTGCAAAGAAATAAAAAAATTACCGTTAACAAACTATTTTGCCAAATTCCCCGGCAACGGCGCCAAAAACTTGATGCATGATTTTTCTGAAGTGAAAATGTGGATGATATGCGTTGATGGATTTGCGATGAAGGAGGTTGTACAAAAGGATATCATTAAATGGTTGGATGTAGGAATCATATACCCAATCACCGATAGCTCGTGGGTCAGCCCGTGCAATGCGTTCCCAAGAAGGGAGGAATGGCGGTAGTCCCGAACACAAACAATGAGTTAATACCAATGAGGACCGTCACTGGCTGGCAGAATTGTATGGATGATGCTTGATTTTTTTTGAAGTTGAAATGTGGATGATATGCATTGATGGGTTTGCATTGTGCACTCAATTTTCCCTAGCGAAATTCAAGTGTAAATTCCTCTGACTTTCCTGGTAAGTCCAGGGTCGAACACAGGGACTTGTGAAAACAGATTGCATTGGTAATTTTTATGAAGGCTTTGCGGTAACCAGATAAATAAATAAAGTGTTGGGTTTTTTATTTGCGTTGATGAAAAATAAATAAATAAAGGCGGCAGATTTGAGAAAAGTAAGTTGCGTTGATAGATGCAATAAGTATGTGATGAACGGGTTGAGAAGATCTTTAGCTAGCGTTACTTTGGAATGTGTCAGACTATGCGATCAAATTACAACCATGCACAACAAGTCATTTTCCAATGTAAATGCGATGCTTCTATGTTTAGGATGCATATATTGAATGCAAAAATGTCTATAGAGCTTATCCCTAAGTCTCTACTCTTGTCCTATGCGATGATGCAAAATGCATGAAAGCAAGGTGACTGCATACAATCATATTCTATCTCTAGGATGCATGCGATGCGTTAATAACAAATACTGCTCATTCCTAAGTGCCTATCTCTTGATTATGTGTTCTAATCTGGCTCCTTCGAGTCTAGATTCTAACCTGACCTTCCCAAGTCTAGATCCTGTCCTTAGACTACCCTTCCGAGTATCTCTAATGGACGAATGAAGCATACATAATACAAGATAGTCGCAAGAATGAAGATTTCCTAGTTGTGCCAGCTAAATGCTTCTCAACCCATTCAATTAATTTAGCTACTCATGCGTGAATAACAGAGAGTGAACAGATATAGAGAAAGAAATTCCATTTTTATAAATGAGTTTACAATATGACAATGGAAGTTAAAGGTAGAGAGCCTGGTAGTAATTCCTTGCTGACCAAGGCTTTTACACTGAAATCTCTATTATGTTCTAAAGATGTTCTCGTTTCTGCAGGCGTCGGCCTTCTCTTTGTCCCTGAAGCTTCCGGCGCTCTCTTAAGCTTACCAGAACGATCTACCGACATAACTTCCGACCTCGCATGCGCCTTAAAATGAAAGAAAAATTATGGACAGAGGTGTGAACTTGTGGAACAAAAGATTGTAAAAATGGTCAACCCCTTTTCTGGAGAATGTACTTGGTATTTATAGAGCATCCATGGTGAAAGGCGACTTCTCTCTCCTGGTTGTACAGATGAGACAACTTTAATTCCTGACTGATGCGCGAAATAATTGTCACCGATAAAGCTGAATGTACTTTGTGACCGTTATCGGCTGTCAACTTAATTTGGATTCGACTGTCATTAGCTTTCTGTCCCATCACCCTTAATTATCCTTTCACCCGGATGCGCCCACCATGTTGCGCTGACCAAGTTACGGCGATCCTTCTTTGGCGAATGTTTGCGAGCACGATCAACGCAAAGCCTTGCAGTGAAGTTGCGCTCGACCAATGATTTCCTATGATCGCAATCTTGCATTGCATTAACGCATATTCTGTACAAAAATACAAAGATCAACTGTTCTAATACGCTGAATGCATGCAACCGCAATATTATAGAATTTATGCTTAATGGACGCAATTTAACATATTTCATCAACGCAATCCAACATTGTTTAAGAATTTAGCACTATGATAATGTGCATTTCTACCCATTATCAATGGACTACAGAAAGCTTAATGCGGTGACAAAGAAGGACCATTTCCCTTTGCCTTTTATTGATCAGATGCTAGATCGACTAGTAGGAAATGATTACTTCTATTTTCTTACCGGGTATACGGGCTACAACCTGATAATGTTCGCACCTGAAGACCAAGAAAAGACCACATTCACCTACCCATACGGAACGTTTGCTTTTCGTCGCATGTCGTTCAGATTATGCAATGCGCCGAGCACGTTTCAGAGGTGCATGATGACAATCTTCTCCGAATATCTCGAAGATTTAATTGAAATTTTTATGGACGATTTCTCAGTTTACGGGAAAACATATGAAGTCTATCTGAACAACTTGGAGAAGTTATTAAAGAGATGCGAAGAGACAAATCTTGTGCTAAATTGGGAGAAATGCCATTTTATGGTGAATGAAGGAATTGTGCTCGGGCACAAGGTTTCCAAGGAATGGCTGGAGGTGGATAAAATGAAAATTGAGGCCATTGAAAAGCTTTCACCTCTAGCAAATGTGAAGGCTGTAAGAAGTTCCTTGGGACATGTAGGATTCTACCGGCGATTTGTGAAGTACTTCTCGAAGATAGCTCGACCATTGAGTGCGTTGCTAGAGGCTGACAGAACTTTTGACTTTGATACAAAATGCCTCAATGCATTCAAAGTACTGAAGAACGCATTAATTATCGCGCCTATTTTGATCGCACCTGACTGGAAAAAGCCATTTGAGCTAATGTGCGATGCTAGTGGTTATGCGATGGGGGCAGTGTTAGCTCAAAAGGAAAAAATAATGCTACACCTCATCGCATATGTGAGTAGAACATTGAACTTCGCCCAGGCAAACTACACTAGCATAGAAAAGGAGCTTCTTATAGTGATCTTTGCACTCGAAAATTTAGAGCTTACTTGTTGGGATCCAAAGTGAGAGTTCACACTGACCACTCGGAAATAAAATACTTAATGACAAAAAAAGATGCAAAGCCAAGACTAATCCGATGGGTTCTCCTCTTCCAAGAATTCAACATGGAAATAATTGACTGCAAGGGGATGGAGAACCAGGTTGCTGACCACCTATCGAGATTAGAGAATCCGGAAGTAGATCGCATTCAATCAGAGGTGAACGCATCCTTTCCAGATAAGCAGCTGTTTAAACTTGAAGAATTACCATGGTACGCAGATGTTGTCAATTACCTGGTCTGTGAGCAATTTTCGGAGAATTACACAGCCCACCAAAAGAGGCGGCTTATGCATGAATGTAAATCCTACTATTGGGACGAGCTAAATCTTTACAAGAAGGGGTCAGACCAGATCTTGCGACTCTGTATGCCAGAGACTGCTTATCAACACATACTTTTCTAGTTCCATGACTCACCCTATTGCGGACATTTTGGAGGATAACGGACAACAGCAAAAGTGTTATAAAGTGGGTATTATTTTCCAACTCTATTCAAGGATGTACGAGACTATTCTATGAAATGCGACAAGTGCCAACGCACGAGAAACATTTCATGGAAGAATGCGATGCCGATGAGCATTATATTAGAATTGGAAATTTTCGACGTATGGGGCATAGACTTTATGGGACCATTTCCACCATGAAATGGTCACAAGTACATTCTGTTAGCCGTCAATTATGTCTCCAAGTGGATTGAAGCGATATCATGCGTCTCAAACAATGCGGCGACAGTCTTCAGATTCTTGCGAAGAAACATCTTCACTCGTTGCTCCCACTTTGTCAATGGCATCATCAACAAACTGCTGCTCAAGTATAATGTCCATCATAAGGTCGCCACCGCATATCATCCCCAGACAAATGGCCAAGCCGAGGTGTCTAATAGGGAAATCAAGTTGATTCTAGAAAAGGTGGTGAATCCCTCACGTAAGGATTGAGTCATGAAGCTTGACAATGCCATGTGGGCATATAGGACTGCCTATAAAACACCTATAGGCATGTCCCTGTATGCGCTGGTGTTTGGGAAGGCATGCCATTTACCGCTGGAATTAGAGCACAAGGCCGTGTGGGTAGTGAAGAAGCTCAATTTTTATTTGAAGACTGTAGGGGAGGAGAGGAAACTTCAGTTGCTCGAGCTAGATGAATGGAGAATTCAAGCATATGAAAATGCCAAGATCTAGAAAGAACGTGCAAAGCATTGGCATGACAAATGACTATGCGAAAAGAATCTCCAGGTTGGTCAGAAGGTCTTGTTATTCAACTCTAGGCTACGACTCTTTTTGAGAAAATTAAAGTAACGTTGGTCTAGATCATTTATAATTAAAGAAGTATTCCCACACGGTGCGGTCGAATTAACTAATGAATAAGGGACCAACGCATTCAAGGTCAACGAGCAAAAAGTCAAGATATATCACAGAGGAGACTTTCATCGCGAGAAAACCTCTGTGGACCTGAGGAATCCTGACAAAAGAAGAAACGAACGGTCCCTGCATTGATACGCGACACAAACTCATCAGGGACACAATTATTTGAGTATCCTTTTGATATCTTTCTTTCATGAACTTACCTTACTTTTTGTATAACCACTATTCTTTAGAATTTCCAACTCTGTCTTTCATACTTTTTACCCTCTTGATATTTAGCAATGATCGTAGTGAACAATTGCGGTGGAGCTACGCGATAACATCAAACATGCAACCAATTTGATCAGCCCATCGCATTAAGGAATCGACCCACTACAAGTAAGGATGCGATCACAGATGATGCGGGCAACAGAGCAAATTTGGGGGTTGTATCTTTCTTTGACTCTTTTATTCCAAAGTTTGCACTTCTTGCATCTCATTTTAATATTTCTAAATTTTATTATCGCATCCTCTTTTGTTTGACGCAATCATTGAATGAGGATTACTTGATTTAGTTACCGCATTCTTCCTTGTACTAATTATGACTTCAATGATGAAATACATGCCTTTATTTCTTACCACATGTACTAGAGTCAACTTAATTTCAGGATAGTCAATTCATGAAACATTTCTAAAAGTTAGCGTTCCACCAGCTTTCTTTCAAAACAATTTTACAAAATTTCCTAAGAGCATCGTATGAGTTATTTCGTTTATTAGCAATGAGGACATTACTGTATATAAATTTGGGGGTGCTAATATTTATTTTTAACCTTGCTACTTTTAGAAATTTCATTCCAAAAAAAAAAAAAATCATAACGTTAAGATTGAATCCCACTCGTAGTTGAATGTTCGCATGACACCCGTGGGGGCAAGCCAAAACGAAGGTGAGAATCGTGATCAACGCATAAATTAAGCTAACATTTTGTGTTTTCAAATCAAATAAATATCGCAACTCTGCTACCAAATAAAAGGGGCATGAGTTTAGACTGAAAAAGAGCGCCTTACTTATATTGGATGTCCGCATGACACCCGTGGGGGCAAGCCAAAACGAAGGCTAGGCACTTGGATCAGTGCAAGATCACAAAAAGAAAATCTAAATCGCGCCAGGATAAAAATCATTTGGAAACACCCCGGTTGGAGAAAGTTTTGAAATAAATCATGCAATGTCCTGGAAACGAGTAAAATTTTTTTGAAGGTTAAACTTGCGGTCCCTAAAAATTAGAAATATTTTAGGAAGAGACTAGGATAGAAATTAAGAAGGCATTGGTTCATGAAATTTGAATAAGGCATTTTGAGAAGTCTAGGTAAGGTAAAAGCGGTTGACTTTTTAAAGAAAATCTTTAGTTTATGCTTGAGGACAAGCATTGTTTTAAATTTGAGGGTGTGATAACGGGTAGAAATACACGTTATTACAGGTCAAATAAGTAAAACAATGAGAGAATGTGATGGTAAAAATAAGCAATATCATGTCCAAAAGTGCTAAATTGAAGAAATTGTGATTGCATAAAAACAGTTAATTTACTTATTTTGTGTAGGAAAAATGCATTGGCGCAAGGGAAAATGCGATCCAAAGGAATTAGGTGTCAGCGCGCTTGAAGAATGCGATCGCAAGCCATGCGATCGTGAGAAGTTTCTAAAAAAGGTAGCCGCATAAAGACTGCACATCAAGGTGACTGCACAATAAATCATGACGGGATGGAAAGCTGATGATGGTCGAATCCGAATTTAGTTGACAAGCCGTTAAAGCCACACTGTAGCAAGTACACCCAACTTTCAGTGACTATTAATCGATGCATCAGAGTACGAGATTTAATGACCGCCCATCATTGCAATCATTGGAGAAAAAGGCTGCTTCACCTTGAGCTCTATAAATACCGAAGGCCACCATTGTGACAAGGAAGGAGGAGAATATACAAGTTAGAAAGTCGTTAGTCTGTTCACATACATAATCATACTTAAATTTAGAGGATGGAGATAAGCTCGAAAAGAAAGAAGCTGAGAGATCATTCCCCGACAGATCGAGAGACTGCTGGGAAGTGCTACAAATGGAGAGAGGGCCAACACTTGCGAGAGCAAGAATATTCATCTGGACAGAGTTGGAGTGAAAAAGACAGTGTAAAAGGCCACGGGAAGCAAGACCAGGCTTCTTATCTCTAAATTCCATTTGTTATTTTGTATTGAACACTTTACTTATAGAAAATGGAAATCTCATTTCAATCTATGTTCAATCTCTCCACACTTCGCATGAGTAGTTAAATTTCTGAATGGGTTGAGAACTACTTATTTGGCATGATCTAAGATTTACATTTTATGCGATCATCTTGTCTTATGTATGCGTCTTTCACCCTTTAGAGATACTTGAGAGAGTAGTCTAAAGATAGAATCTAGACTTGAGAGAATCAAATTAGAATCTAGGCTTGAGAGAGTCAAGTTAGAACTGCATAAGCAAGAAATAGAAACTTAGACATAGGTTCTATCGCTACTTACACATCGCATGCACCCTAGAAATAGGATATGATTGTATGTGGTCACCTTGTTTTATGTGTGCAACATTCATCATCGCATAGGCAAGAATAGAGGCTTAGACATAAGTCCTATCGACCTTTTCGTATACACCGCATGCGTCCTAGAAATAGAAATTATGACATTTGCATTGAGAGATGATGTGCTGTTGTTTGTGTGTAGCATGATCACATAACTTGTATGTAATCTTAGGAAGTGTTAGCTAAATCCCTTCTCAACCCATTCATCGCATACTCATTGTAACTCTTGATTTCATAAACTCTTCGTTCGAACTCCGTCACATAGGGAATATTCTTAATCAAAACACCATCCAACTTATTCGTTTTCACCACCGCAAGAGAATCGAAGCAACTATCGCATATTTACTCAGTAGTCCCTGTGTTCGACCCTGGACTTACCAGGAAACCTAGTGAGGCTTATACTTGGGTCTTATTAGGAAACCTTGCATCGCATAACACATACCACCGCAAACTCACACCATAATCGCATCACACTTCATAACGCATCACTATACAACTTTGTCTAATGCTTCTCTACACTAGAGCTCCTCCGTTATGAGTGAAAACTGATTCTGAAGTAGATTTCCTAGAATCTATGTCAGTTTTAAAATCAGAATTAGTGTATCCTATAGAAATCAAAACCTTAGGTCCACACACAAACATATAGTTCCTCGTTCTCATGAGATACTTGAGGATGTTTCTGACAGCTATCCAATGACTGTGTCCTGTATTAGATTGGAACCTGCTGACGATTCCAACTGCAAAGCATATGTCAAGATGTATACACAACATAGCGTGCATCAAACTCCCAACTATCGATGCATATGGAATTCTTTTCATTTCTCAATTTCTTGAGGTGTCTTAGGACACTGTTCCTTTGATAGATGAATTCCATGTTAAAAAGGTAACATACCCTTTTTGGAATTTTGCATGTTATATCTCGACAAGATTTTGTCAATATAAGATGCCTGAGATAGTGTTAAGGTTCCGTTCTTTTGATTTTCAAAAAATCTGAATCCTAAAAACATATTGAGCATTTCCTAAATCTTTCATTTAGAACTATGATGCTAACCATCTCTTTACGTCAGCAAGGTAACTTGTCTCACTTCTAATGAGTAAGATATCATCAACATAAAGTACCAAGAATGCTACAGTTTTGTTGATTATCTTCTTGTATACACAAAGGATCGTCAACATTCTATTTTAAGCCATAAGATTTGATTGTAGTGTCAAATCTTATATTCCAGGATCTAGAAGCTTGCTTCAACCCATAAATGGATCTCTTAAGCTTACAAACCTTTTATTCTGACCCTGGTTAATGAACCCTTCTGGTTGAGACATAAAAATACTTTCATCAAGATGGCCATTGAAAAAAGCTGTCTTGAAATCCATTTTCCATATTTCATAGTCATAATATGCGGCAATGGATAAGAGTATTCTTATTGATTTTATCATGGCAATAGAAGAGAAGGTTTCTTCATAGTCAACCCCCTCCCTTTGGGTAAAACCTTTTGCCACGAATCTGGCTTTATAGGTTTGCACCTTGCTAGTTTGGTCTCTTTTCCTCTAGTAGATCCATTTACAACCTATAGGTTTAACCTAGTGTGGTTGATCTATAAGATCCCAGACAGAATTGAAGTACGTGCACTCCATTTCTACGTCCATGGCTTTTATCCATTGTTCCCTATCAACATCTTCCATTGCCTGTTTCAAGGTTAATGAATCCTCTTGACCATCATCAAGTATGATGTCTTGAGTTTCTGTTAAACCCATGTAGTGTTCAGGTTGATGAAAAATCCTCCCACTACGTCGAGGCATTCTCAACTCTTGAGAAGAATGTGATAGGGCAACAACCGTTGTTGATGGACCAGCTTCATTAAAAACTTTTGTTAATTTATCTGTGGATCGTGCTTTAAGTGATAACCTAAATGGTCTGTAGTAGATGGATAAAGGAGGGAAACCTTATCCTGTTGACACTATGAGTGTGGCCCGCTTTGTAGATGTTACAAGTGTTATAAAGTACTACAAATGGTTTGATCCTGACCATTCATGTATTAAACATGCGAGCGGGAATGCTCTATACAAAAGAGTTTATATAAGACTAGACCACGAAATGTTTAGTCTCGTTATATAATGCCATTCATGACAAAGACTTTCATTTCACTAAGATGACCATAGGTAACATGACCTTAATCCTGAGTGAGTTGGGAACTCCTGCCTATGAGGGTGGTCCTTTGATCTGTATGGGTGCGAGTGGCCAGATCACTGACTCAAACCTACTACTTTGGGGACTCGTCTAATTGGGGAGCTGGGAACTCAGCTACACAAGACGAAATTCACTCCTTCTCTGATTTAGGGGTAAGTAGATAAATTGCTCCCTAAAGGGCTGATTCCGAGGCTTGAACAATGTGGCGCCATACCTTCTCTTGGCCCAAGAAGGATTTACTCATAATAGGACTATGATGTATTGTTCATTAAAGGAATCAGTGGTACTTAAGGAGCTAGATGTAATTACAGGGGTAAAACGGTAAATTGGCCTGACTATACTTACGAGCGATTTGTGAAAGGTCATCGTACTGTTGATTGGTTATATCCAATGGACATAAAAATATATCTGTAGCATGAAGAGTGCAGCTGTCGGTCTTTAGTGGAATGCTCGACAGTTAACGGATGGTGGATATCGTGATTAAAGAGTTTAGCCAGTTATTTACGTACCGTTGGAGCTTCAAGCTATAGGTCCATAAGGTCCCCTTGGTAGCTCAATGAATTCATGTTGAGAATCAGTTTTTGGGTTAGTTTGAAGTGTTCAGATTAACAAGAGAAAATTTTATTATATATGATATAATTAAATTGCATGAATTATATGAGATATAATTTACTTAATGTTTTAGATATATTAAATGGAGGAATTATTATTTGCTATAAGGGAGAAAAAGAACTATGGTTTATATATTGCATGAGATGTGATATTAAAACATAAGTTATGAATATATTGATTATATTTGTAATTAAATCAATTATAGGATAAATGGTTATGATTTTTTCTCCCATAACCAACATAGTGGGAAGTTGTGATCAGTTATGGTAACTGATGGTTAAAATGAAAATCGTTTTCATTTTTACACTATGCGATCATTAAGCGATTGAGAATCGTATGATCAAAAGCATTAGCTATATGATAGCTTGAGAGCATACACGATCGTGTAAGAGTTTTCTATACGATAATCATTTATCTTCTAAACGATCGAGTACACTGTCTATATGATAGACTAAACTCATCCAATTACTCGATCGTCTACACGATCTGTCAAATTCCTCTTACCTTCTTCAAAATCTAATAGAGCCCACAACTCCTGGATTCTCACACCGAGAATACCGAGGTTGCCTTTTGATGGTGTCTTCTTACAATTCGAGGGACGAGTGTAGTTTGATTCTTGTTCGAGGAGATTGCTGAGGAGATTACTATTCGAGTGTAGATTCATTCTTGTTTGTGAACGATCATGCAGTAAGTTTGAGGAACGAGAAGAATAGTTCTTCAAGGGTAAGTTCACTTGAACCTTAGTATTTCCCTTTTGTGGCATGCTGTAATTTAGAGTTTTTGCATACTATTACTGTTTGATTGTAAATGTGTATGTTCTGTTACAATGGGATTTGGAACGATCTCGCTTTAGCTCAGGGGTCTCTTTGTTAAGAGTTCCTTCAAGGACAAACTTCTTTTTGTCAGTGGGTTTCGTCCTTGGCGATGAACCCTTTAAAAATTTCTTTTTTCATGAAACAACATTTGCTTCACTTTCTTTCATTTTCATCATTGACTGATAAGTCTATAGTTCGTTTAATAAAGTAGTCAAATTGTAATTTATTTTATTCATTATGACATTAGTACGGAAGGTTAGGTAGCTCTTCAGAAGAGACTCTAATATCATACTAACTTAACTAGTTTCGTCTATGGTAGCCTGGTGAGCTTTTGTGACATTAAAATGAACCATCATATCTAGAACATGTTCCCTGACATTGGTTCTATCTTTCACTTGTGAGTTATAAACATACTTTATAACCTCGTGTTGAATAGAATATGACGGTTGTCCGAACATATCCTGTAATGATGCCATAATTTCACGGGCTGTGGGCATGAGTTCATGTTTCTTGTTGAGCACATCGGATATGCTCGCTGATATAGTCCCTTACCTTTTCATTCACCCTTACCCACTTATCATAAGCATTCTGAATGCTTTGGTTTGCCGTCGAATTGAGAATAGGAGGACATTCCTCCATTAACATAAACCTCGGATCATTAACTACTAATATTGTGTTGAAATTTGACTTTCAATTGGAATAACCCTCTCCATTAAATTTGTCAGAAGCTAGAAGTTGTATTATTGAGTTTGACATGCTGAAAAATTAAACAAATTCTATTAATAAAGTGCATCTAAACCCAATTTTAGAAAAAAAACTAATAAAGTACCCATAGATCTCACGGTGTGAACTCTTGAGAACATAAGAGCTAAAAAAAATATATCGTATGTATAGTTAATCTCCTACTGAGGTGTGCTAAATGTTTGGGTATTCTTTAAATTAGGTTTGTTATGGCTAATTTTAAACAACCTAAGTCTATATATTTATTATCCAAGTATAATGTTTACATTTGGATTTAAACCTACGTTCTCTAGGTTAAAACTAATTTTAAAACTCACACTGATCACACAAGCTCATAAAATTTGTTATCAATTCTCGTTATTTTAGTCATAATCCCCAGGTAGGAAGTGTTACGTAAACTATCAACTTAAATACCCCTAACATTAGACAGGATTGTGAACTGATTGAGTTTTTAACCAAAATTTTATACGATAACGACCTATTTTAACTATTAAAACAAGTTGTTAACCTAAATGAGCATGTTTTTTATCTTTGTTATGGATTTTAATGTCTAATTCAATTTTATAACAACTTACAAAAATAGACATACTAAACATCCATAACATACATCAAAGGCATTCAATATTTAATATAACCTTTATATTAAAACAATTGAAACCTATACATGCATACTGTACATTATAACAATTTTATAACATACTTCAATGCATGTAACATGCTTCCTATGGTGGGATTTTAATTCTACATGACATACTTTATGCACATAAAATATTTATTTAATTATAACATACATCAAATGCATAAATAATTAAACACAAAACTGATATAGTTTTTAGTTTTGGCATTTCCAAGCAAATAAAGGCCTAGCTATTACATAAATCAGCAAAACTGGCTTAAAAACCTTATGGATTGCTCAGACTACCTTGAACCGAACAAAACCCATAGAGTATTAGCAAGCACCCAACATCAAGTATGCTAGTGTGCATCGAGTATGACAACAAGCATCATCGAACATCAAATATTTCACAAAATACCAACGAGTAGACGCCATCAACCATCAAGTAAAGCATCATGCATCGAGCAGCGAGTATTTCATGAAATATCATCGAGTGAACGCATCAAGTACCATTGAATATGGCATCGTGCATTAAGTATTTCATGAAATATTATCGAGTAAACGTATCAAGTACCATCGATTATGGCATCGTGCATTGAGTATTTCATGAAATACCATCAAGTATGTCATTGAGCATCGAGTATCTGGCAAAAATTTAAATTTCCAATTCTTGTTGCTCGACCTTCTTCATTTTTTTCTTCAATTACATCCTAATTGCAACTCTAATGACTCCAAACAAATTACAGACACTTAAACAACCCATAAAACAAGCCAATTACAAGAGTTACAACATAATTGAAAAGATTCAAATGCCAAACATTAGAAAAACATATTAGTTCACAATTTTCATATAGTTTATGAAAAACACCCACCAAAATCAAATCAACGATAATTGAGTGCTTAAATCATGCTCTGATACCAATTGATAGAGTATATTAACATGTAGCGGAGAAAATCAGAATCAATAAGTACTCTAATTATACTTAATTTAAGTTTACAACATCTGAACACAATACCTTTGATGAAACCTCTTCAACACCAGTTGAGATCCACGTAAATGTGCTTCAATCTACAAGTAGACCACCACGAAGATCTTCTCTACTATTTTCTTGCAAGGAATGTGTGGTGGAAACACTAAAAATGAGCTGGATTTAATGAATATATGAAGAGGGTTTTGAGGGTTTCGAATTTTGTAGAGTTCTTGAAGAAGTTATTGAAAGCTTAAAACATCATTCAACCCAACACTTTAATTTATAAAGCTTTCATCATGAAAATTCAAAACTTGCATGAAGACCAGCTCCTTCTTCATGGAGAAAGTTGAATTGGATGAATAAGGTGCTTTGCACCATAGTGGAGATTTCCAACTTCTAATAAACAATTGATTTATTTGTTTTCCAAAATTTGTTTTTTAAAAATTGATTTCTAAAACCAATTTCTAAATAAACAAATTTATTTGTTTATTAATTTTATAAAAAATTAATTCAATTAATTAATTTTAAATAAAACTAATTAATTAAACCTTTTAATTAATTTTGTTAATTTAATATCTAATATTAAATTAATAAAATACCTATTTCATTATAATGAATTTAATTTCATATAATTAATATCTAAATCACAATTTAAACATTAATTGATTCTCCATTTTCGTTTAATTTTGATACAATTAAACATTTCAATGATATCAAATACAATTAATAGAAACACTAATTGAATTTGAACATTTCAAATTCTAAACCCTAATTTCAAATCTTGTCAAGATTAATCAATTTACTAATTCAAATTACGAGCTAGTAGAGAGACCTTGTGGACCTATAGATCATGAGCTGCAACGATTTGTAATTAATTGGTTAAACTCTTTAAACCGAATTAATCACTATTCATTGACTACTAAGACATTCTATTATAGTTCGATAGTTGCACATTCAACAATATTTTTATTGATAAATAGAATATGTTTGCAACATTTATGAACTGCGAGTTTAGGACATTCCCAACAATCTCCCAGTTGGACTAACACTCCAGTGAGACAAACATATAAATATATAATGTTTACATTATTGAGAAATAAAGAGAGAAAATATAATAAACTAGGGCATCCAAAATACCCTTTGACATTTTCCCATTTTCCCTAGATTATGTTGCTTATAGTCTTAGTCTAACCAGGTGGCTCTCGAACACTTTAGCTAAGAGGGCCTTCGTAAACGGATAAACAAGGTTGTCTTCTGAGGCTATCTACATGACTATCATGTCTCCTCAGTGTACGATCTCTTTGATGAGATGGTACTTTCTTTCAATACGTTTTCCACGTTTGTGATTCCTAGGTTCCTTGGAATTAGCAATTGCACCACTATTATCACAATATAGAGTAATGGGTAGGTGCATATTTGAAACCACTTCCAAATATGTCAGGAACTTGCACAACCAAACTGCTTCTTTAACTACTTCGCATGCAGCTACGTATTCTGTTTCCATCGTGGAATCAACTATACAAATTTGTTTAATGCTTCTCCACACTATAGCTCCTCGGTTAAGAGTGAAAACTGATCCTAAAGTAGATTTCCTAGAATCTACGCCAGTCTAAAAATCAAAATCAGTGTATCCTATAAGAATCAAATCCTTAGGTCCATACACAAACATATAGTTCCTCATTCCCCTAAGATATTTGAGGATGTTTTTGACAGCTATCCAATGACTGTGTCCTAGGTTCGATTGGAAACTACTGACGATTCCAACTGCAAAGCATATATTAGGACGTGTACACAACATAGCGTACATCAAACTCCCAACTGCCGATGCATATGGAATTCTTTTCATTTCCTCAATTTCTTGAGGTGTTTTAGGACACTGTTCCTTTGATAGATGAATTCCATTTAGAAAAGGTAACATACCCTTTTTGGAATTTTGCATGTTATATCTCGACAACATTTTGTCAATATAAGATACCTGAGATAGTGTTAAGGTTCTGTTCTTTCGATTTTGAAAAATCTAAATCCCAAGAACATATTGAGTATTTCTCAAATCTTTCATTTGGAACTATGATACAAACCATCTCTTTATGTCAGCGAGGTAACTTGTCTCATTCCCAATGAACAAGATATCATCAACATAAATAACCAAGAATGCTACAGTTTTGTTGACTACCTTCTTGTATACACAAGGTTCGTCAACATTCCGTTCAAAGCTATAAGATTTGATCGTAGTGTCAAATCTTATATTTCAGGATCTAGAAGCTTGCTTCAACCCATAAATGGATCTCTTAAGCTTATAAATCTTTTGTTCTTGACCTTAGTTAATGAACCCTTCTGGTTGAGATATAAAAATATTTTCATCAAGATGGCCATTCAAAAAAGCTGTCTTGACATCTATTTTCCATATTTCATAGTCATAATATGCAACAATGGATAAGAGTAATCTTATTGATTTTATCATGGCAATGATAACTTGTAGAAATACAAGTTATTTATACTGTTTTATTTAGATATTGCGGCTCAAAGAAAGAAAAGTTACGTCGATAGTATAGAAATTGGCAAAGAAATGCGAAAATTATAAAATGTCGTCAATACACCCACTAACATCATTCCGATGGTAGAATAGAATGTTTCCGTTCCTATTTTGTAGGAAATCAGTCACCGTATGCGTTCATGACTCAAAGATAAAATAAACAACGCATCTCGTCGCATTGCGCCCATCAATAAAGAACGAAGAAATGATCAACGTAATGACGGCGCATTCGATAATCGATCAAGAGCTCTAGCGATCAATGCAATTTCAACCGCATGCGATAATAAAAAAAAATAACACCGCATGCGGGGATAGATCGAAGAAGTAAAAAGCAACGCATTTGCGGAGGATTCTGACAAATGTACAGCTTTCAGTTGTGCATTTCTGACGGATTGATTGCGTAACAGAAGGAAGATTCACTCTGCCATTTTAGGAACTACCATAACCTTACAGTGGGGACTATACATTGAAAGAGCCAAGCCTCACCTATAAATAACTTCTACAAATTCACTGAAAAATATACATGAATACATAGAGAGGTGAATATATTGATTCTGAGAGAGAGACTGGTCTGAAGTGACTTACAGAGTAGATCCGGGCGAACCACAAGACAAGGCCGAGAGGTGAGTCTCCGAGCAGAGAATCTTTCCAATTCTCGTAGCTGAAGCTCTGTGCGAAGGTCAACTCTACCAGGAAAGCAAGCTTGAGAGGGAAGCTTTCCTCTCCATTACTTCCACATGCCCGCAAGCACAATCTCCGTTCGAAATTTGTGTCAAGACGTTGACACTCTTTCTGTATTTGTTTCTAATCTCTATTTCATCATTTATATTCATCCTCCTTAATCTTTCATTCACACCATGTATCGAATGCTTAATTCTAGAATTAAATGTTATGATAATTACCATTGCCATCTCTCTGTCTCTTTCAGTTCATCCATAACTCATTTTCTCCATGATGTTTTCCTAATTCCCTGGGTAATCAGCAAGAATTAAGCGAGTGAGTTAATTTGTGTTAAGGAAATAATTAAGTTTAGCTAAAGCATGCTCGACAGCATCTTCACCTGTGAGAGCAGAAGTGAAGATGTTATTCTGCCTATCGAGAAAAGGTTGGAAGAATGCGTGAACTAAAGCGAGAAGTATTTCCAGAGATGGAAACAACCTTGCGTTCATCACGTTCATGCCTATTTCACCATAGAGATATGGGAACGCGGCCGATCACCGAGAGGTGTACGCAAAGGGAAAGCGGAACCTTAGTTGCATCTTTAACGCAATGGACAAACTTGCATTGTTTTTACTATTTACTCTCTCTTTCTGATTCATTCATAAAGACTTGCCATCGCATACATCAAATCTTTATACAACTTCACAGTCAGTTCTCGACCTCAGTATCGTGTATCATGTATCTTGTATCGTGTATCATATTAATTTAGGATTTTATTTTATCAACGCAATTTTATTTCATCGCAATTTACATTCTTGTATAAACTTAATTCTTTATTCATTGTTAAACCGGTCGCATGTATCACAAAAGTAACGCATTAACGAAAACAATCCCTGTGTTCGACCTCGGATTATTCTGATAAACTTGCATTGGAATTATACTTGGTTTCAATGCAAGGAAACTTGTGACACGCATTACTCCATCGTATACTACGAGCATATCATTAACAACACATATATTTAGACATAGTATTGCATAAAATTCTCTTTATCGCAAAGTACATGAGCGCATATTTAGCACATCATTCCTCTCATCTATAAGCCATGCGTTAGAGTAAATAAAGAGATTAATTTAGCAGTACTGTGAATAAACGATAACATAACTTAACATCTCATTCATTCATATTCATCATTGTCCTTATGCATAAAGATTCATTTTACAAGTCAAAAAGTTTATGGCGCCGTTGTCGGTGATATGTAACAATTAATGTTGAATACTTTTGTGGTATTTTGCAGGACAGGTCTCTTTGTATTGGCTGTTTATCGCGAAGAGTAGTCTGATGGTTTATGAGTACTGGAATTGATCCAGAAATTCTAAGTTAACTTAAAGATCAGGTGTATTTTTTGCGCAGGAACACATCAAAATCAAATTAAGCGCCAGAATTTCAAGACTTATGGTTGCGGAGAATGCAAGGTTTGAGATAAGGCCGATCATGCTTCAAATGATCCAAAATGCGGGACAATTTGGAGGTCTACAAGGAGAAGACCCGCATACTCATTTGACCAGCTTCGTAGAAATGTGCAGCGCATTCTCCATACCTGGTGTGACTTCTAAAGGAACTAGATTATATCTCTTCCTGTACACACTGCAGGATGAGGCAAGGAGGTGAACAATGTCCTTGATGGCATTGTGTAGGCAAGCATGATTGACCGCTTGCGGGGATGCTATTGTGGTAACTTTGAAAAACTTCTTTCAATCAGCATCCCCATATCTATGTTTAATTGCTTTCTTTACAGGTTCATTTACTGATTTTTAAATTGCGTCATTTACTGTTTATTAGAATTAGCCTTTACTGCTTTATGTGTTTACTTTCAATTTAATTGTGCATTTCCATGTCGTATTTTATTTCTTTACTTTTATGCATGAGTAGCGCTGTTCTTAAAATTTCCGTGAATGACTGAATAAAATGATGAACACCGTAAAGTCTGATTGACTTGTGTGTTTGATGAATTAAAAAGAAAAAATAAAAATCGGTGTGCATTGCTATGATTAGTGCATCTTACACTAACAAGATACACTTTGCGTTCATCCTACCCACATACCTTGCGCTGAGGGGTGTGTTGCGCTCGTATGTATTTTTCGCCCGTCCTTAGCAAAAATGCACTATGTTGAGGTAGTGTTGCACCAGTAGAAATACAGTGCTACCGTCCTCCAGAAATGCGTTGAGTTGAGGGGTGTGTTGTGTTGATACATGCGTTGTTGCCCATCCTCTGCAAAGATACATTTGCGTTAATGGATGCATAGCATTAATCATTAACCGCGCACTCGTCTGAATCAAATACAAAGGATAAATTCACTTCATTATTTCTATGTATAGAAGCTATTTCTTGATTCTTTGTACATGCTCAAATTTTATATTGCGTTATTTGTAATTCTTTGTATACTTGGTTAATTTTTAATACAACTGAGTAACAATTATTTCCGTATGCATTAGCTCTTATTTATCATCCTTTGTCAATTATTGCGATGTTCTTTACCTTTTCTTTTGCGTTATTCATTGCGTTGCCATGATGAGTTATATGCATACCCTTAGAAACATTTCCCACACTTGTATTTTCTGACTAACACTTAGATAATTCGTAGTAATAGCACTACTTTACCTTTTATCCTTCAAGACTCTACTCAAACCTTCTTTTCAAAATTTTGATTAAGTGTTTTGTCTATTCTGTCCAAAACAACGCAATGAGAACCTTGCACATCTCTAAATTTGGGGGTAGGGAAGGTCTGAGCAGATGCGATCAAGTGGATGCGGTCATTAGAAAAATACGTTCATTGTTAAAAAGAAAAAAATTCATACAAACTCCAATGTCAGCGCAAGGGAAAATCAAAATCCCAACCTGATAAGAGTTAAGTTCGGAAAGGAACCTGCTCGTAGTTGGATATTCGCATGACACCCATGGGAGTAAGCCAAAACAAAGGTGGGTTTCCAAGAACGACGCAATATGAAAAGAGAAAAAAAATGAGAGAAAAATAAGAATATAAGGGACAACTCCTCTGACTAGCAAAAGTTAAACTTAGCTGAAAATCAAGAGTTGAAGTTGAGATTGGCACACATCCGTAGTTGGATGTTCGCATGATACCCGTGGGAACAAGCCAAAACGAAGAGTGTAACCATGATCAACAGTCTCTAATAAAATGACGTAAACTAGACCACCGCATACAGACGCACCAAGTTGTTTTTGCATGAAGAGGTAAACATTTTTTTCAAAACAAGAAAGGAATTTTTGAGTAGAGATTTGTTGTATAGAAGAATAAAGTAGGGCATGTTTGTGAATTATCAAGGATAGAAAGAAATTGCCTTTGTTGAAGAGATGCTTGAGGACAAGCATATATCTAAATTTGGGGGTGTGATAACTTGTAGAAATACAAGTAATTTATACTGTTTTATTTAGATATTGTGGCTAAAAGAAAGAAAAGTTACGTTGATAATATAGAAATTGGCTAAGAAATGCGAAAATTACAAAATTTCATCAATACACCCACTAACACCATTGTGATGGTCGAATAGAATGTTTCATTTTCTGTTTTGCAGGAAATCAGTCATCGCATGCGTTCATGGTTCAAAGATAAAATAAACAACGTATCTCGTCGCACTGCGCCCATCAATCAAGAACGAAGAAATGATTAACGCAATGACGGCGTATGTGACAATCGATCAAGAGCTCTAGCAATCAATGCAATTTCAATCACATGCGGTAATAAAAAAAAAATAAAACCGCATGTGGCGATAGATTGAAGATGTAAAGAGCAACACATTTGCGGAGGATTCTGACAAATGTACAGCTTTCAGTTGTGCATTTCTGACAGATTGATTGTGTAACAGAAGGAAGATTTACTCCGCCATTTCAGGAACTACCATAACCATAGAGTGGGGACCACACATTCAAAGAGCCAAGCCTCACCTATAAATAGCTTCTAAAAATTCACTGAAAAATATACATGAATACATAGAGATGTGCATATACTGATTCTGAGAGAGAGACTGGTCTGAAGTGACTTACACAGTAGATCCAGGCGAACCACGAGACAAGGCTGAGAGGTGAGTCTTCGAGCAGAAAATCCTTCCAATTCCCGTAGTTGAAGCTCTGTGCGAAAGTCAATTCTACCAGGAAAGTAACCCTGAGAGGGAAGCTTTCCTCTCCATTACTCCCACACGCCGACAATCGTAATCTCCAATCGGAATCTGTGTCAAGACATTGACACTCTTTCTGTATTTGTTTCTAATCTCTATTTCATCCTTTGTGAATCCTTAATCTTTCATTCACACCATGTATCGAATGCTTAATTCTAGAATTAAATGTTATGATAATTACCATTGCCATCTCTCTGTCTCTTTCCATTCATCCATAACTCATTTTCTTCATGATGTTTTCTTAATTCCATGGGTAATTAGTAAGAATTAAGCGAGTGAGTTAATTTGTGTTAAGCAAATAATTAAGTTTAGCTAAAGCATGCTCGACAGCATCTTCACCTGTGAGAGCAGAAGTGAAGATGTTATTCTGCCTATCGAGAAAAGGTTGGAAGAATGCGTGAACTAAAGCGAGAAGTATTTCCAGAGATGGAAACAACCTTGCGTTCATCACGTTCATGCTTGTTTCACCATAGAGATATGGGAACGCGGCCGATCACCGAGAGGTGTACG